>NC_092349.1:69905448-70505448 GCF_963676685.1 Mytilus edulis | reverse complement strand
ACTGCACCACCTTTAGCTCCTGCTCTACCCGTAGCAGTATCTTTGACTTCTGCAGTAGCTCCTTCTACCACCGTACCTGACTCTCAAGCTTCTAGTTCTTCTCATGGTACTCAGGTTTCTGATCATGCATCACCTTTGGATGGTTTACAGAAGTTACTTTTAGACTTTGGTGAGTCTTTCAAGGCTGAATTTAGTACTCTATCCAGTCGTATGACTCTACTGGAAAATAGAGTTTCTTCTCATCAACCTTCTCCAGCTAAGTCTGTAGAATGTGATGAGAGTGAGGATGACGAGCTTTCTGTTTCCCCTGGGAGTCATGAAAGGGCTTTCCTCACTGATGAGGATGTTGAAAGTTCTTCTTCTCCCAAGGTATCGAAGACGGCCCCTGAGCCTTCTTCTAAGTCAGCTCAACAACCTCCCACCAAGGAGACTGAGGATCCTCCTTCCTTGAAGGATCTAAGGGATAAGGTGTATACCTTGATGAGGGATGAAGCACATATCCCTTTTCTCTCTCCTTCCAAGCCGAAGAAACCTTCTTCAACTTTTGAAGCTTCCTGTGGTATTTCTCAGGATACTGTGACTTCTCACAATTCTTTTCCTGAATCTGGCCATATGACTTTTGCTTTACAATTTATTAATGAAGGTATCGCTAATTCTGCTAGTGAAAAGGTTACTAATAACAATATCTCAGGATTTGGAATGTCATCCTTTTCTGATCAGGTTAAGTACAAGGATTTTGATATCTTTGATTCTTCACTGGGTAGACTTGTTCCCAGTTGTGACAAATCTATGTCATCTTTATTGGGAAAAAAGCCAGTAGATGGTCTTCGTCTCACTCAACCTGTTTGGTCAAAGACTGAGAATCTCCTTCGTAGTGCTTCTCAAGTTCTTGGCACAGCCGAACATTTTCTAGCTGCAACCGGACATTTGCTTAACAGCGAAGATTCGGTTGTTCCAGCAGAAGTACGATCCTTCTTACTTCAACTGGATAAAGCTTTAGGTTCATCTCAGTTGCTTTTAATGGGTTCTATTGCTAATTGCACCCTATCTAAAAGAGCAGAGTTTCTTGAAAACATTTCTATCGCTGAGCCTTTGAAAGATTCTTTACTGAAATCTCCACTCTCTGACAAGATGTTTGGTTTACCCTTACAGCGGGTTCAAGAGGAACTCAGCAAAAACCCTCCTCCAGTCAAAGTTAGTGTACAAGTTACTAATGGCAAGAGGTCGGTTAATGCTACCTCTAGTTCTAATAGTACTTCTGCTTCAGGTGGTCCTCCTTCTTCTGCTAAGAAAAGGAAGAATAACTACGGCAAACCGCAGAACAAACCCAATAACTCAGGAAAAAGCTCAGGTAAGCCTTCTGGTGGTTTTAAGGGTTCCAAGAAACCTGGGTCTAGTACCTAGGTTCTTGCCCCCTCGTACGTTATTGACAGCTTCCCCAGGGGAAAATTTACAACAAGTTCCTCAAAAATCAATACCAGTAGGGGGGAGGTTAAGTTTTTTCCTAAATCAGTGGAAGAAAATTACCTCAGACTGTTATGTGCTGTCAATAATTCGAGGGGGATTAACACTTCAGTTCAAGAACCCACCTCCTCTATCTGCAGTTCCAATAAGTTTGTCTCATACACAAGACCCAGTCAAGTGTCAACTTCTATCAGTAGAAGTGGACACTATGTTACAAAAAGCTGCAATAGAGGAGGTGTCGATCTTAACTCTGTCTCCGGGATTTTATTCCCGTCTTTTTCTGGTTCCAAAGAAGACTGGAGGAATGAGGCCAGTCATAGACCTATCTATTCTGAACAAATTTCTTATTGTTCCCCCCTTCAAAATGGAAACAAACAGATTTATCAGGGTTTCAATCCTTCCAGGAATGTGGACTACTTCTCTGGATCTTTCAGACGCGTATTTCCACATTCCCATTTCCAAAACTTACAGGAAATACCTTCGCTTCGTTTGGAACAACAAAGTTTTCCAGTTCAAGGCTCTCCCTTTTGGCCTGTCTACAGCCCCTTTGGCTTTTACCAAAATCATGCAGGCAGCTATAGCTCACCTACATTCCCTGTCTATTCAGATTCATTCCTATCTGGACGATTCCCTTCTCAAGGAATTTTGCCCAATCAAATTGAGGGTTCAGACAGACTTGGTCATCAATTGTTTTCTGTCCCTAGGCTTTCTTATCTCTTGGAAAAAGTCAGAGATAATTCCGTCTCAAGACTTTGTTTTCCTGGGAGAACATTTCCTTACCAGTGTAGGCCTAGTCCTCCCACCAGAGGAGAAATTTACAAAACTATGTCAGAAAATACATTTATTCCTGACGGTTCAATCAGTCACAGCACGTCAATTCTTGCAACTTCTGGGTCTATTGAACTCTCTGGCAGATGTAATTCCATTGGGACGACTTCACATTCGTCCGCTTCAGTTTTATCTGCACAAGTTATGGATTGCAGCTTCACAAGAATGGGAAGCATTGATTCCAATCACTCAGCCTTTATTTCCACACCTTCAATGGTGGTTAGTACGGGAAAATGTAATGAGGGGCCTATGTCTGTCCCCTCAAGTTCCCAGTCTAACATTATTCACAGATGCCTCCACCCTCGTTTGGGGAGCATATCTGGAGGGGCTTACAATCTCGGGAGTCTGGAGTCCAGATCTTTTGGAAGAGCATATCAATGTATTGGAAATGAAAGCAGTTCTGTTTGCACTGAATCATTTCCAAATGTCTCTAAAGAATCAGTCTGTCATTCTGGCCACGGACAACACAACAGTTGTAGCTTATCTCAAGAATCAGGGAGGAACTCATTCACCTTCTCTTTATCAGATAGCCAGAGACATTCTCCTTCTGTGTTTTCAACTCCAGGTTCATCTAGTGGTGAGACATATTGCGGGGCACCTCAATATTCTAGCCGACACTCTATCAAGATCCCTTGCTCCAGTAAACACGGAGTGGGAACTACTTCAAGTAGTTTTCAAAGCTGTGACTCTTCATTGGGGGTCACCTCAGATAGATCTGTTTGCGACCAGTCTCAATCACAAACTTCTAACATTTGTGTCTCCGGTTCCAGATCCAAAATCTTTTGCGGTAGACGCAATGAGCCTATCTTGGAAAGGAATGTTCGGGTACGCCTTCCCTCCTTTCAGGTTTCTCTCCCCAGTACTTCAGAAAATAGCAGGGGAAAATTGCAAGATCATAGTTATTGCTCCAGCATGGCCAAAACAGTCTTGGTTTCCAGACCTTCTGCGCCTATCATGTGCTTGTCCTCTAGTTCTACCTCTGAGACCAGACCTTCTGTCTCAAATCAAGGGCAAGGTTCTTTATCAAAATCCAGAAAAACTTCATCTACACGCCTGGCTTCTCTCAGGGTTAGCCTCAGAAAGAGAGGTTTTTCTGAAGGAGCAACCAAGCATCTCACAAAGTCTGTCAGAGACTCCACTAGCATTGTCTATGATGCAAAATGGTCAATCTTCTCAGATTGGTGTAGTGAGCGGGAAATTGATCCTTTCCAAGTCACTGTACAACAATTAGCAGACTTTCTAGTTTTTCTTTTTGAATCCAAAGGATTATGTCCCTCTACTATTAAGGGATATAGATCAGCTATCTCAAGAACTATTCATATTTCTGGTGGCCCAGATTTTGGAATCAATGAGCATATTTCTCTTTTGGTTCGTAGTTTTAGTCTTGAAAGACCAAGACAAAAAACTTTAGTTCCTAAGTGGGACCTTGGACTAGTTTTATCCTTTTTAAAACTTCCTCCTTTTGAACCAGCAGAAACAATAGATTTAAGGTTTCTTTCCTATAAATGCTGTTTTCTTTTAGCTTTGGCTTCTGGACGGAGAAGGAGTGAAATCCATGCCTTCTCTATTTTTGATGCTTGCCTTCGATTTAACAGGGATAAATCTTCTGTTACTCTTTTAACGGATCCTGCTTTTTTGGCAAAGAATCAGATTCCAGATAAGGGTGCAGAACCAGTTGTGATTCCTGCACTCCCTAGCGATTCTATTTCTGTACTTTTATGTCCAGTAAGAATCCTATCTATTTATCTGGAAAGAACGTGTAGTTTACGTTCTGTTTCTAACTCAAGACTCTTTATTCCTATTAAAAAAGGAATCTCAGATCTTTCTGTTAAAACTATTTCTACTTGGATATGCAAATGCATATCTTTAGCTTATGGTTCTTCTAAGGCAGAACTTTTAAATAGTTTTAATGTTAAAGCTCATGATGTTAGGGGTATCTCTACATCCTGGGCTCTGTTTAACAGTGCATCTTTAGAAGAGGTACTGTCTGCAGGTTTCTGGAGAAATGAGAACTCTTTTATATCTCACTACCTCTAATCTATGGCTACTTTTGCCGAAAGTTTATACTCTCTTGGACCTATAGTTTCAGCACAAAGATTGAACTTTCCTCCTGTTTCTTCTGTTACAGGGGATTCAGCTTTACGTTAGATTCTGTTACTCAGAATTTATGATGGTAACGTATTTATAGCTATAAAATATTCAAATTTTAAAGTAAATTTGGATTTTATTAGATAAATACTTACCATCATAAATTATAGGTCCCACCCACCTCCCCTTCATCCCCTTTCCTTATGTTTCTGTCTTGAGGAAATTGAATGGAAGAATATGGGCAAACAGGGGTATATGTCCGGACCAGTGAGAGTACGTTTATTTTTAGTTGGGATTTTCCATCTGACCTATGACGCAATTGGGGTTACACTCAGAATTTATGATGGTAAGTATTTATCTAATAAAATCCAAATTTACTTTAAAATTTGAATATTTTGAGTTCATTAGTAGAATGAAAAATTCTTTTTTTTTAATTTTTTTTTTTAATTTTTATTTTTCTACCATTATTGGGGACTTCGTCCCCATATCACATCTAACCATCCTTACAACATTTAGACAGATCAAAATCCTTTTCATACATTACTGCAAAACTGTCAACATGTCGTGACAGTTTCTCTAAAACACTTGAACCAATTCACATGAAACTTTGGTGAATCATTTATATCTATTAATGAGGGGCGTAAAGAGGTGGTTTCATGGAAGAACGTGAAACAAAATTTGCCATTTCACTTTGAAAGAACAATTAAAAATTTCTTGCACAATGATCTTTTTACCGATTTCAGTGAACAAAGAACCTTTTTCACGGCTGCAAGTGAAATAATAATGGTGAAACACATTGCACAAAAATAACCCTTTACCACCGTCATTGATGTTAGCTCCCTTACGTTTTTTTTGTAAATTATGAATTTGAAGTTTTTGAGTTTTTTGGGTTTTTTTTATTATAAAACAATGTAAAAGGGGGAGATTCCAGTTTTCAGACAATAAGTATAAAATATGAATTTAAGATTTTCCATTTTTGAGTTATTGGGTTTTATTCATTAAAAAACGGGAATTTATGACATTAACTTTAAAAATGCTTCAGCAGTTTTTCTGAAACTTTGGTGAATAGTTTATATCTATTGACAGAACTCTGATGCTCCTTTTCGTTTTTTAATAAATTTTAGATTATACGTTACAGAGTTGTGTTTTTTTTTACAAAAAAAAAAATTGTAAGGGTTCCGCAGAACCCAGTGTCTCGCCTACTTTTGCTGTTAATTGCAGGCTCAACAAAAATGAGGAAAAAAATTAATTAAATATTCCACTTAATACTACATGTATCTTTAGATTGTGAGTAGCTTCTGTCCAAGTTTGGTAAACATCCAGGATTTTTTTTTTACAAAATTTACTTCTGGATACTATCTTACATGTATAATCATAAACAAGCTTTTGTCCAAGTTTGGTAGAAATCCAGGCTACTAAAGTTATTAAAATTTCATAAACTTTAACCACAGAGTGAATATTTGTGGACGCTGACGAAGACGGAATGTAGGATCCCTAAATCTTGCTTTTTCAACAAAAGTTGAAGGCTCGACTAAAAGGGTGAATATTGCAGTTTTCTGACAATGCTTTAAGCAGTTATCATGACACTTTGGTGACTGGTTTATATCTACAAAGATATACATGTATGTAATATCCTCTCTCCAGTTTTTCATGAATTTCTGACAAGAAATTAGGGAAGTAATTGAACTTTATTCTGTGAAAAAGCGAAGGGCGTATCATGCGCTCATGGCTCAGCAGTGTTTGCCACTTGAGATGGATTGGGTTCATATATGTGCTACGTTCTATAAAAGCAAGAAGTGTTCCTAACTTCAAACTATTCTTACAAACTATTGGTTTCTGTGCATGTCATGACTAACAAAAGCCTGAAAGTCCCACCTCAATAAACTCCCTTGATCTATGATATCATGTATATACAAAATATCTAGATGGAGACTAAAAATCCAAACAATTGAAAAATATCACAATTGATTCTTATTAAAACAAACAAAATGCAGCCACACACCTTCATTTGACTTACAAAATGTATGATATAACATCATTAAAACCTGTGTCTTTTTTTCAGGAAAATGAAGCATTGAGCAATTGAAGAAAATTAGCCAATGGCAGTGGCTAATACACCTGGTTTAGATTTAGACCATTCTTGTTGGCCAGAAAATACAGAAGGTCTTACATTAGACTTTGGGCCATTTGAAACTGTACATAGATGGACACGTATGCCAGAATGTGATGAATTTGTTGGAGCCAGGTATACTCACTGCATCTATTGGCTTGATAATGAAAATCTACATATCATATTTATTAAATATGATAACTTCCAATAATGTATAATTTTACTAAAAAATAACACCCATAAGGGTCAATCAATAACAAAAGAAATACATACAACACATGAACAGTTAATTAAAGATGTAATATATGTCAAAAAATTCTGGAGTGAGACAAAGAATATCTTTATATTTTATTAACAAATTAGTAAACAGTTGCAATATCCAAATCTTTCACGGACTGTCTCAAAATTATTTGATAAGCTACCCCCCTCCCTCCATTTCAAATTGGATTTAAAAAGCTTAAACAATGATTTTCATATATTTTGAGAGTGTCCAAAATTATATATTTATTTTTTATTTTCAGGAGAAGTAAACATACAGTAGTAGCTTATAAAGATGCCATCTATGTATTTGGGGGAGACAATGGGTAAGTCTGGCTTGTGGAGGAATAATCTGAATCATCTGTGAATATGGATAATAAGAGATGTATGATTAAATTGTATTCCCAAAACATGCATTAATCAAATGCTAAACATTCAGGAAACTAGGATGATTGCCAATGAGACAAATATCACCTAGGTTCAAATGAAGTGGATGTAAGCAAATATAGGCCACAGCCTTCAACATTAAGAAAAACCTTTACCCTATAGTCAGCTATAAAAAAAGCCTCAACATGAAAAATATGAAGAAAAGTTATGAATTCACTTATAGAGGCGGTGTTAAACATGTTGTAATGGTCAACAGTTGTTTTACAGTACAATATATGAACAATTATAGAAATCAGCTGTAAAGGGCTTAACTCATCAGATCAAAGCAGAAAAAAAACATCTAACAAAAACACAGAACCGACATGGCAGAGAATTTACACATCTCTCACAACAATAAAGACACCAAGTACAATCTGAGAGATATCTTTATTTACATTACTACCACTAAGGGTCACTTATGCATGGTCCCACAAAATTTGATGTCATTACGTTTTAGAATAAGATTACCTGGATCATATCTAAATTTCTGGGTTCAGTAAACAATATAACTGTTGACTCTGCAATTCCATTTGCAATAAGTTTTCTACGAGTACAGCTTAATTTCCAAACCAAATTAAATTGATTGATCATTAATTCATAGTGACATGTAAATATATGTGTTCTTGTGCATTTTATATTTTATGTTGGATATAATGATTTTACCCTTTCTTGCCCACAGGTAACAAAATATGTGTCAGATATTCTTTACTATTTTATCAGATTCACTATAAGCATGACAATGTAAAAATTACATGAGATTTGACACATTTTAAACTGTACCATGTAATTTTATAATTATATTGTATTTGATACATGAACTGTACAATGTAATTGTATAGTTACATAAAATTTAACACATTAACTACACAGGGTAATTTTATAATTACACCAAATTTAATGCAAGACATGTACAATGTAATTTCATAAATACTTTTGACTAAACACATTAAATACACAATGTATTTATAATTTCAGACATACTATGCTCAATGATCTCCTGATCTTCAACATCAAAGATAAATCATGGGGAAGGTAAGATATTCCATCATAGTAGTAGTATTTTTCTTTTGTGAAAAAAAGTAATGAGATTGAGACTAAGGCAATGAAGGCATGCTGCTTCCAGAGATGATGTTGCTAGTTTCTACAATTTGTGAAAGATTGTAACCACTTACATAAGTTAATGGTTGTACCTGACAGTATAATCACATCACTTCTCATTTTCATTTAGACTTTTGCATAGCTTACTGGTTTAAGGTTTTGATTTGGTCATTTTAATGGATGCCGCATTTGGTAAGTATAAGGTTTTGTATGCAGTTGTATTTGCATACCCTCATCTCATTACTGTGTTAGTTCCCCTCCCTTCATGATTCAAGATTTGTTTATAGTTTAGAATTTAAACCATTTCAGAGGCAGATTTAGGGGGATGGCTCAGAGGGCGCAGGCCCCTGTTTTATGGGAAAATTTTGGTTGATTATATAGGGAATCACTGAAGAGTGACGCAAGGGGGCCCCCTCTTAGGCAGTTATTGGGCCATACTTATTAAAATGTCTTGATCCGCCACTGCATTTTACATACAGGTGATGTCTGTAAACAATTAAATTATATACATATTAAGAAAAATTGGAGACCGCTTGAATGTAATTGAAAATATACTATTTTCCTTATAGGGCCTTTACAACAGGATCCCCACCAGCACAAAGATATCACCATTCTGCTGTCGTTCACGAAGGGAGCATGTTTGTTTTTGGTTAGTATGTAACAGTTTTATGCTCATAAAAGAGATTCCAAATACATACAATTCTACAAACATTTCAACAATAATCCCATGCTCTTAAGGTGGTACCCAACACTTTAACTAAACTTAATTTGGCTCGTTTAATTTTCATAAAATTTTGACAAAGTATTTACTTTGACCCTTTGACAAAAATACAAAAATTTCAAAAAAATTTGAACCAACCGTTTAATCAGAAAAATTACACTGGTTATATAGCAGTTTGACAAACACTTATTTTGATCATTGAGAAGCTTAATATTCCCTTTACAACACAAAGTAATTAAAACATTTAGCTGATTTTACAGAGTTATCTCCCTGTAGTGTTAGGTACCACCTTAAGCTTTCCTTTATATATTCAGCAAACTCCTTTGTAAAAAAAAAAATAGTGAAATTTCTACATGAGTAGTATTGAGTACCTCTGTGAAAGACTTTATATTTACTTTGAAACCCCAAAGCCTCCAATACATTAAAACCTTTTATAAATGTTTTTTTTTCATTATGGTTTTAATTGAATCTCATGTTTAAATGTATTTCTCTCTGTAGGTGGTTACACAGGAGATATACATTCAAATTCTAACCTGACCAATAAAAATGATTTGTTTGAGTACAATTTTGATAAATGTCAGTGGTTAGAATGGAGGTTTGAAGGAAGGTAGGTTGATTTATTTCATACATGCATACTATAATCCTTGTTTAAAAAAATCCATGTCACAATCAAAACTCAAAAGTCAAAGGAACTCCAATATAAATTAACTATAAAGCCATGATTGTCAGTTTTCTTACCGCAGGATGGTTTTTCTCCAGTCACTCCGGCTTCCTCCACCAATAAAAACTGACAGCCACATAACAGCACAATAGTGTTATAGTGGTATTAAACACCAATCAATCATAATCCAAAGGGCAGACTACACAACTGCCAACACAAAAAGTCCATCAATCATTAATCAAAATTTTCCCAAAGAAAAGCTGGGAAGAACTTGAGTGTCCTAGAAGAGTAAAAAAATCCTGACTATCTAGTTTTAACTAGTGTTACAAATAAAAAAATCTTTATATGTATCAATTTACAAATTCGATCAAACATTCATGGAAAAAGGCTTAAGTCTTGGGAACAGGACTATGGCTCTATCTATGAAATATATCTGTGTTCTTCAAGAAAAATACACGTATGACTGTTAGGGTTTAAAAGAGATTGAAACAGATAGATTAAATTCAAATTCATATAAATGATAAAAATTAAATGATTGTTCAAAATGTCTTTAGTAATTATTTCTAAACTTTTAAAGACATAATTTTTTACCAGGAAACCAGTAGCTAGAGCTGCCCATGGAGCTGCTGTCTATGGATGTAAGCTATGGATATTTGCAGGATATGATGGGAATGCTAGACTGAATGATATGTGGACTGTGTCCCTGTCTGAAACTCCTTTTTGGGAAAAAGTAAGCACATAGCTGATATCATGTATCATTTTAATATTAAATATTAAACACTTAAATTTTTTACACTTTTTCAATGAAAAAATCACATTAATTGATTGGAGGAGAGTGTTGGTTTTTTTTCAGGTGGATGCACCTTCAGAATTTGATCACATTGAATGATTATAAATTATGGAATATCAAAGTGTTTGCTTCTGACTACCTAGATATTGCTAGGGGTTCTTCAGTAATTAGTTAGTTTTTAGTAATCTTTACATTAAAATAAAGATTGCCTATAGCATAGGCAAAAATCAATCACTCTGATTTTCATCATTGAGTGCTATATGTATACAAACATAATATGTGAAAAGTGTTTTTTTGGTGATGGTGATAAGAGATAGTTGGAATACAAGTCTAAGTCTCCGAAGTATGTGTTTGATTTGTAGACTCATTTCTTTAGTTTAAACCATTTCCTGACAAACTGGGCTCATGCTTAGCGTTAGAGCCAGGTAAATGACAGCAATACAACACTTCAACAATATTGGCTTTGAATTGTACAAATACTTAGAAACACCCTGTAAATGTAAATGATATATCATTGAATTCATTGGTAAACCAATTTCTGCAAACTTTAAAAATAAAATTGAGAATGGAAATGGGGAATGTGTCAAAGAGACAACAACCCGCCCAAATAAAAAACAACAGCAGAGGGTCACCAACAGGTCTTCAATGTAGCGAGAAATTCCCGCACCCGGAGGCGTCCTTCAGCTGGCCCCTAAACAAATATATACTAGTCCAGTGATAATGAACGCCATACTAATTTCCAAATTGTACACAAGAAACTAAAATTAAAATAATACAAGACTAACAAAGGCCAGAGGCTCCTGACTTGGGACAGGCGCAAAAATGCGGCGGGGTTAAACATGTTTGTGAGATCTCAACCCTCCCCCTATACCTCTAACCAATGTAGTTTGTAAACTTACCTCATTTGCAGGTAGTAAGTGCTCATTTAGTATTATTGTAATGTTATTTGTAGGTAAACCAGAAAAGACATATACTACAGACCTGTTGTAACTTTGTTTGACTGTATTTTGTAGGTAAATCAGAAAGGGCATATACCACCAACCTGTTGTAACTTTGCTTTAGCTGTGGCTAGGGATTCCATGTTTGTGTTCTCTGGACAGAGTGGTGCTAAAATTACTAATAACCTATTCCAGTTCAGATTTAATCAAAATGAGTAAGTGATATATATGCATAAAGTATATTGGATGTCCTTTGAAGACTACACATGCATGACAGTACCCTCATACATTTATAGGACATACATCTGTAACCGGAGTTTGGATGATACATGTATAAAATTGAGAATGGAAATGAGGAATGTGCCAAAGAGACAACAACCCGACCATAGAAAAAAACAACAGCAGAAGGTCACCAACAGGTCCTCAATGTAGCAAGAAATTCCTGCACCCAGAGGCGTCCTTCAACTGGCCCCTAAACAAATATATACTAGTTCAGTGATAATGAAGGCCATACTAATTTCCAAATTGTACACAAGAAACTCAAATTAAAATAATAAAAGACTAACAAAGGCCAGAGGCTCCTGACTTGGGACAGGCGCAAAAATGTGGCGGGGTTAAACATGTTTGTGAGATCTCAACCCTCCCCCTATACCTCTAGCCAATGTAGAAAAGTAAACGTAAATGTATGGATTTATTTCAGTTCATTGACCTATATTCTCTTTTTCTATATTGACTTAATAGATTTTCTTATAAGTAGTTGCTGTATTTTTACAAATACTTTAGAAATGTGTATAAAATTTGAAGGATAGCTCTTTTGTAGCCTTCTTTTTAAAAAAAAATACATAAGTGCTTTGGAAATGGAATTCATTTATTTAAATAAGACTGGGGCTATTCAGAAATTTAGAGAATTCATAATTGAAGGTGACCACACTGACCAGAGGTTTAGAGTTTAAAATCTGCCATTTCTTTTAATAAACTGATGCTTGATTTGTTGCAACTAATTATTTTGTTATGTAGATGGACAAGAATCTCAACAGAGCACATATTACATGGTGCCCCACCTCCACCAGAGAAGAGATATGGTCATACAGTAGTGGCCTTTGACAGAAATCTGTATGTTTTTGGTGGTGCGACAGGGCAGACACTACCTAATGATTTACATTGGTAGGTACAAATTGGAAAAAATATTCAATTTGGGTTTATTGTATTAAATATATTCATTATTTATAATTTTTTACATATTTTATTATCATGTATTTTCATATTTCAAATTGTTGTCAGAATTATACTTTCTTTAAATAGTTATTTTATTGTCAACATGTACCAGTTCCGGTATTTCAGTTATTCTCAGTTTCAAATTACTTACTGTCCATAATAGCATAAAACCACCAAAGGGAACATCAAGTTATCAGTAAAATAACATGATAAAAAAATAAAGGATATCCAGAAATTAGTAGGATTGAGTACATCATAGTATTGATAAATATCTAGAAGAAAAGAAGAAAATTGATGTAAAACCCAGAAGAGAAATTATCTTAAGAACAAAAGCACCAATTATTAAAATATGAAAGCATCCTTCCCATATACTAGAAAAGATTTAATATAAGCAAAATAACAAAACTAAAACAAAGATAATTGCAGGGAGTTAACTTTCTCTGATCTTGAGCAGATATTGATTATACTATTATCTATATGTTTTATTTATAATTTCAGTTTTGACTTAGATTCTCAGACTTGGTCTGTTATTTACCCGTCCTCTAATAGTCAGGTATGGTATATATAAGAATATATTAAAACAAATCTACTACTGTCTATATATATTGCCCAGGTGGTCGTGTGGTCTAGCGAGACGGCTGCAGTGCAGGCGATTTGGTGTCACGATATCACAGTAGCATGGGTTCGAATCCCGGCGAGGGAAGAACCAAAAATTTGCGAAAGCAAATTTACAGATCTAACATTGTTGGGTTGATGTTTAGACGAGTTGTATATATATATATATATATATATATATATATATATATATAAGTACGTCTGAGTCAGTGACAACTCACCAACAGATGTATCCATCGGATCGCCATCAATGATGGTGATACATGGCTGTGTACATAATGTTGTATATATATATATATACAGCTCTTAAATCCTTAGCAAAATAAAAGAAAATGTAAAAGTAATAGAGAGGTTATGATTTGAATACCTTATGAAACTAGAATTAAACTGAACAATATGTGGACAACAAATGTGTAAACTGAATATCTTGAAATCAAGACATATAAAGTAAAGTTAAGTATATTTATATGATGTAATGAATAAATACTTATAGAATAACTAATCGAAGAATTCAAATAGAGAAAAATATTCAACGTGTCACCGAACAACACATTTTAAATTCACGAATGCGCGTAGCGCATGAGTTAATTATCAGTGTTGTTCGGTCACGAGTTGAATATTTTTCGATATTTGAATTCTTTAATTTGTCAAAACCATGAAATTAAAAATCCACAAATATTCAGATTTAGCTAAATCCATGATATTGGTACTCACAAAAAAATTATGTATCCAAAGTATAATAATTGCTGTATTTATTGCAGGTTCCTACTGGTCGACTGTTCCATGCTGCCTCAGTAGTGGGTGATGCCATGTATATATTTGGTGGGACAGTAGACAATATTGTCAGAAGTGGAGAGATGTATAGATTCCAAGTAAGAAATTGTAATTGCAGAGAATATTTCTGTTAAAAAAACTTAGAAACAATGTTGATAAAATTGCATTCTCATGGTTGAAGGTTGTACTGTGACCTACAACTACTTCTATCTTTGTCATTAACCTCTGGTGATATTTCTCTCATTTGCAATCATACCACATCTACATATTTTTATATTGGTCAAAAACTTCTACAAAAAATGTATGTCAGAGCATTTTTTTCTACACTGGACCTCTTTTTGAAGTTGCTTCATATATAATTGTATTGTTTCATAATAAGAAATTATAAATGCATATTTTACAATACATAAATACACCACTTGGAGACAACTCATTCAAAATTAAAGAAATGGGAAACAACTCATGTAAAATAAAAGAAATAGGAGACAACTCATGCTTAATTGAAGGAACTAGAGACAACTCATGCAAAATTATTGAAATTAGAGACAACTCATGCAAATTTCTAATAATGGGAAACAACTCATGCAAAGGAGCCTCTGGCCTTTGTTAGTCTTGTATTATTTTAATTTTAGTTTCTTGTGTACAATTTGGAAATTAGTATGGCGTTCATTATCACTGAACTAGTATATATTTGTTTAGGGGCCAGTTGAAGGATGCCTCCAGGTGCGGGAATTTCTCGCTACATTGAAGACCTGTTGGTGACCTTCTGCTGTTGTTTTTTTCTATGGTCGGGTTGTTGTATCTTTGGCACATTCCCCATTTCCATTCTCAATTTTATTTTTAAAATTAAAGAAATGGGTGACAACTCGTGCAAAATAACAGAAATGAGAGACAACTCATGCAAAATTACAGAAATGGGAGACAACTCATGCAAAATTAAAGGACATAGGAGAAATGCCATTTTTTGGATTCTCAGTTTATGGAATTTCCCCAAAGATTGTTTTTCATCTTATTTGATTCTCATACAGAGGATTTTTGTCTGAAATTTTTACTATTATTAGTCACCAAAACTTAAGCACTTTTCAGGAAATCATTGACCCTGTAAAAATGCCATTAAGTGATATTGTATCTAGTTGTAATTCTCTATGCCATGAAATAATTAATGAATAGTAATTAATTTAATGAACTTAAAAAGCACCAAATAAAATCTACAAAATACCAGGTAATTCCAACAGATAAACTTCATTCAAGTTCAGTTTTCATTAATTGTTTTTGTAGGTATCTTTAAAACCAAACCTATATTCAATGTTATATTTTTCTTTATTCAGTTTTCTAGATATCCCAAATGCACATTGCACGAAGATTATGGAAAGTTGTTGAAGAATCAACAATTCTGTGATCTAATATTCATGGTTGGCAAGGTAACCCTTTTCTTATGTTATATTTACTTTAAATTAAGTTCATATTACAAAAAATAACATGTATAATTGCATTTAAATAGTTTGTTGAACATTTTTGGTTTGTATTTAGAAAAATTTAAACAAAACAATCTCATGATTAGTTGTTGAACATTTTTTAACATTTAGGAAAATACATGAAACAGAATAATTAATGTACTGTATAAACATTAATTTTCGTGGGGTTAAAATTTCGTGGTTTTGTATCCAAAAGTAAATTCGTGGGGATTAATTTTCGTGGTTTTTAAGTTTAGAAAAAAATTATACAAATGTCACTTTATAATTGACAATACTCAATAAAACTGATGTGAACTTTTGCCGTTGGAAAAAATCAATAATTGTATTTTATAGTAACAGTGAGCACTAATCAAGTGTTGTAACCTGCACACGCTAATTGGCTGTTACACACCTTTGATGTTGTATCCAAGGACAATGATTGTGTAATAAATGTATTACAACTTGAGAGCATTACCCATGCATTAGACTGTTAAATGACATTGATTGACAATTCTTGGGGATTATTAATTACTGTACAAACAAAGGATTACGATTATCATCTGACTTAAAGAAAACCTTTGAATATCGATGTCTAATCAATTAACCTATTTATTTCATTGTCTGCATTTATGTTCATCAATTATATAATGTCTATAAGATTTAGTCAGATCATAAAATAATGTAAATCTACAGTTAAATTTTCGTTGGGGTTTTAATTTCGTGGATAGTTCTTATCCACGAAATAAACGAAATTAAATCCCCCACGAAAATTTGTGCTTTTACAGTATTCAAAGCTTACACATTTTATTGTTGAATATAGATAGTTGATAATATGAACATTAAAGTTCACATTTTTCTGATTGATTATTTTTGTATTGTATAAAGATGAAATCATATGTTGTCTTGGTTATATATTTTAGGACAATGTAGAGATCAAAGCCCACATTTCTGTGGTGGCAGCCAGGTCATCATGGCTGGAAGAGAAAATCAGGAATGCCAAAGAACAGGTAATTGATGAAAGCTACAAAATTGTACTGATTGGAAAAAAGAGGAGAACGAAACATTTTGGTATTCATAATTTTAAGTATAAAGATATAATTAAGACTGAATTTACAACAGTCTGTGTTTCTTATAAAACATTTTTTCTGCTACAGATACAAGTAGTGGTATTAGTCAATGATGAGTTACCTTTCATTAATCAGATGATGTTGCACCATACCGCTCACTAATTTTTGGTGATCACATGATTAGTTATACTGGTCTTTTTGGTGATCACATGGTTAGTTATGCTGGTCTTTTTAGTGATCACATGGTTAGTTATGCTGTCTTTTTGGTTATCACATGGTTAGTTATGCTGTCTTTTTGGTGATCACATGGTTAGTTATGCTGGTCTTTTTAGTGATCACATGGTTAGTTATGCTGGTCTTTTTAGTGATCACATGGTTAGTTATGCTGTCTTTTTGGTTATCACATGGTTAGTTATGCTGTCTTTTTGGTGATCACATGGTTAGTTATACTGGTCTTTTTAGTGATCACAAGGTAATTTATGCTGTAAATTCTTAATTCCACATCCAAATCTAACACCTGAAAGTACATGTATTACATTTTTGTCTCAAACTTATAGAATTTCGTTTACAATTAATTTCAATTTTAATATTTCAGAGAAGTCAAGAAGATGTCCAGTCTACCGAGCCAATCACAATCTACCTCCCAGACGCTGATCATATAGCTTTACAGATGGTGCTGTCTTATATATATACTGATAGAATACTCCCTACACAAGATGGTAAATAATAAACCTGTGGTATTATATACATTTGATACTCTTGATGAATTAATGATTTTTTTTATTGATATTTAAAAAAAAATGACATTTGCTGAGGTGAAAGGCCAAGGATAAAGCAAATTTTATATTATATTCATATTCTGAGGATAATGAAATGTACCCAAAGACTACTATATACTAGAACCAATTGTACTTCAAATATCTTACCATGTTTATTCATGTAAAAGCACATGAGGTTAGTGTTTTGATTACCAATTTTTAACTCTTTTGTTGCTGCATTAGACGTTTAGCATGCTATATAATTAAAAAACTATGCAAATTAAATTGTATTTGATGAATTAAATGGTGACCTGAATATAAGATACAGTAAAAGGGGGGACAACAGCCCCTAATATACTTGAAACAGTGGTATGTTCTTTGTGAGGTACTTCCATGATTGCCTTTTAAAGAGCATTTGTACTGAGATAAACAAATCAAAATAATTGTTATGTGATTTGCAAATCTACAAATACATGTATTTGAATGTGATTGGTTTGAATTTTTAACTTGGTTTACATTTTCATAGACCATGCTACTGAAAATACTTTCATAACCACTAAGTCTATTTGAATGTGATGTGTTCATACACATGAATTGAATCCTGATTCCAAGAAAGTTGCTTTATATACTTCTCACATCTATCTCATTTTGAATTTAGCTGAACATTTGTCTGCTGTATGTTTGACTAAAACCCAAAATAATGTTGAGAACCAATATCTCTGTTTATTATTACAGGCCAAGAACATAATAGCAATGAAGTGATATTAATGATGATGGATGTGTATAGATTATCTATTAAGGTAAGTGTTATAAACTATTAGAATTCAAGAGAACTCTACAGATATAGAATGGAAAGCAGAAAAGACTAGCCAACTAATTTCCCCTTTACATGCCTTCAAGAATGTAAAGAAAGTTAACAAGTATCAGCATCTCAGTGATCTGTGCTTCTAAGCATAATTTTCAAAAAAACATTTAGTACGTATATTAATAGAGAAATAAGGGTCCATGACACAAAATCAGTGCATGCATAATAACATGCACAAAAAGTAAAGAAAAATCATTTTTTCATACATGTTTTTTCATACTTGCTGTCTGGTGTGAGCCAAGGCTCCGTGTTGAAGGCATACCTTGACCTATAATGGTTTACTTTTATAAATTGTCACTTGGATGGAGAGTTGTCTCATTAACACCCATACCACATCTTCCTATATCTATATAAAGTATCAACTTGAGAGAATCGCTCTTATGTTCACAGAAGTAAAGTGTATCTTCCAGATGAGGCGTTTGATAGTCTTTTGATGACTTAACCTTGGAAGTATTGGATAAGAGGAAATCAGTTTCTATGTTCATATTAAAGCATAAAATATTTTCTATGAATTTTTGTGTAAAATTCAATATAATATTGTTTACGTAACACAATCTAAAGCTCTTGCAAAATAACATGCTGCTATATTATATTCCTTGTATTCAAACAAAAATCCAGTGACAGGTAAACCCAGAAGTTATTTTTATGCCCCTGTCGTAGTGAAGAGGGCATTAAGTTTTACCCTTGTCCATCTCTATGTCCGTCTGTCCATACATCTGTATGTCTAAAACTGGTTTCTGCTCTCTATCTTTAGTTTGCCTCAATCAAATGTTAAGAATCTTATACACAATGCTTATTATCAAAAAATAACAATCAAGTTTGAATTTGGGTGGTGTCACATTTAGCTTTTTAGAGTAATTCCACTTCACTAACAGAAAAATTGCTGATTTTTTTCGTCTCTGTTCTCTAACATATTTTAATGTATTTCTAAATTATATTTGTATGCCTAAACTTTTTAATATATTTGCCATATCTTTTCAGTTTCAAATGGGAAGATTAGAACAACTTTGTATACAGTATTTAGAATCTTGTATCAACCATAAAAATGTCTTAGTTGCTCTCCATAATGCTGCAAAACTGAGTCTTGATTCAATAAAGGTTTGTACATTTAATATCCTGGTTAACAATTTTATTTGAGATCTACAAATGTAGTTCAGTGTAATGCAAAGTCTGTGATTTTTACTTAGTCTAGAAGTTATAACTCACCATTTTTAAAACATTTCTGTCATTTCTCAGAATAAAAGTTTATATACAGTATTAAGTTTAGAAAGATGACAGAGGAAAAAAGAAGGTCAGTGGCTGAAAAGTCTATAAAAAAGTTCATATACTATAACAATATATGAAAGAATGTTCCTATTTGGAATAAATATACAAGAATTCTTACCTAATATAATGCATTATTAAAAAAGATAGGAAAAATGAATGAATAAAACAAATCAATAACAAAATGCTTTATATTGATTGATTGATTGATTGATGTTTGATACCACTTTCAGCACTATAGTGCTAGTTTATGGTTGTCAGGTTAGTGGAGGAAGCCTGAGTACCCTCAGATAACTATGACCTTCAGTAGGAAAACTGACAATCATAGTCAATTAAGATTGGATTTGAACACACCTGTAAAATGTGAAATTCAAGCTTACAACCTCAGTGTTGACAAAACATTGCCATATATAAAATGTTTGTCACATTTTTCTAGGAAAATGCAAAAACATTTTAATATCTAACATGCTTTACTGTGTGACATGGTTTCTGATTTTTTGCTCATCAACTATTTGTTTACTGTATATGTATATATTATTCTAACCCATACTTGCCATGTATGAAATTTTCATTGCATTTATAGGAATACTGTTTGAAGTTTATTGTAAAGGAGAGTAACTGTAACCAGATTGTAAATAGTATGGAGTTTGAATCTCTAGATAAACCACTGATGGTAGAAATTATCAGGAGAAAGTTGTCTCCTCCTCATTCTGTCAGAATATTACCAGAACCACTGCAGGATCAGGTCATGGGTAAGTTTTATAGAATTTTCAGGAGAAAGTTATCTCCCCTTAATTTGTCAGAATATTACCAGAACCACTACAGGATCAGGTCATGGGTAAGTGTTATACAATTATCAGGAGAAAGTTGTCTCCCCCTCATTTTGTCAGAATATTACCAGAACCACTGCAGGATCAGGTCATGGGTAAGTTTTATATAATTGTCAGGAGAAAGTTATCTCCCCTTAATTTGTCAGAATATTACCAGAATCACTGCAGGATCAGGTCATGGGTAAGTTTCATAGATTCACAGTATATAAATGTATGACTATGTAATGACGTAATGTTTATGTTTGTTCCCAGATTGAATAACATGGCTCATATTTTATAAAAACCACTTACCACCAAAAATGAAGAATCTGCCATAATGAAATATTCATGTTTAAGTATTTTTGTAAATTTTATTGATTTTTGGTGAATCTACTGTCCTGTATAAAACCAACTTATTTTCGCTTATAATTTATTTCGCATATACCCTGATAACCCTTACTGAACCACTCTGCAGCAATTTAATTTTACAATTTCCAAATTAACTTGATGTATTTAAGGAAGGATTTAGTTTTACATATTCATGACAATTTATATTTACAATATTTATCTACTCTCATAGGTTGTGAAAATAAATTGCTGCTGATATTTTTAAATAATTTTTTTCTTCAATAGTCAGCACTTTTACCATTTTATACAGAAATATTGGATGTGTATCTTTTCCATTTCTAAAATAGAAGCTTATATTTGAATGGCATGTTAATAGTTCAGACCTTGAAGAAACATATGAATTATTTATTAAGAAATTCATATAATATTGTATTGTATATAATGAATAAGGTTCATTATCACTAATACAGTTTCCTAAGAATCCATTATCTATGGCTATTGGTATTTTTTTTTTTTTTTAACATTTCAGGGCGATCACTTGAAAAAGACCTGGAGACATTTCTACAGTCTGCAGGAAGAGATTTGTGTGATGTAACATTAGTATTAGATGGTGTAGAGATACCAGCACACAAAGCTATTCTATCTGCCAGATGTAGTTACTTTGAGGCATTGTTTAGATGGTCCATGCCAGAGAATAATAAAGTTACTGTAAGTATTAGATGGTGTAGAGATACCAGCACACAAAGCTATTCTATCTGCCAGATGTAGTTACTTTGAAGCATTGTTTCGATGGTCCATGCCAGAGAATAATAAAGTTACTGTAAGTATTAGATGGTGTAGAGATACCAGCACACAAAGCTATTCTATATGCCAGATGTAGTTACTTTGAAGCATTGTTTCGATGGTCCATGCCAGAGAATAATAAAGTTACTGTAAGTATTAGATGGTGTAGAGATACCAGCACACAAAGCTATTCTATCTGCCAGATGTAGTTACTTTGAAGCATTGTTTCGATGGTCCATGCCAGAGAATAATAAAGTTACTGTAAGTATTAGATGGTGTAGAGATACCAGCACACAAAGCTATTCTATCTGCCAGATGTAGTTACTTTGAGGCATTGTTTCGATGGTCCATGCCAGAGAATAATAAAGTTACTGTAAGTATTAGATGGTGTAGAGATACCAGCACACAAAGCTATTCTATCTGCCAGATGTAGTTACTTTGAGGCATTGTTTCGATGGTCCATGCCAGAGAATAATAAAGTTACTGTAAGTTTATCATCCTGTGTTTTGATATGGTGTCTGTACCATTTAAGATTACCTGAATAATTATGTCCCTCCTGGTGATTGACTTTCCCACTAACTAAGGCATGAACACTATATACAATAAAAACGTGCCACAAATAGAGGATTTTTATTGATGGTCTCTGGATGAGATGGTCAATCTGCTGGTTAGTAATTTGATGTTTCTCCCAAATTTTTGATTTGGTCTTCAGTGCAAAAGCATTTTTCCATAACTCAAAATGTTTGTTTCTCAAATACATGGTTTCAATATGTCAAAAATCCATCTGCGTTTGAAATGGGTAGATTGTGTATATCAGTGAAGATGTACTATATAGATTTAATGTTTGAGTGTAAATTAACTAATATGTGTAAATATCTGTTTTGATTGTATTGTAATTTGTATGTGAGGGCCTCAGGGAAGATTAGTTTATTGTAATCAACTGAGTTTACCCTCTTTAAATGAAGAATTTATTATTTGATATTACAAAGAAATAATATTTCTACAAGAAAAAATTATGAAATTGGGCTGTTTTAAAGTTTTTAACAGATTTTGTCAGATAAAGATTAAAACTGAATAGTGGCATCAAAGTAGAATATACTAAACTATCCTAATATTTTTTTTTACATTTAGTATTGCATGAACAAAATCTTCCTTGTAGAAAATAATATCGATATTTAATTCACAGATTGCTATTGGAGAGATGATTCCCTCCAGACAGGCATTTGATAGTTTATTACGGTACATATATTACAGTGATACAACAATGCCACCAGAAGATTCCCTGTATCTGTTCCCTGCACCACATTTCTATGGCTTTACCAATAACAGGCTACAGGTAAAATCTACATCCAAATCTAGAACAATTTGACAGAATACATTAAAAAAAATGGAAGATATCCTGGCTCTCTGATATTAAAATTTCTCAAACATTTTATTAATCAATTCCAACAAATAGATATAAGAAGATTTGGTATGAGTGCCAATGAGACAACTCTTCATTGTCAATTCAATTTGTAAAAGTAAACCATTATAGGTCAAAGCACGACCTCCAACACAGAGCCTTGGCTCATACCAAACAGCTTGCTGTAAAGGGCTCCAAAAATGATAAGTGTTAAACCTATGGTATAATCTATATAAAAACGAGAAACTAATGAACCACACCAACAAAGAACAACAATGGCCATTTACCGTTTACACCTGCTTTCTTTTTTTTATACTTTGAATACCAATGGGAGGTATATTGAGCTTTGATCACATTTTTGTTTTAACTTCTTTGTCTAATGTAAATTGTGTATTTTTGTTGTAGGCATACTGTAAACATAATTTGGAAAAGAATGTATCCGTACAGAATGTAGTTCAGGTATGTAGAGCATTAATTTACCATGTTTATTTTGTAAAAATCTCATTGATAACAAGCTGGTAAAAGACTGTATACTAAGAAATCTGTATAAGAAGTAAAGCAATGTCGAAACAAATGTACTTTTTAACAATTGTTACAAGTAATTTTGTGAAAGTATATAACATTGTCATGACAACAAAACCAGACAACAGAAAACAACATGGCTAAAAGAAGAAAAAAAACCCAGACATAACCATAACTTAAACACAAAAAAAGCAGACAACACCATGTATAAAAGACAATAAAAACATGGCTGAATGAATAAAAAAAAAACAATTACATGACAAAAAAGACAATGAAGCAGACAACACTGTGGCTACAAAGACAACAACAACAAAAAACACAACACTATGGTTAAAAAAAAACACCCTGACTAAAAGACAACAAAACCATACAACAACGTGGCTGAAAAAATAAAAAAAAAACCAGACCATTATATGACTAGAATACAATGAAATCAGACAACAATGCGCCTACAAAGACAATGAAAAAACACAACACTATGGTTTAAACCTGACAAAACCTTTTGTTAAAGACAATTCAAGCAGACAACATCATGGCTAGTAAAAAAAATTAAACAAACCCAAGGAAAATAAATTGGACAATAGCTAAATAAAATCAGACAACTCTATGGCTCTAAGACAAAAAAATCAGACAACATCATGGCTATAAGACAAAATATCAGAAATCATGGCTGAAAGACAAAAAATCATGGCTATACGACAAAAAAAATCAGACAACATCATGGCTATAAGACAAAAAAATCAGACAACATCATGGCTATAAGACAAAAAAATCAGACAACATCATAGCTCTAAGACAAAAAAATCAGACAACCTCATGGCTCTAAGACAAAAAATCAGACAACATCAAGGCTATAAGACAAAAAAATCAGACAACATCATGGCTATAAGACAAAAAATTAGACAACATCATGGCTAAAAAACAAAAAATCAGACAACATTATGGCTAAAAGACAAAAAATCAGACAACATCATGGCTAAAAAACAAAAAATCAGTCAACATCATGGCTAAAATCAAAAAAATCAGACAACATCATGGCTATAGGACAAAAAAATCAAACAACATCATGGCTGATAGACAAAAATTCAGACAACATCATGGCTATACGACAAAAAAATCAGACAACATCATGGCTATAAGACAAAAAGTCAGACAACATCATGGCTATAAGAAAAATAATCAGACAACATTATGGCTAAAAAACAAAAAATCAGACAACATCATGGCTAAACGACAAAGAATCAGACAACATCATGGCTAAAAGAAAAAATATCAGACAACATCATGGCTAAAAAACAAATAATCAGACAATATCATGGCTAAAAGACAAAAAAATCAGACAGCATCATGGCTATAAGACAAAAAATCAGACAACATCATGGCTAAAAAACAAAAAATCAGACAACATCATGGCTAAAAACAAAAAAATCAGACAACATTATGGCTATAAGACAAAAAATCAGACAACATCATGGCTAAAAGACAAAAAGTCAGACAACATCATGGCTAAAAAACAAAAAATCAGACAACATCATGGCTATAAGACAAAAAATCGGACAACATCATGGCTTTAAGACAAAATAATCAGACAATATCATGGCTAAAAGACAAAAAATCAGACAACATCATGGCTATAAGACAAAAAGTCAGACAACATCATGGCTAAAAATCAAAAAATCAGACAATATCATGGCTATAAGAAAAATAATCAGACAACATCATGGCTTAAAGACAAATAAATACTGAAAACATCATGGCTAAAAAAACAGAGAATTTCATATATAGATAAAAGTCTCAAAAACAATCAACACCCTGGCTAAGAGAAAAAACAAAACAGACAACACCATCGTCCAGAAAACACTATACACTGAGCAACACAAATCCTATCATACCAAGAACTATGGCTTCAATTTTATTTATCTTTTGTGTGATAGGATTTTTTCCATGAACATCCCTCTTTTTTAATTTTGACAAATTGTACTATTATAATGTATTCCCAACCATTTTCAGGGAGAATTAGGCCAATATAAATCAAACATGGGTTGTAGCAGAACATAAGTAATTGATGGGGCGGATGTATTATTTTACATTTCTGATACATTTTGAATTAGTATTGTTCATAGACTCAATTAAGATGTTTGTTGTAAGCCTATAGTATAATCAGTAATTTGTAAGATTTCTTTTTTATTCAGATTTTAGAAGCAGCTGATAAGATCCAGGCTTTAGATATGAAGAAGCATGCACTTAGAATAATGGTTCATAATTTCCAGAATGTAAGTACAATATTGTTGGTTAATATTATTTTGAAATAATTTAATTTGGGATGAAAATGTCTTCTGATTGGCTGAGAGAATTTTGTTTATCAGCTCATAGACCTAATTTTGTCATGTAACTATGACGTCATAAATGTTTCAGTTCATGATTTACTCCTTGAAAATGGAATTTAGAAATGAATTATAAGGAATTATTGTAATATTTTTTCCATGTCTATTCGAAATATATAAGCATTAAAAAAATGTGGTGCACACTGTTAAATAACAGGCTACACGCATTATTCAGTGTGCACCAAATTTTTTTTTTATGTTATTTCTTCATAGACAGAATTTTTTTTACAGTCATTCCTTTAAACTATTTAATTCTGAGAATAGCAAAGCTTGATACAACCAATATTTAGTGTCTACATAATTTTTAATTACTCAAACACCATTATTTATAGATTCTACCAAACCCCCAAACTGATAAATGGATTGTTTGAGTCTGAAATAAAGATTATCTTATCTTAATACCTTATCTTATAATCATTGACCTGAAGAACCTTCCCCCCCCCCCTAACTATTGAGCACCCCCTATAGAAGTAGTGTTAAATCACCTTTACACTATCTAAAGGAGTATTGGTAATCTCATGGTTCCTACACCAAAATAAAATAATGTTAGTCCTTGGTTGAATTTCCCATATTTATACCCCCGCTTTAAAAAAGGGGGGGGTATACTGTTTTACCTCTGTCTGTCCTTCCGTCAGTCCATCAGTCCGTCAGTCCTTCAGTCAGTCCGTCTGTCCCATGAATATTTTTCGTCGCATTTTTCTCAGGAACTACAATACAAGAGTTTCTAAAATTTGGTTTCAGGGTTTATCTAAGTCAGCTATACCGTGTGATGCGTTTTCAGATTGATCACTTGACAACTTCCTGTTTACCGAACAGTTGTATGATTTTACACATGATAGCCAAGTTGAAAATTTTTGTCACATTTTTCTCAGGAACTACAATAAAGGATTTCTGAAATTTGGTTTCAGGATTTATATAACTCAGCTATACCGTGTGATGCGTTTTCAGATTCATCACTCGACAACTTCCTGTTTACCGAACACTTGCATATTTTTACACTATTAATATTATCCACTTGCGGCGGGGGTATCATCAGTGAGCAGTAGGTTGCAGTTTCACTTGTTAGTATTTTTTTAAATAATTGTAAAGTTTTGGTGTAAGCTTTTCAAAATATTACCCAGAATGCATTAGATTCTGAAACCACAAATTAAAGACAGTACCAAGACCTGGAAGATAGTTGTCAAATTTGCAATCATACATCGATTTATTTTATGCAAATTATTTAACTTAATTTTATTCCATAGGTTGCACATTTACCAGAGTTAAACAGACTTAACAAAGATCTCTTACTGGAAATAATTAAGGCAAAGGCAGATGATGAAGGGGAGGTAAATCTGTCAAAAGATTGGTCACTGTCAAATATTAGTGATATTTGAATTTTACTGTGAAAATGTTAAAGTTTGTGATTACAGAATCTAAAAACATCATGATATGTATTTTCATTGTATGTATTACAAATATAGATGTCTTTACAGCATTGGCTGTTTTCTTCATTGTTTCAGCATGATGAATCATTTACAATGATTGATGTATACTTTTGATAGTGAATTCTTTGAACATTTTTTATATAAAAATATCAGTTATCTATTAGGTTTCAAGTTTCATTAGTAAATACATCAAAGTTTTAAAACAAATTGAACAAATTTTTATACTCCTCAGAATTGGAAAAATTGTAATTTTTATGTGTGATGAAAAACCTTATTTTGTATGGAGTAGACAGGAAAAAACATAATTATGTGACTAGAAGCTAAACTACAGTGGCGGATCCAGAAATTTTCATAAGTGGGGGCCCACTGACTGACCTAAGAGGGGGCCCGCTTCAGTCCTAGTGATTCCCTATATAAGCAACCAAATTTTTTCTCAAAAAGGGGGGCCCGGGCCCCCTGGCCCCCCCCCCCCCTAAATCCGCCTCTGAACTAAAGATAGGGTTTTAAGATAAAATACGAGAAGAAAGCTTGATTTGGGAATATCATTTTTTTCCAGCTAAAATATATATTAGCAAAATTTCAGGTAGATGCCTTCAAAAAATGCACGATTTCAGAGTTACTTCCCTTAAATTGCCAATTCAATAACATTTGAAAATCAAGCAAAAATAATATATGCTTGTTAAAATATTAATATTTATTAATTTTTTTTTATTTTTTTTTTTTGTGAAGTTGAGTTACTGTCTAATTGACTTATATCCTCCATATTTTTGTTCATAAATAATATAATGCTTTTTGTCAGTCTGAATCAAAATTGTACAAAAAAGACATCTAGAGGTTATTAATAGTTAATTATAGATAGTGCTATTGTCAGTCTTTCATTACATGTTGTTGAATAGATTTTAGAATATAAGAATGTAAACAGTATATTTGTATTTGCTGTGAAATATTATGATCATGAAATAAATCCAGTTTTTTTGCATGGTAATTTATTTCACTTATGTTAGGTTGTGAGTTAAAATCCTGCTCATTAAGTGTATATCCCACTAATCTAAATGGACTAGAGTTTAGTTTTTATGCCAAATTGAGGGGTTTTCTCAAGGTACTCAGACTTCTGCAAATAAAATGAAACTAATACAGTCAATAAATGTAGTTTTGACAATTGCAATTATTTTTTGGATCATGAAAAATAAATAATTACCTGGGTACAGATGCATTGTAAGTGTAAATCTTGATTATAAACAAAACTAAAGGCCCAATCCAGAGGTCCCCAAAAACAGGTCTAGTTGCCCTTCATTTAAGAGATTGTGTATGCTTAGTACAAGACATGCATTCTTGTTTTTACCAGAATCCATGGTATAGGGTAAATATCCATTAGTACAAATAGGGAAAATATACAGTATTCTCCCCAGGGTCTTTTAGCATCATGGTAAAGTGATGCTTTATTTCTTGAATGTGATGCTATCTGAATTGGTTTTCTTAATAGATTATGTTATGGATGTGATGCTATAATTTTTAGAAACAAGATGGTATCTCAAATTTCCCTGTTTACCAGGATGCTAAATGAAATATCTGGGGAGAACACTGAATATAGCTAAACAAAACAATAGCAATAAATGCACTTCTGCATCATTCATTTTCATTTATTTTATATGCTATTTGGTCCCTGATTTTGCATTTTCCCATTATCATATTCTGCAAATTCATATGTAGTTATTCTATAATCATTTTAAAATTTTAGAATAAATGTTTTATATAGTCATACAAATCATGTTATTGCCAAAAAAAGTTTACAAATATTGTTATACAGCTTTGTTAATATTAACACTAGATGTTTGCATGTATAAAAAGTGTAGAATTTCATTGTTATTTCGACATGCAATGAGAAATTGGTTAAAGTTAGTATTATTTATAGTTATTTATTTCACTTATGTTAGGTTGCTGACAAGGTGTATAGCCCACTAATCTAAATGGACTAGAGTTTAGTTTTGATGCCAAATTGAGGGGTTTTCTCAAGGTACTCAGGCTTCTGCAAATGAAATGATGAGAACATAATACAATCAATAAATGTAGTTTTGACAATTGCAATTATTTTTGGATCCTGAAAAATAATTACCTGGTAAAGATCCATTGTAAGTGTAAATCTTGATTATAAACAAAAATAAAGGCCAAATCCAGAGGTCCCCAAAAACAGGTCTAGTTGCCCTTCATTTAAGAGTTTGTGTATGCTTAGTTCAAAGCATGCATTCTTGTTTTTACCAGAATCCATGGTATAGGGTAAATACCCATTAGTCCAAATAGGGAAAATATAGCTAGACAAAACAATAGCAATAAATGCATCGTTCATTTTCATTGATTTATGTGTTATTTGGTCCCTAAATTTGCATTTTTTCATCTTCATATTCTGCAAATTCATACTTAGGGGTAGTTATTCTTTAATCATTTTTGTCGAGCCTGCAACTTTTGTTGCAGAAAGCTCGACATAGGGATAGTGATCCGGCGGCGGCGGCGGCTACGGCGGCTACGGCGGCGGCGTTAGCTCACTTCTTAAAAGCTTTATATTTTAAAAGGTGGAAGTCCTGGATGCTTCATACTTTGTATATAGATGCTTCATGTTACGAAGTTTCCGTCAGTCACATGTCCAATGTCCTTGACCTCATTTTCATGGTTCAGTGACCACTTGAAAAAAAAGTTCAAATTTTTTGTAATGTTGAATTCTCTCTTATTATAAGTAATAGGATAACTATATTTGATATGTGCGTACCTTGCAAGGTCCTCGTGTCTGTCAGACAGTTTTCACTTGACCTCGACCTCATTTCATGGATCAGTGAACAAGGTTAAGTTTTGGTGGTCAAGTCCATATCTCAGATACTATAAGCAATAGGGCTAGTATATTCGGTGTATGGAAGGACTGTAAGGTGTACATGTCCAACTGGCAGGTGTCATCTGACATTGACCTCATTTTCATGGTTCAGTGGTTATAGTTAAATTTTTGTGTTTTGGTCTGTTTTTCTCATACCATATGCAATAGGTCTACTATATTTGTTGTATGGAATGATTGTTAAGTGTACATGTCTAGCGGGCAGATGTCATGTGACCTTGACCTCATTTTCATGGTTCAGTGGTCAAAGTTAAGTTTTTGAGTTTTGGTCTTTTTATATAATGCTATATGCCATAGGTCAACTATATTTGGTGTATGGAAATATTTTATGATCTTTATGTCAGTCGAGCAGGTTTTATTTAACCGTGACCTCATTTTCACGGTTCATTGCACAGTGTTAAGTTTTTGTGTTTTGGTCTATTTTTCTTAAACTATAAGTAATGTGTCAACTATATATGTTGTATAGAAACATTGTTAGCTGTACCTGTCTGCCTGGCATGGTTCATCTGACCTGGACCTCTTTTTCAAGGTTCATTGGTCTTTGTTTAGTTATCTTGGTTAATGTTAAGTTTATGTGACAGTTGTAATAAAGCTTAGCTTTATACTTAGGACTATCAACATAATATCAATGATTAGTATAGAAGGCGAGACATTTCAGCGTGTGCACTCTTGTTCAATTTTAGAATAAATGTTTTATATTGTCATACGAATCATGTTATTGCCAAAAAAAGTTTAGAAATATTGTTATTCTGCTTTGTTAATGTTAACAGTAGATATTTGCATGTTTAAAAAGTGTAGAATTTCATTGTTATTTCGAGATGCAATAAAGAGTAAAATTTTTAATATGAGTATTAACTAAACAGTTATGTTGACAAGAGTGGGCTATTTTCATCATTCATACACACACAAACACATACTACTGTTGGTTATCAATGTCAGATTTCATAAGTTTGTGTGTGGCTCACTGAACTTTATTGAACTTTGTTTTTGGCATATGGGAATTTCTTTATTTCAAAGCCTTTTGTGACCAGAGTTAAATTTGCAAAATATACTGAGTGCCAATAAAAATGCAACACTTTGTTTTTTAAAAATAACATTTTAATACAAAATAATATTTTCTTTACAGTAATTGTTAATGACAGTTAATGGGTTTATCTAAAGATAAAAGTCAAACTAAAATATTCAATTATCACGATTCGATGCAATGCTTTCATGCAACCATGAAAGTAATATTGGAAGGAATAACATCGTCGTCACTTCAAAGGTTTCATCTGCGTTACCGCCCATCTTTCAATAACTCGTTAATTGGTTCAATATCTGGCATGGAAGTTTATTCTCCGCATGTGATCGATCAAATCACTGACACTTATTGGTCATTTTCGTGTTCACGGAGAACTACGAACAGACAAGTTTTTGTCGAATATACATGCGAAGTAACCCGAATAGTCCATTCGTTACATTCCGTTGATGTACGCTGCCGAAAAGAGTCATTCGTTCATTTTTTATTTTAGTCCAATTTTTCCCTATTTTTGGTTAGTTTGAACTTAATAGTTAAAACCGACAGCTATCACATACGAAATTGGAGAACAAAGTTGTGTCATTTCAATTTTAAAATTTACAGACAATTAAAAAACCATTTCCGTATAAAGTTAAGAAGATGACTGTACAAAAAATACGTTTGGACACCCTTTATTAAATACGAAAAATCTAAATCGCTCGTGTATTTATAGTCAATTAAATTATTAACAATTCTAAACGGTTCTATCCTTCAATTTAAGTTCTTGATACATTAACTAATTTGTGTAAAAATGAATTTACCGTAAGACAGATAGATGCAAGCCCATTTCGTCGGTTTGTTATATTTTTTGCTGTATAGCTTATTATATTAATACAAGCATTCCACAATAAACACTTTTTAAATATATATTTACGAAAATATTATCCCCGTTTTAGTTGTCCAGTTTCAATAATGCAATCAATGACATTTATGACATATACATAAATTTAGAATACTTGAAAGTAAATATTATTTCATTCAATCTCGATAAACTTTGCACATTTCAACAGTAAAAAAAATCTATGCCTACATTTGCCTACATTATTTTGTTAAACATCATGTGAAACCTGATCGATTCATCGGTCATTAGAACAGTTTAAAACAAACGGTAAAAAGCAAAAATATGCTAAATTAAATACAATTTTCCATGTTAAACTGCTGTAGTTTGAACAATTCTCGTCCGTTTTTCAAGTTTTTTTCACCATTCGATTTCTTTCTAAAGGTAGATATTCTATGTGATACAGCGCTACCTTGTTATTAATAAACTAGGGATTTCCCACAGGTGCGCTATAATTACCGGACTCGATAAAACCACGTGACTGATCAGAAATTCCAGATGTCTTTTACAACCGCGGTAACGCAGATAGTAACCAAAGGCGTCTTACCGCTGAGACTATAATTGGATGAAATCGTATGACTTTAGTACAGAGCTCAGCATGCTATAAATACATGCTAATTAGTCGTTGTTATTCCTTCTAAATATTACTTCCATGATGCAACACAACGCTACAATTCACTAACTCTCAATCTCAATAACGAATGGATTCACCGAGTGCTGCACCGTAATCTCTGCAATGACGTGGCATTGACCTGACAAGACATTGGATACAGTGTTGTTGAATGTTTGTTCATTCTTCCTGCAATACAAGTTCAAGTTGGGGCAGCATAACTGGTAGTGGCTGTCGTCTTACAGCTTATCCAATTTGATCCAATAAGTGTTCAATTGGACTCGAATCCGACGAAAAGGCTGGCCTTGGTAATATCTGAACATGGTTGTTATTGATAAAGGCAGTTTTGAGTCTTGGGGAGTGTGTACAAGCGTTATATTGATGAAAAAGATTAACATTGTGATGCCTAGCCATAAAAGGTATAACGGTCGGCCGTAAAACTTCATCAATGTAGCATTGGGTGTTTAAATTGCCATTGATAGTGATGAGTAGAGTTTTATGGTTGAACAATTATCCTCCCAAAACCATGACACAACCACTACCCCAATGATCTGTCTCTTGAATACATGAATCTGCATAGCATTCTCCTCTTCCACTCCACATGCAAGTTCGTCCCTCACGACCATGAAAATGTGAGTTTTGATTTGTCAATCCAAAAGACAGTTGTCAATTGCCTGTGACCAACTCTGACGCTGTTGTGTGCATCTAAGGCCATTTTGGCGTCATACTGCTGTCATCATGTTACCACAAAAAGGCCGCCATGCTCTTAATCCACTGCTGCGCAAACGGCTTCTTACTGTGTTTGCTCCAATTGGTCTCCTATGAAGGCCAACAGTCACTCGTGCTGATTGGACAGCCGTATGGAAACGATATCGCAGGTGCTGAAGACGAATATATCAGTCCTGTTGGGCAGTAGTTGCTCTCTGTCTTCCGGGACGTAGCCTATCTTTCAAAGACCCAGCTTGGTTAAATCTTTTGATGAGTCTGGTAATTGTTGAGGCCGAACACTGCATTCTGCTTGCAATTTCATGACTTGGAATGCCTCCTTGTACCATACCCTAAACTTCATGTCTCTGGTAGTCTGAAATGCTTACAAAAAAGGTTGGGAAATTTCAATTCTTTAGCAAGGTTTTCAAAAACAAATACAAGAAAATCAGTCATACGTATAATAGCGGTGTACTCGACTATGCCTCCATTTCTGTTACCAAACATTTAACTTTTTTTTTTAAATCATTCAAGCTTAAAGTTGTCGAAAGAAGTCTGACAATTCATTTTCAAACCAATATAGGTAATCATTTTAAAAATAATATTCATATTTTTTTTTAAATATTTGAAATTTACAAGTGTTGCGTTTTCATTGGCACTCAGTATATCTGCAGGTATCCTTATCTCCAGCCTAGGAATCATCACTTCTGTGTTGACATGAATTATCATTGATATGGTATTAATTATAAATTAACTGTTTACAAAATTTTGCATTTTTGAAATACTATGGCTTTTCTACCTCAGGAATAGATTACCTAAGCTGTATTTAGCAATATGTTTAGGAATTTTTGCTCCTCATGGCTCTTCAACTTTGTACTTTATTTGGCCTTTTTAACATTGTTTGATATGAGCGTCACTCTCGAGTCTTTTGTAGACAAAATGCGTGTCTGGCACAAATACAAAATTTTAATCCTGGTATCTGTGATGAATTTATTTAGGATGTATATGTGTTTCTTTAGAAGTTGCCTCAGTAAGCAGGCTGAATGAATCATGGCTTTAATCATCAGTAGGACATCCACAGTGATGTATCATGACTTTTTATGCCTCCTTGACAAAATGCTTAGGGGCATATTAATTAACCCTGGTCCATCCATATGTCCGTCCGCCCATCTGTCCTTCCAGATTAGGATACATTGATTGTCCATCTATCTTCTCCTACAGTTTTAGAGGTACAACTTTAATATTTTATAGGATGTTCATACACATATATAATGAAGGTGTCATGGCACCAGGATTTGGATTTCTTTTAAATATTAGAAAAATGAACATAAGTCTCATCAGTGCTGATTGAAATGCAATAGTTGCAAGGAAAATCAAACACAAATAGAAAGACCATTGAAAACAAAGGTCTCCTAAAAGTTGTTCCAAATGTGGCTAATGTACATGTGAGTAGAATTTCTTAGTGTTTCAATTATCTTCATGAACAGTTTGTTTGGTGAAAACTACCATACCAATATTATTACTGTCAACACTCTAGTGATGACCACTTGGCTAGTGATAGCCTTGAGAATGAAAACTCCACATGGAGTGGCATGGACTCAATAGACATGTTTTCATGTTTGGGTATCTAGCTGAATTTTGTCCTGAATGACCCTAGATCTGTCTGTGAATAACCTTCAGATGTCTTGCAATTAGCACTTTTTAACTATCAAATCAATGTTTTGTAATTGTAGAGCAATATGTTATGAAAAACTTGTATATTTTTAGTAATGGTGGATTAATTTGCATAAAAATTGTAACTACATATATGAACTGTAATTCAAAGGAAGGTACTTGACTCCAGCTGCTAAGGGGTGCTCCATCAATAAAAACTTGACAGCTAAGATATAGTCAATAGTTCTGAAAGTGGAGTTGTAACACCAACAATCAATCAATCATACGGTTATTCATCAAATGTCTGAAGTTACACATGTTTGATCACATCTTTGTATTGTTTCTGAATTTTAGAAGAGATTGTCATGAAATAATTATAGAATTTGCATGTTTAAGTCTGTCTCTTTTTTTTTATATTACTATGCATCTGTCTTCTCCAATGAACATTAGTAGCATGAATGACTTTTGGGCAAATCAATTTATAAAAAAGAAGATGTGGTATGATTGCCAATGAGACAACTATCCACAAAACACCAAAATGACACAGACATTAACAACTATAGGTCACCGTACGGTCTTCAACAATGCGCAAAGCCCATACCGCATAGTCAGCTATAATAGGCCCCAATAAGACAATGTAAAACAATTCAAACGAGAAACTAACGGCCTTATTTATGTAAAAAAATGAACAAAAAACAAATATGTAACACTTGAACAAACGACAACCACTGAATTACAGGCTCCTGACTTGGGACAGGCACATACATAAATAATGTGGCGGGGTTAAACATGTTAGCGGGATCCCAACCCTCCCCCTAACCTGGGACAGTGGTATACAGTACAACATAAGAACGAACTATAAAAATCAGTTGAAAAAGGCTTAACTCATCAGATGGACAAAAATACAAGTGGACGTGGCCGGGTACTTATACATCCCGACATAAAAAGACCCAATGAACAGATCTGAGAGTACTCGCAATTATCTGACAGCTAGTTCAAAGCCACTAACAACTAATAAAAAAATCATGCATCTAAGACTAAACTATCAATCCGTACACATCCAACATCCAATGGACTTACAAGGTAAGTGTTGTCGAATTTATCAATTAAATGCAACTCCGACAGATCTTTACTGAGTTTAGTCATAAACTGTGATTCGTAACAATACAAAAACAAGTCTGCTATTAAAGGGGCACAATAAGTGCCCATGGGGATACCTACAACCTGTCGATAAACTTTGTTGCCGAAACGTACATAAATATTATCAAGGAGAAAATTAACAGCTTCAATCATCTCATCACACCTCCAGTAAGTATATCTAGCATATTTACCTTTCTCATTTGAGAAGAAGGCTTTAAATGAGTTGCAGCAAATATATCTACATTCAGCTTTACCAAACGACCATTTAATTAAATAGGAAAACTTTTATTTAATAAGATAGTGTGGAAGTGTAGTGTAAAGAGTAGAAAAATCAAAACTATTAACAGAATCAAAAGGACCATCAAAAGCACGTAATTTATCTAAAACATCCAAAGAATTTTTTACACTCCAAAAATGGTTTATACCACTATGTTCATATATTTTATTACAATAGTTTATGATAAGCTCTTTAATAGTAGTTAATGAACTAGTTAAGAGCACTGAAAGATTAGTTGTAGAACACTTACTAGAGGCCGAGATGAAACAATATTTAAATGTTTTTTTGTGTAGTTTAGGTAGCCAATACATAGTAGAGACCTTCAAATGTTCAGAAGAAGCCTTAAGCTTTGATGTGGTTGTGATATGCTTGTTTACTATATGACTCTCTGTGTAGCGGATGGACTTGAATGTAGATGAATTTAAAATTTCATTCTTAAGAACGTCCGTGTAGTATTTACGGCATACCACCACCACATTGTTTGCTGCTTTGTCGGCCAGTACAAACACAAACCGCTTTGAAAGTATTTGAAGTTTATTTCTTATTCTGGAAATAGGTGTATTATGTACTCTATTATTTACTTCTAAATTATTTTAAAAATGTGATATTCTCTTATCTACCACATTCATACATTTATTTAGATAAGAATCATGAGATTTTTTATCAGATTTTTCCGGTTTACACCATTTTTTTAAAAAATGAGGAAAGAGTATCTTTTGGCTCTTTCTATGCCAGTGGTGTCTTGAACTTAATTTTGATCTGTGTTGAAGTCCTGAATGATACTTTGATCATGGTTTGTCATGGGAGTGGGGAATTAATGTCATGCACCATATCCCTTCTTTCTTCCACATGTACATGTATGTAGGGGCCTGGGTGTCTGAATGACACACTAAAGGATTGCTTGTCTGTCAACAGTGAGGTTATGAGCTTGACTCCAATCTTAGTAGTCTAGGATTGTCAGTTAGCCTACCAAAAGTTGTGGTTCTCTTTTGACACTCTGGCTTCCTCCACCTATAAAAACGGAGTCACAAAATAGCATAATATTGCTGAAAGTGGTGTTAAATGCCAATCAATCAAATCAAATCTCCCACACGTTACCTGAATTGTATCAAAAATTAAGACAAAAAGAATAAGGTTTAAATTTTTTATTCAAAAGTAGCATGTTAAAATGGTTTTTTCAATCATGTTAAAATGGTTTCTTCAATCATTAACAACTGATCATAAAATCTACTGTGGATTCACTCTATTTTTCGTTGTCATCAATTTTTCTTGTCGGAGAAAGAATAGTTATTTTGATGGTACATAGTATCATGGTATCATTTTACTAAGAATCACAAATAAACAGATGTGACATGAGCGCATGATATGCCCATGTGTTTTCAAAGAATAAAGTTCAACGAGTTCTCAATGTAATATCAGAAATTTGAAAGAAAATTGAAGAGAGGTTATTTTAATAGTTATAAATCAGTCACCAAAGTTTAATGAAAACTGCTCAAAGCATTTTTAAGGATATTGTCTGAAAACTGGAAAATGGGCATATAAAAAGGAATTAAATTCACCCTTTCCTCTTTCCCACAAAATCCAGGAAAATTGGTATCTCATAAATATCACTGAATCCACAGTATAACACAACATTTGTACAACAGACAGACACACTCATAATAACAACTCAGGCAAACTTTAACTTTCACATAATGATAAAAATAAATAAGATTAATGAAAAGCTATATACATGTAAATGTGAAAATGGGGACAAGCTCAACAGATTAAAAGGGTAAAACAATTTTGAGACATTTGACTTTTAAAAACTCCCTCTTATACTTCAAATAAGGATTAGTTTTATTGAGTAATTAAATGTATGCAAAGAGGAAATTAATAAATTAAATAAAATACCATAAATTTTGGCGGCAAGTTCCACTGCATGTATTAAATGCAAAATCTAAGAATCATTTAGAAAAAAAAATGTTGAAAGTTCAAAGTTTATACTTTTCTTCAACAAATAATTAGCTAAAACATCTGAGCACATTGGTTTTTCAAGCAATACCTTTTACATGTACAGTCTATATATTAACAAGAGCAGACAGCTTTGAGCATTTCAAGTGATGAGCCAAAAGAGTATGAAGTTTTTCTTAAATGTAAATCTATTTGAACATCTTGAACAATTCAACACTAACAAAAAATAAACAATAAAATAAGAAATTGCATAAAGAAACGGTTTAATAGTTTTAACTATTGCCCTATTTGTATTGCTACAAAAATTTATTAACTAAATAATAAGCTTAGGAAAAAGGAAGATGCATTCAAAATTGTTTCCAAAAGATTCATTTTCAGTGGCCCTGAATAAGGTATACAGCAGTTATCCACAAAAATAATTTGGTTTAACTTTACAGTACATTGACCTGACTAGGTATCCTTCATTATAAACTCTGAATACCTTAAATCATTAGTACTGTAACAATGTTACCATTTATACCATAAAGAAAAAAAAATACCGTATTTCTATCATATTCAGGACTAATTCTAATACATTTCAAACCAGGTAACAGCACTGTTAAAACATTGAAAAAAAAACTTAACCAAATATAAGTTAAAAACAAAATTACAATCAAGTAATAGAAAAATCTTTATATGATTTCCCCATTGGTCACAAAGACAAAATCAAATAATTGCATTGAACACTAGATTAGCACTGTTTCTGTTTCATGGATAAAAGTTGATTATTTCTTCGCCATTTTATAAATTTCCAACTATCACCAGAAAATGTTTAAATAGCATTTAATTCTCTATTTCCTTCAATCCAAATACAACTGTTCCCTTAAATGTAAACAAGGTGCCACTTTGACTGTATATAGAAAACTGGATTACTAATTAAATCTTGCACTGATGGCTGAGGATGTAAAATATACCCGCCAATCTGTTGAGATTTGAGTACAAAATGGTGATATACCTAAAAACAGGTACTTTTAATCATAAATCGGATTTAGTTCCCATCAATTGTGTCTTTGTGTTTAAGCTCACATTTTTCCAATCGTCTCTATACGTATGCTCGAATAATGCTGCACGATTTTGATTATCTCCCCTCTTTACCCAATGTCCGTACATTTTAAACGCACATGCATCAATATGTTTTCGAATCATTTTGACACTATATGGATTAGATTTAATTACTTCCCTTGAAATCGGAGGTGGATTGTTGAAATAAAATCTTAGTCTATAGAAAAAGTTCACACATATAACGGCAGCCTGAAATGATACAATAAACAATTTGTCAATATGTAGCAAGAATGATTGTTAAATGAATATTAAACAATTTCACAATCTTGTAAAATTTAGACAATAAGTTTTTCGTTTATAAATTTTCATTTTTAATCTGTTCATGGGCAAAAACTGAAGATGAGATCAATAACACTGTTATTTTTTGGTGTGAGCCAAGTCTCTGTGTTGAAGACCATACTTTGACCAATGATTTTTTTTTTATTTATAAGATCACTAACAATGTTATTTTCCATAAATATAATGAATATGTCAAATGGCTTAATCAATACATGTATCTGCCCTGATAATGATTAAACAAATAACTTCAAATTCATTTGATGATGGCAAATGCTGTACTATTGTATCTCAATAAGAGGTCAACTTGATATTTTGTATAGCTCAATGAAAACATCATTTACCCATTTTTATATAACGTGTGAATGTGATGTGTGACAGATGTTTTTACAACAACTTGTTTCACTAAACCTCACCTTGAACACTTTCCTGGGGTAAAATTGCTTCTCTGGTTTCAACTGAAAATACAAGAAAACAATTGAATTAATAGAGCGACAACCAGTTAGCACACTTTTAATTTAATTACAGTAATATACTAGGTAAAATAGTTTTGCAACAATAACTTTCAATTTAATTTATTATTATACTTTTAAATAGAAAAGAAAATAAACCCTTATTGTGCAATGTTTACTCATCGAAAAGTTATTTTTTATAGATACAGCCAGAACTTTGGAAATTTTAATTTAAAGTTTTGTAGTGTAACTGTATTTGTTGCTAAAACGTTTTTTACTTAGTATACTTTTACATATTATATATATATAAAAAAGATAAGGTATGATTGCCAATAAGACAACTCTTCACTAGAGACAAATGACACAGAAATTTCAATTCTCAGACTTAAAAGAAATGTCTACCTCCTTGACCTCTCCCATTTCATCTTCACAAGCCTTTTTATGGCTAAACTCTTCTATTGAACCCGTCATAATTGTTTACTGGCAGGACACATACATCTACTGGTCAATTATTACCTTTTATTATCTAATTATACTTTTTGATCACTCTCTCAGGTGTAATAAATACTCAGGTGAGAAATTATGTCATATAAGTATTACTTTATTACAAACTCTTACTCAACTGACAAGAAAAACAAGTTTATAAATAGATTTATGAGAAAAGCCTGATACAATTACAATAATCAAATTTAATTCTAATTTAATCATGATTAAATACTCTAATCTAAATTATATAAAGCCATTTGGTTATATCAATTTATTTTTTAAGTGAAGTCAAAATTTAAACCTCATACAATACTTATAAAAAATAAATGAACTTTACAAAAGTACAAATTTTCCCAGGACAAACTGACTTTTTCTTTTTTCTCAACATAGAAACTGCTACATTTTCATAAACATAAATGAGTTTTTTAAATTTAATAAAGGAATTCTGTTAAATATTATGTTAATCTGTATTTTAATTTTAAAATAACTTTTCAATTTTGAAGACCCTGTAGAGATTTAATTTTTTTCATATCTCATTTTAAAGGGAAACTTCGCAAAAAAATGAAAAATTGATATTATGTTTATTCTGTATAAAAATGCTCAAATTCATAGGTATTAAAGTTTTATTCTGCTAGATAAGAGATCACCATCGATTTTAAATTTAGAGTATCAATTCTCTCCGGTCGGCCATTTTGTCACCTTGACCGATTTGCAGTCGCGATATGTCTAAGGACCAAAACTACAGTAACCCGATGTAGTCGTAATTGCGTGTCGATATCTCGTCAATCGTTACGGTTGTTTTATCCGACTAGTTAACTTGATACGGAAAATTTTCTTTTTTTTTTTTTAATAACCATGATCTGTTATTTTAAGACTGATAATATAGGAATTAGTGAAAAAGTCAAAATTTCAAATCATAAATAAGTCTTCCGTGAAACTTGAATTGTTTTCGGCAATCTAATTAGTTCATAATTCTTTTATGTAATAAACTTTATTCAAATAAATTAGGATCTTCGCTACACTGATCACCCGCATGGCTAAAGGTATTACTCCCAAAGGTATTGTAGGGGGTGTGAGGTGACACGTCCAGGTATTCAAGCGATTTCCTGTCGAGTTTGCAAATTCATGCATCGTTTCACTTCTTAGTGTATTGATAAGTGTACACGGCCGATAACTTATAACTTTCCATTTTGAACTATTAGGTGTATAATATACATCTCTATCTTGCGTGTCCGAAAGTGATATAATATATAGTCATTACTAAACATATACGCTTGTTTATGAATAACATTTCTGGTTAAAAGAAAATTATTTATAAAAATATAAATAATACCAAAAAAAAAAACAACAGATCTGATGAAATAAAAAAAAAAAATCCAAGAGTAAATTTGGTAAAATGTAATATATACTCGTTGTCAATGGTGAAGGACAGATTGGAACATACCAGAAATATATTGATTTAAGAAAAGGTACGCACTTGTCGACCATTCGTATATACGCCTGGATTATAAGTTACGGAACTATAGCGCAAATTAAAATATATACATTTATACATAGAACATAAGAAAGAATAATATATTTTGCGTAAATTGGGGTAAAAGTTTTGTAAAATGAAAAGTCCACGTATGCCAACAGTAAGTAATCATCAAATGTCGATAGATTATTGTATACTAAACGAAGAAGGAGAAGAAGAAGAGATTTAAACACAGGTCGATATATAACTTTATTTGGCTCATCGAAGTTATGGACATTTATAATTCAATTAGATTGTTCTCGAAAAAAGGACGAAATTCGTCTTCGTCACAATTGTTCCAAAATGCATGTAATATATACGCCACTGGAAGTACACTTATACCGAGGGATGTGAATATTTTCCGGGAAAACTATAGAGTATCAAAGTTTCAAATCAATTTCGGGATTTATTTTCTCTCTAGATATTCAATGACAGCAATTTAAAGAAACTGCTTGTCCGCTTTAGTGGTATTCTTGCCAGTTGAAACAGACTTATAATTACATTAAAAAATAGGAAAGGATGACATTAAATTCGTTGTCTTTTTTTATACATCGTTGGTCAAATAGCTAAAGTATTATATATAGTTACGGTGTGAGACGAAGAGTATTTTAAGAAGGACATATTCCCGATTATGTATAAATTTTGTTGATGTTTTTCACACTTGAAAAGCATATCTGTTCGTAATTTGTCGATTCCATTCCAATTAGATCCTTTAATTTCCTGTCAATTTTTTTAAACATTTTTCTTTTTAAATATCTGAAGTCTTCATGTGTTGTCAGATTTAAAATATTTTGATGAGCACATTAATTTCTAAATAGGTAATTAAAGATCACTTTGGATGGACTAAAATATATAATTGCAATTGTTAATGATCTGTTTGAAATATTTAAGGCTGCCGATCCTTATTTGAAATAGTACAATTTTTAGTTCATAAACTCGTGTTTAGAAGGCTATTTTTATTTATAAATTCTTCAATTAAAATAATTCAGTGTTTTATCGTTACTAAAGTAATCAAAAGTCATTATTCATTAAAAAGTGATCTTATGCAAAATATAAAAATATACAACAGCTATCCAGTTATTGTGCGATCTTATTATTCCCGTTAATTAATTTTAATTTTTTTTTTTACATTCATGTGTCTGAAATTTTGTCGGAGTCCCGTTTACAATTATGTTGTTCACACCTGAATGCCAGTGAACCGTGACGCCTAGATTTCACTGAATGAGTATCAAATGATTAGAATTACATAATGCTAATCTTTTAATTACCTTGAGTTAACCTACGCATTCAACATTCTTTAGGTGTCACAAAACAATACACATTTTATTTCCACCGTACAAGCAAGTGAAAATGTTTGCTGTAATGAAGCAAAAACGTCAGAATACAAACATGTATTTTTAATACACTATTGATCATGTCAATTTCATATGTTTGTTTAAAGTATTTGTACAAAACAAATCATAAAAATGTTCTATGTATGAATTAATTTTATTATTAAAATTCGTTTTAAAATATCCACACTAACCCGAATAATTCAGTCGTTATATTCCGCTGATCTACGAAGGCTACATCCTCGTGTGGGAGAAAATCGGACACGGAAAGGGCTTGAATTATTCGAGTTATATCCACACGGTCTAATTTTAAAAGTTGCATGGCTATCACTTATTTTTCGTTGGTTAATAGCTACACCAAAAGTCGTCGATGCGCTTTAAATCGCGTAATTAGATTGTTAACGAACAAGACTTAAATGAGATATTTTCACTCCCGGCATGCATCAAAGACTTAAACTACGTCACATAAGTCAGGAAGCTTCAAGAAATAAAATTAATAATTCCCAATTTTCTTCTTTATTAGATTTCATATCAAAATAAAACTTGGTGAATATGTTTTTTATGGTATTATGAACATAATAAGATGAAAAGTGAAAAATCGCGAATTATCCCTTTAAATCAACTATTCCAAATATGCAATAAAATTAATGAATTCTTTAAATTTAACACCCTCACATCAAATAACAGATGCATAACAAACTTTTAGATCCTGTTTCATATACTTTAAATGGATCTCTTCTCAGAATTGAAATTTAAAGAGTAACTTTAAACTTAACCTTGAAATTATTTTTTCATCAAATTCAAATTACTCATTCTTTTATTATAGTTACACATGATGTGAACATCGTGTATTTTGATTATTTGTATGTGTAAATTGTGTGCATTCTTTATTATTGCATGTGTTGTGTGCAGGAAATTCTTTATCATTTATTCTTTTAACAGTATTTTTTTTTATTTGTATGTCATTTTTTTTTTTGCTCATCTACCTTTTATAAGTTTTAACAAATTATATATTCATTAAACTCTTGACCAGTGATCTTTATTTTGGATTGTTTCTCTAAACAGTTATTGAAGTCTTTTAAGAGATCATACTTTTAAAACTCTCGTATGATATGTATAATATAATAATAGACAATACACAATGTGTCAATCAGTAATTTCTCTACTTTTTTGCCACTGTCATACAAGTGAGAGGTTTAGCTAGCTATAACACCAGGCTTAATCCACCATTTTCTACATAAGAAATTGCATGTATTAAGTCAGATATATGACAGTTTTTATCCATTCTTTTGATGTGTTAGCTTTTGATTTTGCCATTTGATTATGGACTTTCCATTTAGAATTTTCCTCAGGGTTCGGTATTTAGTTATTATCTTACTTTTTTTTCTCCTTAGCTTTTTTTCCCTCTAATGTCAGAATTCAGTATCAATTCCTAATCAGAACTAAAAAATAAAAAAAAATATAAACTACTCCATATTATGACACTTACCTCCCGTTTAAAGAATGGATGTTGAAGAGCTTGGGTGGCAGTTAATCTATTTTTGGCTTCTTTGACTAGTAATTTAGATATCTGAAAAACAACACATGTTACATTGTAGTACATTCAAAACACAATCATTGCTTATGGTTCAAACACAAATTGTTCAATTATTCTAAAGCTATTATTTATCCAGGATAGATTTGTTAAATTTTTCATTCAGTTTCATAATACATGTAATACTTACATTTTTTTAAACTTTTTACACATTCAAATATTTCCTAAATTGAATACTTCAGCTTTGAAACTATTTAAATCATAAATATTCCATCAATTTACCAAACTTTGTTTGTTTTTTTATCCTTTTTCTATCAACTTTGTGTCAAATATTAATTTATAAAAGTATGACCTGGAAAATTCAGGCTATCCTGTGTGATCAGCTATCCTATTCATGAGAGCCTGCACTCTTTAAACGATAAAACTAAGTTTTTATCATGAATTTTGAATGTCGCTCTCTAGATGAAAGAGATGTATAATATTTCCGAGATAGGTAAATTCAGAGTTAATTCAGAATTATTATTTGAAGAATTTTTCATCAGGCATTAATTATTGCAATCATAGAGCAGCGGAACATAATGACTGAATTATTCAGATTTAATAAATAAAAGTATGAATGATTTATACATACCAGATCTTTTGGAGGCTGTGATATATCATCCCATTCAGGAGTACCAAAGGAATATTTAGCCTCCATAATCATCCTTAACATTTGCATCTGTTTACGATGCCAGAAAGGTGGTGCTCCACATAGCAGTGTGTACATTATAACACCAATAGCCCACATGTCTACTTCAAGTCTGTACCCTGGGACATTCTCATACATAGACACAGCTAAGACTTCTGGAGCTAGGTAACCGGGTGTACCACATAATTCTGAAAGTATAAGGTTAATCTTAAATTTTAATCATCTGAAATCTTATTTAATTACTTCACTTGTGGATATACCTTCATCTTAGCATGTCTTTTTTACTACTGTGGATTTGGCATTGAAAGTAAAACATTTTACATTCTTGTAAATACCTTACCTTTTCATTTTCTATGTAGGGCCCTACATAGTTTCTGATGTTTTTCTTTTAATTTCATTAAAAGTTGTCTCCCTTATTTACCTAAACTACAAGAAACACAAAGGATAAAATGTTGTAAATTTATGACGGACTCTGATGACTACGTAACAATGTTACTATAAAATGACTACATTCGATATCTCAGAAGTCATTTATTTCACCTACTGACTTCACAAATCGTAACTTCTTATAGTGTAATTTGACTATCACTATACATATTCTCTGTCTGAACTGCCCTCTGCGTAATTGCAGCAAAATCTTATTCCAACAGATGTTTACTTCAGACAGGTTTCTCTAGTCTATAATTTTTTACCTGTCAGTTCTTCTTCTGGCCCTAATACTGTAGCAAATCCAAAGTCCGATAACTTTATATTTAAATTGTCATCTAATAAAATGTTTTCTGGCTGAAAAAAAAGTACATCTATGACTATGAGAACTAAACTAGGAAAAAATATGTCTTAGGCTTTTTGTTGTTTTTATTTATCTTTTTCTTCAATTTTTAATGTTACATTAACAAACAATCTTATTAACTTCTCCTCAGACATTGTGATGTTGCTGATGCCTGCTCTTGTCTCAAAGCTGTGATACAAAAATTATGGAGCGATTGAGCTGGTAGGAAAGGACGTTAATGTTAAATATTGTTTGTTTAGTTTTATTAATGTTCATTTGAACATAAATTAGTGAAATTTGTTTATAATTTGGCCCTTTTTCTATTGTTAGTTTGAATTTAAGTTCTTACCTTTAAATCTCGATGTACTATATTTTTGTTGTGTATAAACTCTACTGCTTCTAATAACTGTTTCATTATTATTCTGTAATAAAAATCAATATATTAAGGTGGTACCTAACACTACAGGGAGATAACTCTGTAAAATCAGCTTAACGTTTTAATTACATTGTGTTGTTAAGGGCATATTAAGCTTCTCAATGATCAAAATTAGTGTTTGTCAAATTGCTATATAACCAGTGTAATATTTCTGACAAAATGGTTGGTTCAAAGTTTTTGAAATTTTCATATTTTTGTCAAAGGGTCAAAGTAAATACTTTGTCAAAATTTTATGAAAATTAAACGAGCCAAATTAATTTTAGTGAAAGTGTTGGGTACCACCTTAACATGAAGAAGAAACAACTATAAAACTTTAAAAATTTTACATATGTACAAAAAAAAAGAACCAATGTTTTTTCAACAGTTTATACCTGAATAGATCAATAGAATTTTTAAACCTACATCAAGTGAGTTTTGATACTTCTCAATGTGAGGCAGTTAAATTTCAAAATATAAAACTTGCTAATGGTTTTGAATATATAGTTTTTGAAGGAGAATGGTTAAAGATTTGATGTAATAGTTATGTAAGACACATGTTGTGTCAGGCTCTGATCCTGTCCATAACATTAAAGTATGGTATTAGGTTTCTGTTTTGCGTTTTTCCAATCATATTGTGCATAATATTGTTGTAAAATGATGCCCTTTATGGATTCTTGATTAGATAAATAAAATTCTTATTTGAAAATCTTATTTGAAATCTATTCTTTGGAATGACAGAAATTGGTAGAATTTGTACTTCATTCTGGTAATATGCACGTTCTTTCTGCATGGTCATGACAAATATACTTTGCCTGTTAGGGAAACTGCTTAATTTACTTTTTACAATAAATTACCATAGATCATCTATTTATATAAGTGATGTAACATTATATATAATTGTCTGGTACTGTAGCTATCTTCACATGAAAAAAGTAAGAGTTTCAAGTACAAACAGTTCATTGTCTATTTTTGTTGTTATGTAACTAAAAACAATTTCGCCAATTATTTTGCCTCTTTCTCATGAAAAGTTTGAAGTACAGTCATCATCTGTTTTTTATTGGGCAATTTGTTGAGTACTTTTGCTTTTTCACATAAAATAGTTTTAAGAAAAAGTATCATCTATTTTTGTTGTGACATAACCCAATAACAATTTGTATAGCAACAGACTTAACGAATTGTATTCCCTTTGTTCGTCAAGTAAGGTGACTCAATGCAAACACTACTTATAATGTAATTGTAAAATTGCACATTTATAATTCTAACCACAAATAGAAACATATAAGAAATGTATAATGACCTTTGAAGGATTTCCTGAAGGGCGTAATGTGATTTTATGTGGTTACCTTTACATCATATCAGATGTCATCAATTAGAGAAGAAAAAAACAATGAATTTAATTTGTTGAAATAGGTAGTAATAAAAAAGAATTGATGTAATTTTGCAGGCGTTGAACTTTATGTCAAAGAAAAGTTAATAGATCATTTGAAGTTACAATTTTTGAAATAAATCTTTGCAAATTAGATATCCTTTTTTCATTACCCTGCTTGGCTTTGGCAAGAGAATAATTGTTTTCTTTTACTTCTATTTGATATTTATCATCTAAAAGTAACTTGTGGCACAAAAATCAAATTTAAAAAGGAATGAAGCTTTTAAAATTCTTATCAATGAATAATTGTATGAAATTTTAGAAAATGAAAGATTTTCATCTGTTCAAATATAAAAGACCATGAATCAACCAGGTGCTCCGCAGGGCGCAGCTTTATACGACCGCAGAGGTCGAACCCTGAACAGTTGGGGCAAGTATGGACAAAACATTCAAGCATGATACAGCTCTGAATTTGGATTGTGATCAATTTTTTGACATTACATGGTTTTTTTTTACACAAAACAAATGCCAAGATTTTACAAATCAATTAAAGATTTCTTCTTCAAACTTTTTAAATCTAAAATTAAATAGTTGACACAGCATAGGTTTCTGACACAGAATGAATGTGGTCTAATGAACTTAAAAGGTTTTTTTTGCCTTTGAGCAAATCACTATGCTGTTGAATATTAATCCTCTCAAAAAAATGTTTGAAGAAATTTTCTTTTTATTTATGAAATCTGAAATGAGAAAAATTTAACCCCCCTCCCCCTTTTTTTTCACATCCCCGTTTCCCTTTTTCAAAACTGATATCAATTCAAATTTCTAATGGAGTTTGCAACAATAACTACTCATTTAAATACATCATAAAATATTAAGATGTAAAAAAACTGCTTGTTATCACTGAATGGTAAAGATTATTTAAATTTATCAGTTGGTAGTAAAAAGTGTATATACATTGTATATTGTATATAACAAAGATTTAAGTTGATTCTGGACAAAGAAAGATAACTCCAATTAAAAAAAATTCTTGCTATTGCACAATATTGTGCAATAGGATATTTCTTGCTTACTATTCTGGACAAAGAAAGATAACTCTAATTAAAAAAAAATTTGCTATTTCACAATATTGTGCAATTAGATACTTCTTGCCATTGCACAATACTGTGCAATTGAAAAGACTTGCTATTGCACAATACTTAATATAATAATTTTAGATCCTGATTTGGACCAACTTGAAAACTGGGCCCATAATCAAAAATCTAAGTACATGTTTAGATTCAGCATATGAAAGAGGCCCAAGAATTCAATTTTTGTTAAAATCAAACTTAGTTTAATTGGACCCTTTGGACTTTAATGTAGAATTTGAAATTTGAAAACAGGACCAAAAATGAAGAATCTACATACACAGTTAGATTTGGCATATCAAAGAACCCCAAGGATTCAATTTTTGATGAAATCAAACAAAGTTTAATTTTGGACCCTTTGGACCTTAATGTAGACCAATTTGAAAACTGGACCAAAAAACTTCAATAATCAAGAATCTAAGTACATTTTTAGATTCAACATATCAAAGAACCCAACCGATTCATTTTTTGTCAAAATCAAACTAAGTTTAATTTTGGACCCTTTGGACCTTAATGTAGACCAATTTGAAAACGGGACCAAAAGTTGAGAATCTACATATACAGTTAGATTCGGCATATCAAAGAACCCCAATTATTCAATTTTGATGAAATCAAACAAAGTTTAATTTTGGACCCTTTGGGCCCCTTTTTCCTAAACTGTTGGGACCAAAACTCCCAAAATCAATACCAACCTTCCTTTTATGGTCATAAGCCTTGTGTTTAAATTTCATAGATTTGTATTTACTTATACTAACATTATAGTGCGAAAACCAAGAAAAATGCTTATTTGGGTCCCTTTTTGGCCCCTAATTCCTAAACTGTTGGGTCCTAAACTCCCAAAATCAATACCAACCTTCCTTTTGTGGTCATAAACATTGTGTTTAAATTTCATAGATTTCTATTTACTCAACCTAAGGTTATTGTGCAAAAACCAAGAAAAATGCTTATTTGGGCCCTTTATTGGCCCCTTATTCCTAAACTATTGAAACCAAAACTCCCAAAATCAATCCCAATCTTTCTTTTGTGGTCATAAACCTTGTGTCAAAATTTCATAGATTTCTATTAACTTAAACTAAAGTTATGGTGCGAAAACCAAGAAAATGCTTATTTGGGCCCTTTTTGGCCCCTTATTCCTAAAATGTTGGGACCAAAACTCCCAAAATCAATACCAACCTTCCTTTTATGGTCATAAACCTTGTGTTAAAATTTCATAGATTTCTATTTACTTTTACTAAAGTTAGAGTGCGAAAACTAAAAGTATTCGGACGCCGGACGACGACGACGACGACGCCGACGACGACGACGACGACGCCGACGCAAACGTGATAGCAATATACGACGAAAATTTTTTCAAAATTTGCGGTCGTATAAAAATGAAAAGTTGTTGAGCAGTATTTATAGTAAATGAAAACATTCTACCAAGATGTTGCATGGCAGCAGAAGTCAAGGCTAGAAATCAGACAGGTGTGATATAAATGAGAGTAGATACTCTGTGGATTCATTTATTTTTCATGGGTACCAATTTTCGTGGTTTGAAGAAAAATAGTATTTATGTGGATATTTAATTTTGTGGTGTTAACATAATCTGTAAACAAGCAAATAGAAAATTTGTACTTCGTTTAACATTAAAATTTGTGATCCCTATAACCATGTCATCCACGATAATTGGTATGCCATGAATATGAATCCACAGTATTGTGCAATGGGGTAGTGAAAAATCTTTTCCTCTCTAAATTGTAAACATACCTAGTTCTTTTCTCTGACAATGTTACAACCTGAGTCAGATAGTCAAATAATTCACCCTGTTTACATCTAGAAAGAAAAACAAACATTTTCATACATAACATGCTTGCTCACAAGTTGAAAAATTTAAAGTAATTCATAATTCTAACATGACGTCCTTCAAACGCTTTGAGTACACACCCGTGGTAAAATATGAATATCTTGCCTGGGTTGTTCTGATCTTACTCCCACGTCATATGCTTTTTTTATGAATAAGCTTACCGCTTAATAGAACAATGAGTAAGAATATAAGCATTTTACAGGAAAATGCACACTTGTGAAACCGAAAATCATCACAAGGAAACGTAAACAACGATGCTAAAATGAGAAATAAGCCATTTTTTTTAATTCATATAAAACATATCAGTAAATTCTCAATTAAACTGATCCAAAAGTATCTAAAAATGTTATTGTAAATAGTTTAAGCATGTCAATAATTCAGTTTGCTCCGTTCTTTTACGCCAATTTAATAGTGCGAATATTTATGGGAACAGCAAATATTTGCCTCCACCTAGAGCGCTTCGATCCAAAAGAATTGCTGTATTTGTCCTATTAGAATCGAAATAATTCATGTGTAACATAGCTGCCACCACTGAAACAGTTACCATTTCAATGTTTTAGCTTAATTAAGTAAAACATGTAGACTTTATCATAAAAAGACAAGAGTATGGGTATTTCTCATTGTTGAAGGTCATGTGGTGACCTATAGCTGTTAATTTATGTGCCATTTGGTCTCCTGTGGCAAGTTGTCTAATTGGAAATCATACCACATCTTCTTCTTTTTAAGAAAATATTGTAAGTCTAATAAGGGTTCTGTGACAGATATGACCATATAACCTTGACTGACTTACATTGTTTACACTTAACTGACCACAGTCATCTGGTCAGTAAAATTATAATCATTATCATGTGATACTGTTTGTTTACATTTACAAAGCAACAACATGTTTACACCTTTCCTCTGACCAGAGGTCAACACCTGTTATATAGACAGTTATTTAATTAAAGAAATCAAGAAATCTATATTTTTGGGTTTAATGTCATTAAATCTGTTATACAAATTAACTAAATAAGTGTTTATCGACAATTTGTTAACTAAATACAGAGTTATTTTAATTTTTTACTGAAAGATAATTAAATAATTTCAATGAAAATAACTGATTTCACATCAATATAAGTTCCTTTATCATTCTACTAAAATATGATGACAATAATTTTAGAATGTAGAATATCATCAGTATATATTTATAGATATGTCGGTAAGGGGTTAACCCACAGTACATGATCTAAATTTTTAATGTAAAGTTTTATTTATGGTTAATGCGAATCGATAGTTTCAATATGTAGGAAAGGGTTTTCAGCAATTTAGCAATGTGACCTTGGTAAAGTATGATACATGTTTAAGCAGGATATGCAATAACATTTACTGACATCTTGGTGTAAAAGATTATATCACAAAAATATCTTCCGACTCTAATCATTTGTCTAATAAGAGATAACAAAATTAACAAAGGATTTTCTTATCCCAGGCATAGATTACCTTAGCCGTATTTGGCACAACTTTTTGGAATTTTGGACCCTCAATGCTCAACTTAGTACTTATTTGGCTTTATAAATATTTTGATACGAGCGTCACTGATGAGTCTTTTGTAGACAAAACGCTCATCTGGCGTATTAAATTATAATCCTGTTACCTTTTTTTAACTATTAACTCAGAAAAAAAACCTATTGGAAAACCATGTGACCAGAAATTAAAACAAAGGTGATTTGACATGTTACCCAATTCACATGCCTACTTGCAAAAAACGTGTTTACTTATTCACGTGTCTGTACTGATTCATATGACTATGTTACAAAAGTTATTACCAAGAGATCTTCTGATGCCTTTGGTTCATGGCCAAACTCTTATATATACAAGCAAGTTCATTGCCAAAACTGTTTTTACTTCCAAATGACTAACTGATAAGTGGAACTTCTGCTATACTGCCGATTCAAAGGTAAATGTTTGTCACATGTAAAAAGTATTAATGAGTAGACCCCATCCATAACATTAAAGATGCTCTTCGAAATAAAATTGAAAAGTCTTTAAGTTTAAGAGTCCCCATACTTAAGAGTTATAATTATCAAAGGTACCAGGATTATACTTTAGTACGCCAGACACACATTTCGTCTACAAAAGACTCATCAGTGAGGCTCATATCAAAATATTTCTAAAGCCAAACAAGTTCAAAGTTGAAGAGCATTGAGGATCCAAATTCCAAAAAGTTGTGCCAAATACGACTAAGGTAATCTATGCCTGGTATAAGAAATTCTTATTTTTTTGAAAAATTTTATGTTTTGTAAACAGGAAATTTATAAAAAATGACCACATTATTGATATTCGTGTCAACACCGAAGTGTTGACTACTGGGCTGGTGATACCCTCGTGGATGAAACGTCCATCAGCAGTGGCATCGACCCAGTGGTGTTAATAATTATCAAAGGTACCAGGATTATACTTTAGTATGCAAGACATGTGTTTCGTCTACAAAAAGAGTAAGAGTTCATTCATGGTTATGGTAAGGTTAAGAGATGTTTTAGGTTAGGGTTTGGTTTTAGGGTTAGAGCTAGTGTTAGGTCTAGGTATTGGTTAGGGTTAGGTTTGTGGTTGGGGATAGTTAAGTATAGCTCTATATGGGTTGGGACCCCTAAAGTAAAAGAAGACAGGCACTAACGTTTTAAGCAGTTTAAACTGTGGTTCATTGAATAATTGAGCTGAACATCCAGTGGCGAATATTTCATGTATTTTCAGGATGAAAAAAAAACTAAATCATTTTGACACCTATGCATGGCTTAAGAGTTGTCACTTATTTTCAGAAACCTAAAGGAACTTGAAGAAATCTTTCGTACAACTAATTTTGTACATGTTTTCTTATTGAACTCCAAAAGGAGCGAAACTGGAATATATATTTATAGGGAGATTTAATGAGGCTCGAGGGTATAAAAATATCAGAAAAAAAATAAACATTTGTTTTTCATTTCAAATTTTATTTGTTACCTTTTGTAGTTGTTACTTATCATATGGTACAAAAATCATTCAAAACAAACAATTCGTGTTGGCCCCAGATGACTTTTAAAATGTATACATCATTGAAAAAGTTCCAAATTATCTCCCTTTGGTGGAAAATGCCATTTTTTGGCTTTAAAATTGAAATATCTTTTTCAACTCATCGGTGACCTATATTTTTTAATATAATTTCCATATAAGCTGTACTTAAACTAAATTATTGTAAAATTTGAGCGATTTCTGTAATAAATTTCTTTCTTTTTTTTTCGATATTACCTTTATTTCTCCTATTACTTCAACAGAAAAAAACCTCCTTTACAAAAATGTATGCTTCTTTCGAAGGCAGATTGTGAGCGCAAATGAACGGTGACCCCACTTTTTTATTTTATTTTTCAATCAACTATAAGATAAAGTTCATTTATAGAAAAATATAGAGAAATCCTATATAAATGATTTAGACCCGCGAACCCCCTTAAGGACAGGTCTATCACCATTTACAGAGAGGCTAAACCAAAATGTATAGAGTTAATTGATACCTATATGTATTCCCCCTCCACTTCAATTAAACACTTTGGAAGAAAATTTAAGTAATTCAAATAGCAATAGAAAAGTATTAACCTCATCTATTTAATACACAAAGAGAAACTTTTCTGAGAAGCAGAACAATAATGAAATGTCAAATCTGTAAATTATTGTTTGTACTATCAAAATTCTATTAGCTTGTGAAGTAAACTAAACTGGATGATTTTCAAGCTACTTTAATCAAACAGGAGATAAATGTTTCCTTTCCAAGAGGATTGATGAAGGAAATTTCATCATAAAGTGAAAAAAAAACAATCAAAACAATGATTGAACCCTGTCCATAAACCAGTTCACTTGACCTACTCGGGACTATTCCAAACTGTAAGTTGGTTATGAATTCTACAATGGATTTTACTAATAAGGAAAACTGGGTGACCTGATTTACTTCTTAACCAATCAGAGCTAAGGTGTAACGTGATGTAATCTTTGTTAATAATATGGCATGAGATACAAGATCAGGTCGTTGAACTAATTGCACTAAACTATGTACTTTCTCATGTTTGGAAAAATCTCTAATATTGTCATTTCAAAACAAGTTGTAATTGATCTGAGTTTTTTTTTTTTTTTTGAAGAATTTGGATTGATGGTAGATCATGATTATATATCTGTCTAGTTTGTTCACTTTTTGAAAATAGTTTAATTTATAGGTTTACATACTGTACATAAATAAGTCTTTTAGTTATTTGTGTTGTATGGTTGCTGTCTCATTGACATGTATTCAACATCCACTTTAAATCATACAAGTCATAACATTTACCAATGTATACCACAGGAATTAGATATCATGCGTCACTGATGAGTCTTTTGTACAAGAAACATGCGTCTGTCGTATATACAAAATTTAGTCCTGGTATCTTTGATGAGTTTATTTATCATGCTTTACAATTAAATAAAATCATATTGTTGCATATATATTGTTAAAAGACCCCCCCCCCCCCAAAGTCTTTAAATTTATCCTTTGGCGTTTACCATAATATTCTGGTGTATCTAATACATGTACATAGATACATAGTTAGAAGACTTCTATAAAAAGCCAAAAAGAAAAATGTTTAATCTTGAATTCATATTTCGACAGAATTCTTATTTAGGACAATCTAGCACTGGTGATATGTTGAAAAAATTTCAATATTAAATACTTACAATTCAAATACTAGGAAAATGAATGTAGGAGTCTGGAATGAGTCATGGAGATTGACTGAAAATAGAAATTATACAATGTGAAAATCTGGAATCACCCTTGATAAATGCTAGAACCTGATAAAATATATTCCAACTTAAAGGATTAACTAACTTGTAAATTACCTTTGCGAAATTTTATGTAATTAGGCTGTATTATGGGTAATATTTCACACAATTCAAAAATAATACAAACAGGACTTTTGCCAATGGCGTAAAATATATTTCATGTTTGTGTACAAATACTGAAATTATTCATAATCATATAGATATGAAAATGGCAAATTATCTTATGATATTGGTCAATCTGATTCTAATTTAGAAGTATTATTGTATGCATAATTTAACAATGTTTAATACTTCCTGATCACAAAAGTTCAAGAACAGGTCAATAAAGTTTATGTCCTGTAGACAATCTAAGCTGATGGCTACTAGATACCTAGAATATATCATCTTCACTTTATAAATATAGTCCACATTACATAATTTACATGGACAGGTTTCCAAATAAAGAATACACATATGCCAGACATGTCTACAATTGAGGAAATCAATGAGAAATAAATTTCCTATAAGACATTTTTTATGGTGTTGTAAAAATTCTCTTCATAGAAGAAATTAGTGGTCTTCCAGTGGCCAGTCAGACCACCAGATATTAATTTAGTGAGATCTGAACTGAAGTTAACCATTCCGGTTAAATCAGCTCTTCATCATGTTCATTAACTAAACGGAAAGTGAATTTCATTGAGGAAAATTGACTTTTAAGAAGAGAGAAATTCACTTTTAAGAGTGGTTTTGGCTGCTTGGCTGGCAAACTTCTGAGTGACTACTTCTAATAATGTTGAAATTTCCTCGTAATCCATTTCAAAACTTTGTTGAATTTCTTCAAATTTCTTCAGGAGTTTCGTTACTGCACCCTTGTGGCCCGCTCTGACGGCTTTCATCTTCATATCCATTTTCCATCCTGGTCACGGCATCATAATATCATAAAGTGGATGATAGAAATAAAAGACATCTTGACTATATTAGAAAAGCATAGTAACACGTCAAGGTGACGTGACATTACATAAAGCGCGGTACATAGGAAACGTCAAGTGTGCGGTATTTACGATAAACATCTTATTAGTACCCATGCCACAAACCTCCCCTTAAAAACATTTTTTTTCCTTACTTTTTTATACATCTCTTCCTCTTTTATAAAAATGTGTAACAAATAAATGATATTTACTGATATTAGTATGGCCATCACACATCTTGAGGATATTAATTTCCCTGATGGTTTCTCGTTTGGTCTGATCGGCATGGAAGTCTTCTGCCTTTTCTCCGCTGATGTCGATGATTTTGACAGCATATTCCTGCCCTGTATCTTTACTAACACATCGTCTAACAATACTACTGATACCTCTGTAAAATAAATTAGTCTGGAATTAAATTGTCTGTTTATATAACATGCAGAAGTTGTCTAAGAATATTGTTTTTGTCTCGTGTTATTGTAAAATAATTAACTGTTTCAGTTTTATGTAACTGAATAAATGAATGGCATATACATTTTTGTGAAAATCATACCAAAACATTTTACAAGGATTATAAGGAAAAGAAATCTCTCTCTTGGCAGTTGCTAGAATATTGTATGCATGGCCTAAAAAATATCCTGACTGTATGACCAGTTGTTCTTATAAGATATGCCCATTTGGGCATCCACACCAGACAACCATTTGTGAGCTAAAACAACTAAGATTCATGTACAAAAAGCCCCATTATAAATTAGCAAACTTAACCTTAATTTGACAAAATTTGGAAACCATATCTTTTATACATTATTTATCATCTTTAAGGCTGACATCCAAAATTCAGGATACCCATAATAATTAAAATAAATAATATTAGAATAAATGTCTTAAATGAAAATTTAGATAAAGCATGCATGTTCGGTAAAGGAAGAAATAAATATACATAATTTTCAGTCACACCATACTAAATATGTATAGATAGCATTATAGATTGCATATCGAGATGACAGTAAAGCATTTAAATTTAAGATTAATTTATCTTTAAAACGTAATTTACATAACTTCTCGAAAGCCTGGGCAAACAAATTGCAGATAAATTAAGGATATGCAAATACTGCATATATAACAACCCATGTGAGTGGGCTTATGTTTGGAATGTCTTGCTTGTATTATGAATTATATATATATAGGTATGAGATCACAAAAGTGACAAATGTACCTCCCTCAGGTTTGATGGAGCTGACATCAAAGTTATTATAAGTAAAAATTGTCAATAAAGATTTTATCTTTGTATTTATTTTCAAATGCTTAAGGTATTGTAATTTTTTGAAAAGGTCACATAACTTTGAAAAATATCTATATATATAACACAGTTTTTCAATCTATTCAATACTTTCCTGTAGAAAGTGACAATTTGAGGAGTAAGTAAAAAGTATTGTAATGTATTGAAAAGGTCATATATATAACCTTGAAAAATATTTATATCAAAATTGTCATTTTTTAAATCTATTCAGTACTTTCCTGTAGAAAGCAACAATTTGAGGAGTGAGACCTGTATAAAAGTACAATCCTAGGATGTTTACATGGAAATAAGATATAGATTTACATATCCTGTACAATTTTATTTAATTGTCAAGAAATTCACTCAAATCTGCAGTGTTATCAATTATATATTCACAATGATACAAAAGACACATACACCTTTTAAAATGATTGCTATTTGTCCGCCCTTTACTCAGGATATCACAAAGGTTTATGTAAAATGTTGACGTCATAATACAAAATATCTGACACATCAATGGAAAAGTGATTGTAATGTATGACCTCAATGAGTTAGTTCATTTTGTGACGCGGCACAGATTACCAAATAGTGATAAGGTGTATTGTGACAATAAAGAACATCATGTTGTACTGGTATATATAGTAAATTTTCCTTAATGAAAGGAGATGAGAGGGCATCATGTCAATAAGTCAACCACCATCACCTTCACCAGTTCCTTAATTTAAAGGTATTGCAATCTCAAATCTTGCACTAAGCTCCAAGAGTCTGATCTAGGGTATTTGTGAATAAATTCCAACGATAATAACAACTACATGAACTCTAAATTTTCAATAGATGAATTCAGATACACAAAAATCTTATTGTAGGATACATATTAACAATTTGATAACATTCTGTTCAAGATCTTGTAATATATTTATACAGATGAATCATATTTACATTTATCAATGGAAATTTACTGAATTTCTTGCTTAAAATAGCCCAGTCTGATTTCTAGAAGGGTTCCATGTATATTTAGCATGGTTTTAAGCAAGTAATATAAAAGTGTCTCTATATTTTCTCTACTGAACACCATATATATGACATAAATGTAGCAATACATCATGTTATATGTAAGGTCACATGTATATACATGTACAGCTCTTAAAATACCATTGCAATAAAAAGTTTTCCTACAGCAATCTTAATTTATCACAACCATAATAAAGTGGTGAATAACCTTCATTCAGTTTTTTTGGTTTTTTTTAGCAGGAAACTGATAATCAAAATTGGGTTAATATATTTTTTTCTTTTTTTTTTAACAAACTTTTCTCTCATTCCGTGATCATTAATTATTAATTGAGTTTAGAGTTTATTCTGTTATCACTACTATAAGGCAATATTACTTAATTGTTAGGAGTCATCATCATGATCCAGGCCTGTAGCCAGGAATTTCGAAAGGGGGGTTATTCGGCCTCAAAAACTCGTCTTTAACAGTCACAATTCCCCCTGGCTACGGTTATGTGATCATCTATACTACATATATTTTTACCTTTGAATTTGTTTGTTTATTTACAACACAGATGAATGTTTACATGTTACATGATGTAAAGGTGTAATGGTTTTAAAATTATTTATTTAATGTAAAATATCATACAAAGAATTATTCCATTCATATCAATTAAGCCTCAACAGTGTAAATAATAACAACAACAGTGGCAACTAATCCTACAGAATCTGTGGAGGTGTGGTGAAATTGACCAATCAGAATGAAGGAAAATTCCACATGTTGGTATGTAAACATGAAGGACTTGATTGACCCATAAACTACTGGTAACCCTTGTGTACTAAACATATAACTTGTTATGTTATTTATTCTATGCCCCCTATTTTGTTTTTCTTCTTCATCAATTATCTAATTGAACAACAATATAGACTGTTTGTTATGACTGGAGTAACACCAGTGATTTTGCTAGCGCTCGTCACTTTCGTATTTTACGAAAGGGTTTTCTCATTGACGAAAGTATTTCAAATCAATTTCGTCACTTTAATTTTGAAAGTGTAAAAAAAAATTCGCAATAAAAACTATAAATCTACCTGTCTTCATGTTTTTGACAAGTTTATGACCTCCAGGTAATTAACATTTTCAACAGGTGTTACAAGTTGTGATTACAACTAATCCGCTTATCGCCATCAGATGGGTCACTTATCCGTAATTTATTAATTAACCCCATAATTGAATGACCATCATAATTATTTCCCCAGGAAAATCAGTCAGTCGGCATTTCAACAACCAGGAGTATAATTTCGTCATTTAATCAAAAATATAACAACCCGGACAGTTCGCATTTGAATTTCAATATATCCCAAACGATCACAATCTGAAGTTAGTTTGTCGTAGATTCGTCATTCGAAGGCATTTTCGTCATATTTGATTTAAATTTTCATCAAAAACTTTCAACAATTTCCATTTAAAATAAAGAACTTTCATGTGTTTATTCAAAAAGTTCACGAGAAATGTTTTAATCAGGTGCTTCCTGTATTGTGTTCTACGCATGCGTGAAAGTATTGATGTGATTTCCGAGTATTATCACTTACTACTAATATACGTAATACAATACAATGCTCCTAATTGTACTAACTCACCAAATATACTCTGATACGCTCTGGTTAAGTCTTAGTACTTGTACTATACTCCCGCCAATACGCCAACTCTCGTTACCTGGTAACTGTCCGAGATCTTATCCTGAGTTGGGTAGTTATCAATGGATCATCCCGGGAACCGGACTACGCGGTATATCTAACTACCGTACTGTCTACATAGTAATGTCACGTCCATTATACTATATTACACAACACTCCTCCCCACTTTGAAAGGAGTGAGTTTACTTCCTATTTGAATTTTCACTATAGTCCTTTAGTCCACCCCGTCTGGTTGCACCACGGGGATAAAAAAAAATAATCTCCAACTTTCTTGAATAATGCATAATCCAATGTTGATCGACATATTAACAACACACCTATATATATATATATTTTTTCAAAATTCACATTTTCTCCGTTATCGCTTTGCGGATTCACTTTGTAACTAGCATATCATTCCTTGATATATGTAAACAATCTTCACTGATGATCTAATTTTCAATCAAAATTTACAACTGATTTTCGTTATCCATAAGTCCACATTAATCTGCTTTATACATCCTATATATACATGTCTGATTTAACCTGTCTCCTGCAGGTTGTTACACCAATACATACATAATAGTCCTCTATTTAGCCATATAAGCTTTTTCCATTGTCCCTTGTGACTGCAAATATCTCGGCCACAGGTTGGCTCCTGATGCCTGCTAAAATCATCGCAACTTGTCCAATCCTACGCGGATTATTAATCCGTATGTCAGATGGGATAGTGCAATATGGTGAATCAGTCTCTATCAAAATACGATGGTTTGGGACATTCCTGGCTGCCATTATCTGATCTTCATGGAAATTTTTGACCTTTAAAGAAAAGCTAAAATAAGTGTTCGGAAAAGCGCGACGCCAAGTCTCCACTTGTCTCGCACTCCCATGGAAACAATGGAGATGAATTTTTTGTTCTGGCTCACACTTGTTCTGCACAATTTCCAACGCTCTAGTATACACAGCGTCTGACATTGTCTCCGTGGCCTGGCCACGCAAATGTAGAATCACTGGTTTGTTTGGGCTAGCCAAACCTAACAGTTTATCAAGAATCTTTTCCTGGGACATCCAGTGAATGGGGTTGACGGTCCTGTCTAACCCGATTTCCCCCAGTGCGGATACACGCATGTCAGTCAATGCCTCTTGCATTGCCATAAACTGATCGTTGTTGAAATAGGGTGCAGCTTTTGGATGCAGCCCTATGGCTATCTTCCATTTTGAGGTGTCTGGTAACACTTGCGGATATGTATCCGGATCGCAGTATACTAGTACTCCTCCAATCACCTCTACTGCAATATCTGGCTGTGGAATTAGTTTTTCCTGTAGATATTGTTCAACAGACATCTCCAGGGAACCGGTTAGCAAAATACTTGCCCTGTCCAAATGGAAATGGCTGTCAAAGGCCTCTGATACAAGGGTCACCTTCTGTATTCTGTTAACGTTGTTATTTTTGTCCACGACTGGATTTGATACCTGTGGAACAGGATGACTTTCTGTTTTTCGATTTTTGGTATCGACAGGACGGGAAGAATCCCGTGATTGTCTCTTCCTATTCAGTATTTCCCTTGCATCAAGGGGTTTGCCTGCAAGTTGATTTTGTAAATTGGTAAGTGTTTTCACCACAGTTGAAACAGTGGGTGGTTTGTTCTCACGGGCCCTGCCCGATTGATTGGCTAGATTTATACGTCCCTCAGTTGGACGACTGCTTTTATATGACTTTGCCACTGGCACCTTTACGGCTGTCTCAGCCTTCCTCTTCACTGGAGACTGTTGTCGTGCCATTGGGGGTAGAACGAAATCACACCCTATTCTTCGGAACTGTGCCCTTCTTGCTGGTGACAACTGTGCTAGCAGCGTTATCAAGATGCGCCACTGCATCAATACTGCTGGCGAATTAACTGGATACATGGTATATATATCCTCCGCTGGTGGATACCAGTTCATTACGGCTGTCACATTGCGCATCTGGTCCTGGCACCTCTGCATCATCGTACAGTTTCTCGGCAGAATGTTATTTGAATTTACGTATCTTACCAAGTCATACACTGTTGCCCGTTGGCCAACAATCCACCAAGCTAACATTTGGATGGCTTCTCCCCTCAATTTCTGGAAACTGGGCTCCTTCTCAAATTTGTCCAGTGGCAAGTCCTTGAAAATATACGGCAAATGGTACACCCAACAGTGGTGCTTCATTTTCTTTGTAGATTCTCCACATGTTGGTATAGGACAAGTGGAGTGCTTGTTGCCTTCAAAGTGTTTTGTCTCTGGCTGCTGAGCATCCTGTTTTTGCTTCGGAGTAATTACCTCTGGGACCGGAGTCCCCTTATCTTCTGGAACCTTAACTGCTCTGTTACCTGACTCTCCGGTGGAGATAACCAGATCTGGTTTCTCTTTGGTCAGGATCACACGTGACGAATCACGTTTTTCCACCACTCTACCCGTAGGCAAATCACCTTCCACCTCCCCTTGGACCATAGGTGAATGACTCTCTTCTGTAGGCTCCTGAGGACGTGGAACTTGGACTTGAATGTCAGTCCAGTCGATGTAATTAATATCATGTAAATCCAGAACATCGTCAGGTTCTTTCTTTACCTCTTGGGCGTGACGTTCACGTTCATCTCCCCGCTGTTCTCCCGGGGGGAAAGGCAATGGTGTTCCTTCATATGCCTCTGAAGGTGTAGGCCAATGGTTTGCATCATCTTTACTTGGCCTTTTATTACTCATAATGAATCCTAAATACACAATCTGAAAAACACAATAAAAGCTAATTATAACATATGCTAAATATATACATCATACTACTGGTATATTGCCTTAATATGTAAAGTTACCTTGCGGTGCCAGAGTTCTGACACCGTGGACATCTAAATTTTACCATAGTGTCCGCCAGCTCTGGTGTCAAATCTACACAGGCTCCGTGGTACCACTCATTACAAAAATCACACTGTATCATAAACAGTCCATCATCTGGTTTTCTGCACAAACAGTACAAGTCTGGGTTAGTCGCCTTAGTCACATCTTCACCGTCCTGTAACCGGTGCTGGCACTGTTTTAACCAGGGTGGTACTTCTCTGTCTTTACATGGCTTTAAACGGTCATGATTTATTGTCAGTACGGATTTTTGTAGTTTTATCTTGTAAACATACGAAGATAATTTTTCGCATACAAGTCCTGGACCTTTCCAAGGTGGGTCCAATTTCTTCGCTCTACCTTTAATTTTTGCTGTGTCTAAAACATAAACTAAATCTCCTATTTTGTATTCTCTTTCCAGAATACGTACATCATAATCACGTTTCATGGTATTCTGGGTAGTTTTTAGCGTATTGCGCGCTATTTCGTGTGCAGATGTTATTGCATCTCGGAGTCTCATCACATACTCATCTTGTGACTCATCTGTTTTAGCACCAGGAACACTGTACAATAAATCAACAGGCTGGTTAACCTCTCTCCCAAGCATCAGCATGTTTGGCGTAAAACCAGTACTCCTGTTTACTGACGATCGGACAGCTCCTGCCAACTGTGCCAAATGTTCATCCCAATTGTCTTGTTGTTTAGACACGAAGCAACGGACTGCGTCCATTAAGGTTCTGTTGCAACGTTCTGCTTGTCCGTTTGATGATGGTCTGTACGGAGTAGTTCTCGCTTTGTGCATTTGCAAGATTTCACAGATGGATTTGAAAAGCTTGCTTTCAAAATTGCGTCCTTGGTCTGTAAAAACCTGAAATGGGTATCCAAAACGAGAGAAAAACTCGTTCACTGCAGCTCTTGCCGTATGTTCTGCAGTTTGTGCTGGCAACGGAATACATTCCATCCATTTGGAAAACTGGTCAACCATAACTAATACATGGGCATTCCCAAATTTCGTCTCTGGCAGTGGTCCTAGAAAATCTAAGTGGACTCGCTCCATTGGTGCACCTGCATGAAACTGGGTAAGCGGGCATTTAGCCTTTCTGTTTGGCTTCTTGTGTAGATTGCATGTACTACATGTTTTGACAAAGTCTCTTATTTTTTGTGTCATACCATACCATTGATATTTTGCCTTAATTCTCAATGTGGTCCTATTCATACCTTGATGACCTGCAGCAGGAATATCATGACATAATGATATCACTTGTTCAACAAGATCTCTTGGTACCACAAGTCTTGGTGTTCTGTCTTTCTTGTCTAAATTTCTCAATATTCCATTATCGTCTAGGTAAAACATATCTTTGTTTATCCAATATTTCTTAGCTACTGGACTGCATCTGAATATTGTAGCTTCTGATGGTTCTGTTTTGTCCCTGAACCATACCAGTATTAACTCCAAGTCTGGGTCTTTAGACTGATAATCTCGTAATTGTTCTGGTGAATAAGTACTAGCTTCTATACCTGTCTCAGTAATGGCATTTACATTTGGGAAGTCCAAATATGTCGCGTAAACTGACATACCAAGTGGTGTAGTGACTATTTCAACTGAACTGTGACAAACATTTTGGTTCTGGTTTACTATATCTTGATTTGTACTCTCAAATACTTGTTGCTGGACCTGAAATGTACTTGAATTCTCCTTCACGCGACTAGTCACGTTCTGGTCCTCATCTTGTGGTATTGAACTGTATGGGCTAGTATTGTCCTCTGTAATTACATGTATATGTTGGGTATTGTCCTGTTTCAGTAAATTGTCATCAGAAATCAAAGAACTCGGTAGTACTGTGTGTGGTCCTATAGGTTCAAAACTTTTACAGTCCTGATTGGAAGCTAAAGGAATAACATTATCTACGTCTTCTTGAAATCCAAGCCAACTCTGGTGTGCACGAGTACAGTAATCGCATGCTCCACAGGGTAGATTGTGTTTTAGCATGTTTCCAGCTGCTAATCTATTCTGTGGACAGGCTAAATCTGGCAGACGTGATAATGCGTCCGCATTTTGGTGTCTTTTACCTGGCCTGTGTTTTACCGTCATGTGATACTGGCTTAGCTCCTCTAACCATCGAGCTAGTTGTCCTTGTGGCTCTTTAAAATGCAACAACCATGTTAAACTGCTATGGTCTGTACGGACTATAAACTCCCGTCCTAAAAGGTAATGTCTGTAATGTCTGGTGAATTTCACTACCGCAAGCAATTCTTTTCTTGTGGTGCAATACCGCTTTTGCTCATGGGTCAAGGAAAAACTTCCGTATGCAACTGGACGCTCTACGCCATCTTGGATTTGTATCAACTCTGCTCCAATTGCGAAATTGGAAGCATCTGTGTCCAAAATAAACGGGTCTTTATTGTTGGGTAATGCCAATAAAGGAGTAGTTGTCAATGCCTCTACAAGTTGGTCAAAAGCCTCTTGCTCTGAGTCTCTCCATTTGTACGGTTTCTTACCGGTCAATTGATACAAAGGGTAAGACAGATCTGCAAAATTCTTTATGAAAGTTCTATGGTAATTGGCAAAGCCTAGAAATTGTTCAACCTCTCTGGTTGTCGTAGGTACTTTCCATTTCTTGACAACTTCAACATATTCACTGCCAATGGACATACCATCTCTATTGATTGTTCTGCCTAAAAAGTCTATTTCTTTTTGAAAGAAATCACATTTCCTGGGTTTTAATTTCAGCCCATACTCTCTGAAACGTTCAAAAACTGATGTTAAATTCTGTAAATGGTCTTCAAAAGTCTTTCCCATAACTAAAATATCGTCTAGGAAGGCAAGTACAACATTCCATGTTAATCCTCGGAGAACGAGATTCATTACTCTTGAATATGTCCCTGGGGCATTGCAAAGACCAAAACTCATTCGGACAAAGTGGAATAATCCGTATTTAGTGATGAAGGCGGTCTTTTCTTTGTCTGAGTCCTTCACTTTTACCTGATAATACGCACTATTTGCGTCCAATTTTGAAAACCATTCATTTTCCGCCAAAGTGTCCAAACATTCGTCTATGAGAGGAAGCGGGTAGACATCTTTTTTCGTCACGGAATTCAATTTCCTGTAATCTATACACCAGCGCACGGCGCCATCACGCTTGCGCACCAGTACTGGCGCAGATGCCCATTCCGATATAGATGGTTCTATTATACCTGCATCTAACATTTTCTTTAAATGGCTTTCTTCTTCGTGTGCAAAACACATGGGTGTTCGCCTTATTCGTTGTTTGATAGGGCGTGCATCACCTGTATCAATCGCATGTTCAATGTGGCTAAATGTTCCCAAGTCAAAATCATCTAGTGCGAAAACATCAACAAATTCATGAAGTAAATTCGCAACTTTGGACTGTTGGTCTTTAGTGAGTGTACTGGATTTATCCAATATGTTCTGTAACTGTTCCGGTAGTGGGTTGTTATCTCTGGCTATTGCAGTTGTTGCTACTGACGGGGCTGGCCCCGTTTCAACTACATCAGCTTCAATTGCTTCGCCTAGAAGAGTTCCCTTTTGTAAAACTATCTTGTTATTTGTTACATTCAGTAAACTAACACATGGCAAAACACTAGCATTGTAATAACCACGTGGGATTAACAAATCTATCTCTTTATTAGGTTCAATTATAAAATCTGTTAATTCTGTCGACAAATCTGACTCTAACTGTACAACTGAATTAGGAGGTATGACTGTTCTATGTGGAACGGTAATTTTAGCAACTCTTGCTATGGCGTTCACAGGCGGTACCAGTCCAACATCTCCATGAATCATAGGTAATGCTTCTCCATTGATGAAAAATACCAATTTTCTGCAATCTAGTATTACTTTTGCTCTAACTAGAAAATCAAGTCCTAATAGCATGTCATTATCAATAGGCGCAACATAAATATCTGTCCTATATGTTCTTTCACCAATTTTCAATTCGACTGGTCCCACTACGTATGCATCCATATGCATACCACGCCCTGCTGCCTGCATTGTCGTTTTTCTTTTGATTGGTGGTTTCTTAATGAAAGATTCGAAAACTTTGTCGGAAATTATTGTTACTTCCGCTGCGGTATCTACTACCGAAATTACTGACTGTCCCTGTACTTTTAATGTGAATCGAAGCATCGATGCTGAACCTAACTGGCAAATAGTTCCTCCTAAATGTACAGGATCTTGCATCTGAAGGTCAATTACTTGCTGTAAATCATTATCAGGCTGCGTTTTGTGCAATGGTGAATTAGACAAAGTATCTGTAGATGTTGAATTGTCACATGTTTTTAACGGGGTAGTCCCCGAAACAGGGGTCTTGTTAATATCGTTTGAAATAGTGTTCAATGTTAGGCGGTTAGGTGTGGACTGAGTCAGGGTTCCGCCCTCTAGCCCGACTCTTTCTGGTTTAAAGAATCTGGATAACTATTTCCTGTCGGCGACTGTAATTCAGGACAGTCTCGTTGTATGTGTCCAAACTGATGACAGAAATAGCAGGCCATATTTGCTAATTTCTCAGGTGGTATTGGTCCCCAGCGCCTTTTAAATGGTGATTGACGCTGGTTATCTTGCCTATTATCTCTGTTACGCCATTGTTGGCGATTACCTTGCTTGTTAGTTTGCTGGCTAAATGGTTGAGCTGCTGGCTGGACTTCATTCTGTGCAGGGAACTGTTTTGCCTGCTGTTGTTTTTGAAACTGCTGTTTAAGGTCGCCTATTTCCTGTTTATGCAATGCTTCCATAGCAGTCATCTTTTCTAGCAATGTTTCCATTTGTTTAGACAATTCTGACTTTGTGTCCGTCTTACCAATAGCGTGAACAGCTAGGTCGCTATCATAATCATAACTAGGTTCATCCTGATTTGGTGTTGGGTCACGTCTGCCTGTTGGTTTACCAAATATAGCGGTGTGGTTATGTTGGAACCATTTTATCTGATCGATTGCTGCTTCAACAGATGTTGGTCTGGCTGTGGCTCCATGTTGACCAGCTTCTTTATCTGAACATCCCTGGCATATTTTCCAGATAGCTTGTGTGTACATATAATTGTCAGGAAGATCTCTAAATGCTTTACAGGCTAACGAGAGAACTCGATCTGCCCAATCTTCCAATTTCTCATTTGCATTTTGACGTGCACTCATGAACTGCACTTGCAACGTCTCAGGCAAGTCTTGAAAGTTAAACCTTTTCTCAAGTTTGTGAATTACATCAAAATAATCCACGCCCTGGTCCCTGTCGATTAAATTTGCATAGTAATCACCTGCTTTGCCATGTAAACACCAACACAATTGGTCTTTTCGTTCCGTGGTAGTCCACGATAAACGATCAGCATACCTCTGAAACTTTGTGTAAAAAGTTTTCCAACTTGATGCACCATCATACTTTAGTCCTTTTGGTATTTCTAAGTTCTTTGATTTTGGTTTAGATGGTGGCATTAATTGTGGTGACTCACGATAACTTAAAAATGGTCTAGGTGTATACATATTTCTGTTCATTGTAGAGGAGTATGCTGGGTTTGGTGTTCTCAAGGAATATACTGGTTCCCTAAAAATTTCTGGTGAGGGTATTCTGCGTTGAATTTCAGGTAAAGGTATTCTGCGTCTGATTTCTGGTGAAGGTATACGTATTCTGTGTTGAATTTCAGGTGAAGGTATCCTACGAGGAATTATAGTTGATGGTGTATGTGATTCTAACCGTTGATGACGTCTTGGGACTGGAACAGGCCTTTCTGTTCTAGATTTGTGTTCAATGGGTCCTTGCTGCCTTCCCACCTGTGATGTCTGCTGATGTGGATTATGGTCTCGTGAATAATCACGTTTTTCAATGTTTTCATTTGGACCTTGCTGCCATCCCAACTGTGATGTCTTCTGATTTGGATTATGGTTACGTGAATAATCACGGTTTTCAATATTTTCATTTGGACCTTGCTGCCATCCCAACTGTGGGTTCTGATGCTGGGTAGCTTGGTGACGTGAATAATCACGACTGTCAATATTTTCCTCAACATTTAATCTGATACTTGGTTTCGTGTACCCTAATTTATCTGTTCTATGGATGTTTTCTGGCTTAGATTGTCTATCACTAGCAAAATCTTGAACTTCATCTTGATCGTCACACTCAGTTTGAAATAACGACTTCTTTTCATCTGGTCTGGAGATTTTTGATGAGTACCGATGGTCTCCATGCTGCATTGTATAATCTAAAATTTTGCTCATTGCTGAACTGGGACGTGATAAATCACGCTTGACTTCCTCATGCTCAGGTTTAAGCAAATATTCATCAGAAGGTGTGTCTGAATCTGAAAAGTCGTGAGTTTCTGCATTTTGTTTAGAATATCCTGAATGAAATGCAGTTGTTTTCACCTCACCAATGTCAACATAATCTTGTACCTCATAACTGAATTGTGGCTGCGAAGTGTACTCAGGTTGCTGAATAACCGGTGAAAAATCTATCAAATCTATCAATGCTTCAGTAATTTTTAGTCTTGGTATTTCCATAAGATGCTCAGGCTGAATATTACCAAGTGTCTCTCTCATAGACATAATCTTGTCAGCTATTACATTTCCCACACCAGGCAACAACCTTAATTCTTCATAAGAACAGCTGTTGATTTTAATGCATTGCTGCTGAAAAGCTAATGTTGCCATAATGTTATTTTAACACAAATACAGTTTAATTAAATCACTGGTTGCTGAACCAGAAAAGAAAAAAAAAAAAATTCAATGTGTATGTGCTATGTGGCTATCCACACAAAAAACGGCTATTTTTTCGGACAATTGCTAAATTTATCTGTTGCCGGGTAATTTCGCCATTTTCCGGGCAAAGTTGACAATTTTATCAAACGTGTAACAATTATGCAAAAACAATTTGTAAACACTGTAATTAACGCAAGTTTTTATGCTTATTGTATATCCGTGTTCAAACACTTCATAAATATACTACATGTAGCAATACGAACTCCGCAATTACACGTGACTACTCACTTCTGTGTCTCGCTCCAAATTCTTCTTTTCCGCAGGAAACCCTGCTCGCCAAGCGCCAGTGATGTGATTTCCGAGTATTATCACTTAATACTAATATACGTAATACAATACAATGCTCCTAATTGTACTAACTCACCAAATATACTCTGATACGCTCTGGTTAAGTCTTAGTACTTGTACTATACTCCCGCCAATACGCCAACTCTCGTTACCTGGTAACTGTCCGAGATCTTATCCTGAGTTGGGTAGTTATCAATGGATCATCCCGGGAACCGGACTACGCGGTATATCTAACTACCGTACTGTCTACATAGTAATGTCACGTCCATTATACTATATTACACAACACTATCCCTTTGACTATTTATAGACATTAAAAACGTAAAATACGAAATCATTTAGAATCAATTAAACGAGAGAGACAAATATATATCTCTTACTAAAGGAATTTAAATCGAAAAATAATAATTTCCTGATGAATCCGGACTCGTTTTGAATTTATTATCCACGTGTCACTTCCCGTTTTCGTTTCATTTTAAAACCGAAAGTAGTAAACGTGATCTATTGTTGATTTGTTAACAACCTCCTTTCAGTCATTATAATCGTTCCAAAAAGGATATAATACATTTCCAACTTGATAGAAATGATATCCAAATATCGACTTAGACGTTTTATAAGGATAATGATTATGCAGTGAAATAATCATTGCAAATTGATTTCTGCTGTGATTCCTTGTTTAAAAAAATAGAATCCAACTTTTGTTGTTCAGGAATGACCCCTGGAATAAACTGAAGAGAAATTGTGATTCCATGTCAGAATCTTTCATAATAATAGCCAATACAGTCAAATCATACAATAACTGCCAATCATGCTGGTGCCTCAATCCCTTAAAATCTGACTAATTAGTCAAAAGATGAAGCTAATACTATACATCATTGTTCTATTGCTTATACACAAAATAAGGTTGATTTTAATAGCGCGCAAAAGTGACTAAAGCCCTCAAAATCCTAGCTTAAACCCTGAGTAACACTCATTCTAAGTATTTGCAAACATTGATAATAACATATATATTAAAATCTATAATAAATCTAGCTTCTTTAGCTGAAATTTTAATCACAAGCATAATTTTGTTGAAAGTTTTCTTTCTTCTATGGTTGCACTGTCTTTATTGAAATTGAGATAATTTCCAATTAAGAATCATATACAAATTTAATTTGTGTCTGTTCTATCCCCATAGTCTATCACATGTACCACTGAATAGAAATATCTTAAACTCTTAAATGTTTGTGGCTCAGTTTGTGGGGTAGCCTAAATTTTTATAAGTTTTGTTGGACAAGGTTTAACCACATTTTTAAGTGTTCAACTAAATAAAAATTATCTGAAGGCGTATATCATGTATATTACCGTAATGAAATAGATTTAAACCACAAATCAAGTACACATGAAAATACATTTTTAACTCAATCTCTGGAAATTACCAAAATTTACATCTGAACAATATACCAGAGTGCATGATTTCCTTTAGTAATGAGAAAAACAAGACACAAGAACTAATAACTGTACATTTACACCCTACTACATTTACCTTTAAACATGACCTTTTAACACCAATTGGTGACTAAAAATCTGTCCTCCTCAAAGTGAGACTTTCTTCACAAATCTAATAAATGGAAAATTTAGGGGGAAAAAAAATTGATTAAAAAACTTTACTTACACGCCACATATTTCTTCAAGCCTAAACTGACTGGTCCCTTTAGAAGTAGTAAATTCTTTAGAATATTGGTCATACACTTTATCCTTGGTCTCCAATAATTGTCTTAATTCCTTTGGCACACTAATGTGGCCATAAGGGAGTTTGTGTGCTTTTAGAGAATCCGTTGCTTTCACACTTTGTTTACCCATTGAATGCAAGATACTAACTGCCCACAACAGATACAGATTAATCCTATACCTATGTACTACCACATGGTTTAGTCAATAATCAAATACAATGTTTACATGTCATGGTCTGTTGGGTCTTGTACACTTCAATGAATGTCCTCACCTCAACAATAAAGGTCAAATCAGTATCTAAATTCAAAGTCACAAACTTTAAAGATCACCAGTAAAAATTGGTGCTTTTAAAAAGTGACTAATTACAAAGATGAATTTAAATCCAAATTATTCAATAAAATCAATTTTCTAAAACTTTTGTTTTGTTAAATTACACAGTCAAATACAATTACTTAATTAAAATTTTCACTTTCCGTTTTGATTTTTGTTATTTCACTTGAGTCAAATATATCCAAGTGACTAAGATCCTCTGAGCTAAGATCCTTTAGTTAGAAACAAAACTAAACTGAAAGTAGCTTGGGAAATCTTACAAGTAGACAACATGTATCATCGATTAAGTATTATAAAATGAATCAGTTACTAACTTAGTCCAATAATTATGTAAGAACTGCACTACTTTAAAAACTACCAACCGGCATAAAACCACATGGTTACACTGCTGTATATGTTAAGTAGGTCAAATTGGGTCACTATGTCAAAGTCCTCACATGTACTCCCATGTGCTCCTATATACAGGATGAAATATCTTACTGAATGTTATCAAAATGTTTGAATACAGTGTATAGATATAAGATATAAATATAATATTAGCTAATTTCCGTATCCGATTGTATACTTTTTTGCTGTTGTGACAACTTTACTAATAAAAAGTTTCCAAGTAAATACACATGCACTGTAAATGTTGTCAATCTATATTTAGAACAACAAACTAACAGTGTTACACCCACACAAACAACTGCAGGATTACATCATAGTGCAGTTGTATGTACTAATTTGAGGTCTCTCTTGAAAAAACTGACATGGAATTTTTTTCACACTTTTAATATAAAACAATCCCTTAGGGACATTTGCACTGACATAAATTGTTGGAATAAGTAATATTTTGACTGGAGGTTGCACTAGGCTGGACTTAACTGGTCTGAACTGGACTATAAAACTCTACTAAAATGCTTTACCAGTTTGGACTGGAACTATATAAACTTAATTGCTTAGAAAGCTATTACTTTTTAATAATTTAAAATAGGATCAACCATAATTTTTCCATTGATTGCAGTAACCAACTGACATAAATATTTACAGTAAGTTTTGTCCTCAATTAAAGACAGGATAAATTAATAAAATTGACCAATAGCTAAGCATGATAACAACATTTGACCTCAAACATGTGTGTTATTAACCACAGTACAGAAAGGTGAAATTCCAATGAAAAAAAAACAGGTTTATATACACTGGAATTGTTTGAAGATAGTTTAGTTTAAACATATTTTATTGTTCCAAAAAGAGACAAAGGGATTAGACACAAGTTTTTCAACTTAGTAACGTCTTCTCCACAGTACAGAAAGGTGAAATTCTTCTTTGAAGATAGAAATATACACACACAAATTTATACATTTAGAAAAAAGTCATTGGAAACAATATAATATATGCTCTAGGTTAAATAGAGAATTTAATTATTATTATTAGGTCAATTCTATCAAATTTGAAATTTATTGGTCCTGTAAAGATGTTGACCACATCACAAGTACATTTAGTTCTGATTTTGGACTCCTTAAGGGGATGCAATAAACTTTTTCAGTAAAATTTTCACAGTCAACTTTGATAGGAAAAAGGGGGTTCCTAACCCAGGATAAAAGGGGGAGGTGGTTCCAACTATATGTCCCCATTCAAATGCCTTGGACTTCATACTGAACTTTAAAAAATATATATAAATGAACTAAAATTCAAATAATGTTTTTAATAAAATAAAAATAATGTTTTTTTGTTGATACTGAAGTCAATGACCTCCCTTGGTTGTAATTTGCATATCTAATTGTAGGGAAATTTAAACTTGTGAACGAATTAAACATTCTTCAGAATGAGTTTACTATGTCAAATTTAAAAGGGTGCTTTATCTAGGGTCACCGATATTCCATATATATTCAGTTGTGAGTAGGTAAATTTTGTTGCTGCATCTAAATTACAAAATATTTCATAGATTGTTACTGGTTGTTGTTGATATTGATTTATTTTTATAAGATCTGATGAAATAATATTTTAAACTTGCATTTTGTAGTTCCTCAAATTGAAACTGAGAAATGAATAACAAAAGCTATGGACAGACAAACAGACAAAAGGATAGAGAACAATTGAACTTTTCAGAAAACAACTCTGTGACCTAGGGAGTATAATAAAACAGACCAATACCCCATTATCAGGCTTAAGTAAGAAAGCTATTCATAATAGCATCTAATGTTTGAATCTCTGTAGGGTTGAAAAAAAATTGCAAGGAGGAAATATTTTTCATGATGAACTCTGATGAAGGATTTTTTTTGGGATGAGTTATAATAGGGATGAATTTTTCTCCGGTCCATTCACATAAGAACACACGATTGTACATGGAATTCAAAATTGAGTATTTCTAAAGATTTATATAAAAGGACCCACCCTTCCACTCGTAAGCTCTGGAATAAAGATTTTATGAGTGAACAACTTGATGTACTTATTTAAACATTATACTTCAATCATACAACTGGCACTCAACTTCAATGTCAGTGCAACCTCATATAAATATGTTTTATTGATCAGAATGTTCTAATTTGGACTTCAATGTCAGTGCAACCTCATATAAATATGTTTTATTGATCAGAATGTTCTGATTTGGACTTCAATCAATACAAACTTCTTAGGTTAACAACCTCTACTTAAAACCTTGTTGGAATGTTATCAACTGTTACACTAGTTTAAAATGTAGAACAATGGTACATGTATTGCTATATTGCTTTCAACTGTTTTAGTGCATTAACCTTAAATAATTTTTAAACTCCACATGAAAATATGTTACAGTAGCCAGTACATACAACAAGTCTTCCCTTTTATGGATTGCTTGGATCGTATCATGAAGGTTTATTTTTTCTTGTTCCAATAATCATTTTGTTATTTCTACCTCTAAAAATTGTTTCTTAGAAATTTTATATACATAATTGTATTATCAGGTACATGTATATATAAGCGCTTAAATGATCAAATCCCTTTTCTATAAAATATTACCTATCATTAGCCTCTAAATACTAGGTTTACATGTCCGTAAGCTGTTTAAAAGTCATAATCAAATATGTAAGAAACTTGATACTAGGCATATCTTTTACGTCCCTATAAATGACCTAAAGACAAGAAATTTCTTTTAAGAATGGGTGGTCTGGGAAAAAAATTCTCCTACCAAACAACTTTCATTTCATAGGGTTTCATACCACTGCAACAAAATGAGATGATGATTTATTAAGGTCCAAAATATCTGTGTCAAAGATATTCAATGACATCAACCTATGATAACTATATTAACAGGATAGATAACAATCTAATAACCCTGATATACATTGATATAGTATGATAAAACTGACCCTGTAATCAATTTTTACATCTGCCACATAAATAGTAAGGTTAGTTTTCATCATAAATTTTTTATGAGATTTTTCCAGATTCCAATAGTCCCTTGTTTTTTTTAAACAATTTTGTTTGTCTGCAGAATTTTTTTAAAAAGTTTTATCATTTCAAGTATGTACATTTTGTCAGTGTTTACCAAATAATGTAAAAGAGGCTTATACTACAATATATACATATACCTTCATAGCCAAAAAAGAAACATTAGTTGTAATAACATATTTCCTTTAATGTAAGAGACAGACAGACAGACAGACAGACAGACAGACAGACAGACAGACAGACAGACAGACAGACAGACAGACAGACAGACAGACAGACAGACAGACAGACAGACAGACAGACAGACAGACAGACAGACAGACAGACAGACAGACAGACAGACAGACAGACAGACAGACAGACAGACAGACAGACAGACAGACAGACAGACACTCATCAAAAACTTTCGAAATTGCACAGCTACTTTGGGAGAGGATTACTAACTGGGGAATGCAGTTTGTTTAAACAGGATACATTCTTGGCATTATAAAGGTGTTAAAAGATACGCTATCACTGGGTAAGTAATACAGTTGTATGTTATCAAATTCTAGGTGTATTTAGCAAACAAGTATGAACTCCTACCCATACAACTGATTTTACAACTGGAATGTGTTAGTTATCAATTACCTAAACATGTACTTTAAGCATGTTTTTTGAACAAACATACATGTACGTGTCCTTTAAGTTTGACTTTTGAACAAATGTGAGCACATACTTAAAGCATGACCATTTGAACAAATATGCACACATTCTTAAAGCATGGCTTTTTGAGCAAACACACACATTTGTAAAGCATTTTTATGAAATTCATGTAAAATATATTGTAAGGAATTACATATATATACTATTTTTTTAAATTGGTCATGTCACTGTAACAATTTAAACAACATATAGCTGTCATTCTATTGCAACAACTAGTCTTGCAAAATACATGGCAACACCTTTCTTGCTTTCTTTTCTCAAGAATCTCTAGCAAAACTTTGAAAATGTCAAATATATATTTTTTTATTCTGATCTCTGCATTATTACATGTATTAAATTATTTAACATTTTTTTGCAGCTGGTTATCTCAATTTTTATTTCAACTAGAACTATGCCTGCTTAAATATTCTTAGGTGCTGAAGACATAATAAAGCACATGTGACTTAATTTAGACTAAAATTGAGAAAGGAAATGGTGAATATGTCAAAGCGACAACCACCCGACCATAGAGCAAACAACAGCCGAAGGCAACCAATGGGTCTTCAATGGAGCGAGAATTCCCGCACCCGTAGGTGTCCTTCAGCTGGCCCCTAAAATATGCATAATAGTACAGTGATAATGGACGTCATACTGCCTATATATATATAGCTACAACAGTTTGATATGTGCAATTATGCTTTGATCAGCACTTTTTTTCGTAAACAGTTTTTCATTTCAGTATATTAAAATAGAATTACAGCCACTGCAGTTGCAGGAAAATCTGTTAGAACTTAGCACCTGCGTAAAACTTCTATGAGTGCAATTGTCTGCAGTACAGTCAGCAGAACATTTTATTTTTAAATGTTACAAATTGTAAGGACTAACTCTAGAAGTGACCAACAAACTTCATTCACACTTATTCTGACATATTTAGAAACATGGCCGCAGTTTTACAACATGATGAATTTTTTCCTAGTTTTTTTCCCTGATCTATTGAATTATCAAATTATTAAATTTCACTTCAAATAAATTGAGACTTACTTTCCTAAGGCTTCTTTTGGTTCATATTTGGCATAGAATTCTTTGGCCTCATCCTGATCAGGGAGAGCTGAATCCACCAAATCATCCCTGGCCATAGTCTATGAGATTCGTTGAGTGTTCCTCCTCCAATCTACATAATACTGCCTGCCAACAATAACAACTTCTAGAATACAGGTATCAGTTCTTTACATTGTCATTACTAACCTAAAATGAATAATGAATGAAATAATGTATTTAATTGTTAGAAAGTAAATATCTAGGAGATGAACTTATTTTTCTGATGTGAGTATACTTACAAGTCATATCATAATTATCCATGATCTAGTAATGATAAAGTAAGTTTTCTTTTATCATTTCATGGTTCTGAGGCTAATATAATCAAAATAAAACCATGTATAGAAATTAACTTAATTACCAGACATCTTCATTTACTTTTCTTATATTTGAATGTTACCATGATGTTTATAATTAACATTGTACAACCAGGAGGCTCCCGCAGGGTAAAAAACGACCTGCGACCTCTGGGCTTTTTAGAGGCGACTTCCGACCTGAGGGCCTTCTAAACGACCTGCGACTTTTAAAATTTGGAAAAAACGACCTCCGACCGACTTCCGTCCTCTGTGTTTGGAAAAACGACCTGCGACCTGTACATTTTCCTTAAAAACGACCTCTCGACGAATTTAAAAGCGACCTTGCGACCTGAGGGGGGTACCCTGTTGGAGCCTCAACCAGTCTAATTGTTAAGTTGAACTGTATACAAGCATGTTCTGGCTCCTTTAATTTTGCAATTGTGACATCATGGAATAAGGTGACCTTTTCCTGACTGAATATTTATGGAGGGAACAAACATATTCCTGTGCATGCTTGTGCAATATTAAGATAGGTGCTTTACATACATATATACATGTACTAAAATTGCTGAAAAAACTCAAAAACTTTATAATCTTAGTCTGTTTGGATAAACAAATGTTCAAAAATACATGTATAACACTGTTCAACTGGTAGCTGTATACTGGAACAGTTTATCTTTGGTTCATTCAAATCTCGCAATGCTAAAATCATTTCAATGTAAACATGCAGACATTTCTTTCTGGCAGATGTGTTTATCAAATACAAAATTGCATTACCTGCAGAATTAATATTGATCAGAAAAACAAAGCTTTGCATTCACAGACAAAATCAACAGCAGCATGCATTTAACTTGTATCAATAAACTAAAAAAATCTTAAATCACATCTACTTTAGATAAAATGCTGAAAGCTAATTTTTCTGAAAGAATTATCATATCCAATCCATCGATCATTTTTCATTCTGAGTTAACAAACACCACAATATAATGTAACTCAATCATTTAGATGAAAAAAGATGGTATAAAATTAACTTATCTATTATCCATAAAAAATGGAGTTCAACAAAAAACTGACCACTTACTTTTTCAACAGGAGTATCAGTATACACGTGTTAGTTAAAAGTTGCAAATTTTGAAATTAACATAAAAATTCACATATGGGTGATTTCGTGAAAGTCTTCTAGTTCACACAGATCTTTTTATTTCTCATAAGTACTTATTGTCAATGTGATCCTATACTATGTATCTTATATACAATAAGAGAAAGAATGTATTAGAAGTCATATGAATAACATTTCAATTTCAAATGTCATGCTTGGTAGTAATAAAGCAAATCTTCATTGATTTCTGCATAAAAAAAAGAATTCTTCTCGTATGATGCAAACGCATATTTAATTTCACATGTGAAACTTTAAAATCTTGAATAAAATAAAGATTTAAATTTCTCTAGGGGATACAATGAATGATGTTTTAATCAAAGATTTATAGGCTTAAAACTTTCAGTTTATTCCAATTTTTACTTGCTGTGTATAAATGTATTCATATATATCAAAACTCTGGCATTTGAATAAGTATAGATCTGGTAAATCAAGGAACTTCTGGCTCTTCATATATATATTTAAGAAAACAAACCTTTCAAAGTACAATTTTCAAACATAAAATCAAACTCATCAGCAGCCTTTTCGAAAAACCTAACATTTTAAATTTAAAGTCACATTTGCAACTAACTATATATTTTATACTGTAAGTTCGTTTATTTTCTTGGGTAAAATTTTCGTGGATAGAGAGACACTTGCATGTTCGTGGATATTTAATTTAATGGTTTTGCTAAAATCTGCTTACAAGCCTATAGAAAATTTGCTATTCGTTGAAAATTTAATTTCATGGTTTACCTGTTCCCACAAAATCCACGAAAATTGATATCCAACGAATAATAATGAATCCACAGTATACTTTCAAATCAAATACTATCTTGACTTTAATTCAATCAAACATGTCAAATGCATGGCCACTTCTTGACTTAATATTACTTTTATTTGCTGAACATCAAATGTTTTATACTTGCTATAAACATTTGAAAAAGAATTCAAAACTCAAGTTCAAAATCCACTTGAAGGTCCAATAAAACAGTACTGTATCTCCATATATATTTGTATCTTCTAAACATGTATATATACAAATATATAACAGGATTATGTGTTGACAACTTTATCAAACATGTGAAGAACTTATGATTGATTTTGTCATAGATGCAATTCTTCTCACATTTAAATCAATTCTGCATAACTGGCGTTTAATCTATTCAAGTCCTATGCATAGTTTCACAAGGGGGGCTCACTGACTGTCAAAGAGGGGGGCCATTGCAGCAATGCTTAAGTGATTCCCTAAATAATTAACAAAAATTTTCACACAAATAAAGGGTCCCAGGCCCCCTGGGCAACCCTCAATCCGCCTCTGCATAATAAGGGCAAAGCATGTGCATCCTCACAGGAGAAAATACAGATTGGTCATTTTCTCAAATTCATTCCTTCCCACAAATCAATTTAGTCTGTACTTCTACAATATCAATTTAGTCTGTAATTCCACAAGATCAATAATAGACCAAGAAGTTTTAGTTATTTATAGAAAAACTAGTTCATCTAGTGACATGGAACTTAATGCACTGAGTATTACTTTTGAACTTATTACATAATTAGAAAGTAATCATTACCCATTGCCAACAATATTAAATATAGAACAACTTTTCGTAAATAAGTAAGTTAAGCTGGAAACTTTTGATTTTACATTTGGGTTACGGGCACATAATCAGTGCCCTAGGAAGCATTTACATGTAATATAGGCATCTTTAAAGCTGCAGAAATTTCCAAGTATATCCATTACTTTTTCAAAATTTTAAAAACTGTACTATATAGATATGTTCATTTTTTTTACAATCCAAGAAGATTTTTGAGTGAAAATATGTTAATTCTATCAGGAAATTGAGTTAACTACGGTACATCTAAAAATCAAGCATTTTCAAATTATTGTATTTTTTAATGAGTTTTAAGTACTCTTCATTTTGGTCATTTAGCTCTACCAATGTGGGTTACTGCCCCAAATTAAATGCAAATCAGCCCAAACTCTATTCCTAAACATGTACGTACCACCATGACTGAATGTGAAAATAAATTTTGAATTAGTCTTAACCTTTAATACATTATACTTATTTTCAAAATAAGAAAAAAAACTATAAAAATTCAATTTTGGTATTGATGACTAAATCGAAACTCAGATTGATCAATACATGTATAATCGATGTTCTTTTATTTTTTTTTTAAATATTCTATACAAAGCATTAATTGTTTCTAAATACATCTCCCATCTACTTTAAACAGGGAAATTTAAACATTACGTTAAAAGTTACTGCACTATAACTAGCTTATATTAAAATAAAGAAAATAGTAACCAATAAAAATATCAATATTTAATCCTTTTTTCTAAAAAAAAAAAAAATAGAAAACAATATTCTGATACAAACCATTAGCAGACAGTGTAAAGTGTTCTCAATTTCAACCAGATAATCCTTGGAGAATTCTAGCGATCCAGTTCCTTGGAATGTTATTTATTGTATTTTTCCGATTATGTCATCGCAAACTTTGGCATCAATTCCAGACAAAGTCATGATAAATTACATATGTCTATAAAAGGTATTTCCCAGATGAGATTAACTTTTCAGTTATATGGTATGGAAACCTTTTATGTGAAATCAATCTCAATCTTTACACACGATGATTCCTTATATAACCATGTTCATTTCTGCGTTTTTTATACATATCTCATAAAATATCTATTAGTCTGATCATCTACTTCAACAACAATGAGTTATATCCATGTAGTCCAGTCAATCTAGCCCAAAAAATCACTCAACCTCAAACAAATTGCAACAACAGGTTTCTTGATTTAATTCGATCTATTGACATATCCTATTGAACATATAAAAAATCGACAGAAATCGATGGGCTAATTTTCGGGAATTTTTGGGTCAAAATATAGGTTTTTGCACAAAAATCGCTGAAAACTGGAAAATTTCTTATATTTTATTATTATGACAAAACGATAAGAAATGAGTGTAAAAATAAGATAACAGTTATGAGAACTACCTATAATAGTGGCAAAATTGTTGGAAACAAGTTTTGAAAAAGAGTAATTTTGGGTTAAAAACTGCATTTTTGTGACAAAAATCGGCAAAAACTGATTGTTTTCTTTTAATGTTAGTAAATATATAAATAAATCGGTTTTCCACTTTATTTTAGACAGTAAATAAAATATCATTATAAATAATACCGCATTTTTTTATTAACATACGAATTTTGGGGTGAAATAGTTACTTTTTAGTGAAAAATCGAGGTAAACTGAAATTTAAGATAATCACTTTATCAAAATGTGCTATAATAACTAATCCATTTATCTTGAATAAGTAAATACGTTATTCGAAAATTAGGAAAAAACCATAAAGAGCTTATGTCAAAGAAACAATGTCACATCTTCATTTTAAGAAAAAAAGGACTTATTTAAAGGTAGTTGCCTTCTTGAAATCTAGAAAATATAACTGACAATATATTCAATATTTTTTTCAACTTGAGTCAAACATAAGCTCATCAGCTGCTAAATTAATGTCAACATGCATTGCATTCATACAGCTCTGACCACGACATTCGCCACACGAAATGTTACATTCTAAACCATGTTTTCTACATGTGCAGCGACGAGTATCACAATTAGTCTTGCAGTTGCAACGTATAATTGAAAGGAGTCTTTGTGGAGCGGGTTGCTTTTTTGTCTTGATAGGCATAAGTCTTCCATTTGCAAGTAACCAACCAAAATTACAAGGATCTATCTCTTCTCCTCCGATCCATGTCTGAACTTGTAAATAAGTCCTTAAGCTATGATATGTTGCAGTCTCGGTAGTTGGCGGAAGAGTGTGTATTTGGATGACTTCTTTGCAAGTTAGAACTCTGTTTGCAAATTTTTTGTACCTCAGAACGTCAAGTCCTTCGATCGGAGCACCTCCGTACAAAAACGTAATTATTTTTTCCCCGGCATTTATAATGTCTTCAACAAGAGATCCTTTTAAAAATATCTCAGCAAGATCTTTCAATATTTGACTGTCGATAAATTTCTTTAATGTAGCTACCTTTCCTACACCATACAGCTTTGATGTCGTGTCACAACCGCTTATTGCGTGAATGATCGGAAGGACTTTGCACATGTTTTGTCCAAGAACGCCTTTCGTTTTATTTATGTCCCATATTTTTGACTTTGTCTTCTTATCATGATTTGGTTTAAAGATCAGATTCATAGATCCAAAATTGTTATAGTACAACAGAAGTACCAACAGGTCCGTATCTTCACCAAGGAGTATTGTTGGGTGCGAAATGGCAGATTCTACTGCAGTTTGAGCGATCAGAACGTCTGCATCTGCTGAAGCATGCTTTGTTTCAATTCCGTTTAAATGCATATGTCTACTCAACATTTCAATAAACTTCTGTTTATTTTCATTATTAGCCAAAAATAATTCCTTTTTTGACCTAAAAGGCGTGGTCTCCGTAAATGTTACTTTTGTACCAAATATTCCTTTGGTTCGCTTAAGATGCATTGCATCTTTCGTATCAGGACCGGACACGTATCCATCAAATACTACAACAATCGAGCCATAACACTTTATGGAATCAATATACCTTTTACAAATTTCTCCAAATGTCAACCCACTTTTCCACGGTATTTTATGCATAAGTGATCCACCATCAACAACATAACTGTAGACAGTATCTGTATATTCTGTACTGCAGTCTCCAAGATTCCAAATCGCATCCGCTAGAGTTGACTTTGATGCTGGCCTCATAAATCCGGATGAATCAAACATAGAACTTGGTTGACTAGACAGTTCGAAAGCAAATATTTCAGATTTGTCTTCATATATACTATCTGCAGCTACGATAAATCTCTGAAATAAAAGTTGTGGGTCGATTGATGCCATTTCAGGTTCCGAATTTACGCAAATAGGTTTGTCTTGAAGTGTGATAGCCTGGTATTTTCTTTTGAAAGTATACTCTGATACGCATTTACCTTCCATCGATTTTAATATACTGAGTCCAATATCTTTAGCTCTATCTGCATTCACATCTGATGTTGCTGATACACCTGTTTCTATGTTTCTCATACCCTCTTCCTCAACAAATGGGTTTCTCTCTTGAAGAAAGGAAGTAAATATCATCGTATCTTTAGTATCCCGTTTTTGGCGACTAACGCCATCTTCTTTATGTTGATCTGAGGAACAGAATTTTGTCCCGGTAAATGACATCATTGCATTATTTACCTCAGCACAATCAGGCATAGATAAAATCCAGAGTGCTCTCTGGCTTTCACTCATACCTCGTCCTCTTGTAAGCCCTCCTGTTGTCTTAATGCTTCGCATTAAAGCTTGCTCAATAGCCAAATCAGACGAAATACCTGCCCAATATTGATCTGTTCGTCTGATTACATGGTATCCTTTTTCAAATAGAGCTGCTACTTCTGCATTTTTTTCCTTGAGACATTCCATTTGGTTAAGATAAATCCATGCAGACTTTGCATACAGATTGTGGCCAGAAGCTGTAAAGTACGGTAGCATGGCCTTTAGGGATTCCAAATGTAAATGCCAATTGCCAGTCCTCTCTGCCTTTATAAAATCTCGGAGGATGCATATCATGTCCATATACTGAAACCAAAGCTTTGCTGTTCTATGCTTCGTTCGCGACTGTCGAAATTCTTCTATTTTATCTCTTATAATGTTTAATGCATTACTTTGATCAATGTCTGTAAGAGTCACATCTCCTTTCAAAAATAAATGTAATAGATCAGTGGCATTCGAAAATTCTTCCGTATAGCATGTATCGTGAATTTGAACTTTAGAATTATCATAAGTTTGAGTACAGTCTTCATCTTCGTTTTCCTCTGAGCTTACGTCTATTTTCGGAACTGGAATCCCATAAATATCTGAGAGTATCAATGCAGTGAGAGCAGTGTCTAATAAGAAGTGGCCCCTTACAGCCCTAGCAATTGCTTTTCCACTCAACATATGTGATACCGCTGTGGATGCATACACAGTTTCAAAGATATTCATCAATCCTGATCCAGACATAAGGTATCCGATGCTCCCGATAAAACTCATCTCTGCATGGAATCCTCCAAGTTTCAGTACAAGACATTTGAGTGAGCTGGTAGTAGGTTCGTTTTGAAGTATCGTCATTGCCTTCCAGTATAAAGGCTGATCAAAAGTTAATATAGGAGTGCATTTGTTTTTCTTGGCCTCTTTACAGACAAAATGGAGTGTTGTATAGATGCAGGACTCGTCGCTAGGATTAAGATCGATCATAGGAAGAAATGTAATATTTGACTGCCCGGGATAAGATCCACTAGTTTTATGCATTATAGCTGACCAACTTGCATTTAACTTTAGAGGCCAACAAATTTTGGATAATAGATCAAGCTTCCAAGTCTCATTTCCCATCTCTCTTTTCTTGAGTACTTCATATTTTAATTGCCTGAACGAGTTGGATTGTTCTTTGTAGAATTTGATGTTTATTTTCGCTAATGCAGTAATTTCTTTTATGCTTGGGTTCGTACGAGGTACAGCTCTTGCTGTCTTGATGCCAGGAGTGGAGGCTGATATAATACCCATCCCATGAAAAGTTCCAAACCCATCTAAAGATCGTATGTTGTGATCTACATTATCTGCAACGAACTGTACAAATGATTGACTGTCATTTTCACTTTCTGTGCTTCTTGACGCAGCAGCGTTCATCTCGAATTTCTGTACCTCACTGTAGGATGAACAAAACCCAAGATTGTACAGTGTGTCAACAAGGAAACGGGAACCAAAGTGGTGGTGCATTTGAATACCTAAGCCAATCTGCAATGGTGCTATAACATTTCGTGGCCTTGTTGCCTGTATGATTGCATGTCCAATTGCTGAAATTTTGGTGATACAATCTGCTTCGCTAAATAACGAGTTCAAAAATATTCTTAGTGAACGAGGGACATAGTCAGCATTTGAGGTTTCTGACTCCATTTCTTCTGCAGACGGATAATAAATGTCTTTAGACGTTATTAGCTTGATGTCTTCTTTTATAAGTTGTGCTGCAGTTGATATGATAGATTTCTTTTCTTCTTCCTTATTTTCTTTTCCTCTACGATTATAAAAAGTATGCAATATCGATGAAATGTTGTCCCGAAACGTCAGGATACTTGGTTTTCCTTCTTCTTCTGTAAACAATACTGATTTACCAAAATAATCCAGGATTTTTTTCTTCATGTGGACAATTGAATAAGTATTCTCTACGCCACATATTTTTTCCATCTCACGTACTACATCGGCGATAGATATTTGCTTCCGATTCTTTTCTATTTTAAACATAATTTCCTGGAAACCATTTTCTGCAGTATCATTCTTTGGTCTACCTGCATAGGATGTTTTTCTTTTTTTCAAATTGTCCTCCGGTGTTGTAGCTATAGTTTGTGGCATTTGCTTCCCAGTTCTAAAGTTTGAATTGCATTGAGCATGATAAACTGCATCTGCCGCATGCAAATCAGAATGAGCCATCTGTATTCTATTGAAAACTTCTTCTCCCCATTTGTCATTTCTCTCTCTACATGCAGTTTCTGCCGATGACTGAAAATCTAAAGTTCTAACACAAACAACGTCATATCCTCTTTTTCTTTTGTAATTCTTTGCAGTTTGCCCACAGAACAAGCAGTTATCTTTAAATTTGAAAAGTGGTTTGCTGGACCTTAAATCTCTTTCAGTATCACTTATTTCCGGGTCTACATTCAAACTTATTTTCCATCTCGTCGATTTAAGGTTTATAAAATCTCGTCTACAATCATGGTGAACTGTTTGGCCAGGAGCAGTAAATATTTCCTTGTGTCTGTCGGAGCTGATTTTGTTGATGTTATCACACCCTTTCTTTCCAAGTTTTACTGTGGGTTCACCGTTTTCCAGGAGCTTGTCACAAAAGATACAGCTGTCCATGATGCCATCTGTAAAAAAAATAATAATTATAAATTCATCCTTTAATTAATAATTGAATATATATGATGTTATATTATAGGCATGAATGTAAAATTTATATAAAACAAAAATATAATATTGTTTCATGACAAGTTTCTACATGTACTACAACACATTTGATAAAAAGCAATATTTAAATTAATATACATATATAATATAAATCGTCGGTTATATTGAATACAGTAATAAACAAAATAAATGGCTTAAAACGGTAAGAAAACGACGATTTCCACTAATTTGTTGCATAAAAGTGTGTTAATGTTAATTGTTGTACATCATAATACAATACTGATGGAAAAAAAATAACTTGAAATAATCTAAAATGCCCTTAAAACATTAAAAATTCCATTGTCATTCCGATAATTAAAAGTATAAAATGACGCTAACGGCGTTCCATACTTTTTTTCTCCCGAAATAGCCTTAGCTTGAATCGGTCATAAAAAAGTAGTTTTTCGTTGTTTTAGATATATTTTATAAAAGGGTAATTGGTTTTATTTATAACCAAAGGATTTATCAGAGTTTTTCGGCTTACATTCAAAATTAATTCATTAAAAGGCGTCGGCAGAGCCAGTGTGTGAATCGTGGACAAATAACATTTATTGACAAAAAATCGGGATTCGTGAACATCTATATATGAATTGAACATTATAAACATACCTATTATACAACTTATTGTCTTTTATTTCATTTAAATACTTACCAATACCGGCAAAATCGTTGATACTATAACAGCGAATTCGTCTGCTACATTGCAGTTATTTCCCTTTTGTGAACTCTTTCACTCTACGGCAGCCTGAACGTTACGTTATTTACACGGAAATTATCAGCAAATTTGTAATTGATTTTAAGAAAAAACAAGCCGATCGATTTTTGTCGATTTTTGATATGTTGTTTAGACATAATTTATTATTCAAATTGCACAAAAATTTCTTTTGTTGCAATTTGTTTGACGTTAAACTTTATTTTGACTTGACTAATGGAGAATACAGATTAGCCATTTAAGATTCAAATATGTTGTTTAACAGGATAAAATCAATGCAGTTTTGAAAATTTATACCCAAACCTGTGCAATTCTTATCTTTATGACTATTTTAAGAAAGCAAATTCATTTATCTGAGACTGGTGTTTTGGATTAGATAGATATATATATAATATACAAAATTTGCACACAAAATAAATTTCTTGGTAAAGGGGTATATATAATTACAGCACAAACAAACGTATACATGTATATGTATATCTTATTGAGAAAAAAAACTGATTAAAACATTCATTATTGGAATACAAAGTTTAAAATAATGAGTATAAACATACCTTTTGGAATATATATCCCAATATCGATATCAGATTGCCTCATTATAATAATAGTATTTTTAAAAAATCACCTAACTTACTTCCTGTTATATAAGCACGTTCTAGAACCAAGCAGAATTTAAATAAATATATCATAATATGCAAAATGGAAGGAAATTATATGTACAGCTAAAAATTTCAAATTTTAAGATATTGCAAAGGATGATGGGAATGGAAGTCCTACAGCAGAAATAATAAGTTTAATTCATATAGCTTAAATACAAGTTCAATGTATTACTTTTCCCTCAGAGACTTTCTCAAGACTTTATTTTAATATAATTTACATTAATGTATGTTCCCTATTAGAATTTTTAGAACATAGATTATAGTTTACTGTTATTTTGCATTGACTGACAATGTGATTCTAAATTGTTTTGCCATCTTCCAGTTTAGGGATGACACATTAACACTAGAGTAGAACAATATCACAATATCACAATGACTGACATAACCAGAAATTCATTCCAAAACATTCCAATGACAGTCCTTTTCTAAATTTCCAAATACTGATGAGCCCCATCCTTCAGAAGCGGATTTAGGGGTAGGGGTGGGGGAAGGAAACGGGGCCTGGGTCCCCCCTTTTGGGAATCACAATAGCAGCTAGGCCCACTCTTAAAGCAGTCAGTAGCCCAATCCCTCATGAAAATTTCTGGATCCGACACAGATTCAGAACCCCATTTTTTTCGTCAATCTCCCATCCTTCGATAAAATTCTAAGGAAAAAACTGGGACTACAAAACTAATTTTATACATAAACATACATTGTACCTTAGAATTAAATTACAAGGAGTGTAAAATCTTCTCTCCGTAGACTACAAGTATTAGCCTACATAAAATAGAATCAACCAGATAGAATTAGATCAATATGTCTGATATGATACGGCTAATTACATGTACCAGGTACCGGGTACATGTATATAAATAATATTAATCAGGATATTATAAGATGATGGTGCTGAAATGGAAGCTTGGTTAATTGATTTCTTAGATATTTGATGTTTGAATGACACTTTCAGAGCAAGTAGCTTAATTTTCATGGCATTCATTTTTATTGGGGGATGAAGCTGAGGAGTGCTTGTTGTCAACGTTACATGAGAGGAAAAATATTTAAAGAAACGTCCTACCAATCTTTTTTTAGGATTTTCACTAGCCAAAATTAATTTTGTCTAGTCACATGCTTAGGGCTAGTGGTGTTTGGCTTAGACTGGAGTCATAGAAAAACACAACATTCTATTGAAATTGTATAAATTTAAAATAATTGACATATAAATATGCTAATCCATTCACCATGTTCAATGTTTCACTTTAAAAATCTAATAATCATATACATTGATATATACATTGTAGCCTGTTATTTTCCTAGGAAGAAGAAACTTAGTATAACTAGTCTGTAAATACAATGTATTATGTAAACATAATACTTAAGGTGAAATCTAAAAAATACAGTAATGATCCCCTGATTACATCATGACCAGCTCAATGACCAAGTTATGTATTGATTCTGATACAGGATCTTTTAACATGTCTAAAACAATGGTATTGTATATATTCAATCCATTTGTTCTTTAGCAATTGCTCTTGCAATTGAATATTCTTATAGTTACTTTAGTAATTGCTTTTGCAATTGAACGCTTAAAACAAGGAATTATTTGAATCTGGAATAACTTTGAATTCTAGAAAATTGTTAAGAAATGTAGATGAAAACTAACTCAATTATGGAGGGTTAGCTATGCATGCATGGCTAAATGGGGTTAGTTAGTTCATACTAAAATATCAGTGACAGTAACTTGAATCTGAGCCATGCGTCATGGCATGAACTCTGCATGGCTAACCCACTAAATTTTTTTTCAATTTTCAAGAAAATCAAAAGTATTCTAGATTCAAATAATTATATTTCCTTATTTTAAGTATATTTCTGCAGTAATTAATTATCATGATATGGATATATTTAATAGGGCACTTGTAGCATACATGCACATCATGTTTGGCCCCCCTTTTGTGGAAAAAAATTTGGTTGATTATTTAGGGAATCACTGGAGCAGCCCCCCTCTTATGTCTGGCAGTCAGTGGCCCCAGGCTCCAGTCTTATGAAAATTTCTGGATCTGCCACTGGTTCAGGACCCCAATCCTTTCAGTCAATCTCCCATTCTTCAATAAAATTCTAAGGAAAACACTTGGACTACAAATAAAATTGAGAATAGAAATGGGAAATATGACAAAGAGACAACAACCCGACCAAAGAGCAGATAACAGCAAAAGACCACCAATGGGTCTTCAACACATGGAGAAAATCCTACACTCAGAGGTGGTAATTTTGTACATATTTATATAGAATATCTAAAATTTACATACCTTTCAATTAAATTACAGTGTGTGAAAATATCTCTTCCTGTACTATATATGTATAAGCCTACATACCATGTAGAATCATCCTGATAGAAGTAAGATCAATATGTCTGATATAATCTTGCTAATTACATGTACATGTACATGTATATTAATATTATTTATTAGGATATTATAAGATGGTGGTGCTGACACTAAAGCTTGATTGATTGATTCTTACATATTTGATGCTTAATGCTACTTTTAGCACAATAAGTTTTTCGTGGTAGTCACTTTTTATTGGTGGAAGATTGATTAGTTGTTGGTTGCTTAACGTCCTGTGGCAAATATTTCATGCATATTCAGGACTATTTTGGTGGAGGAAGTTAGAGTGTTCAGTCTCAACACCATGACATGGGAGAACAAATATTTCCACAATTATTTTTTATTTTTTCGCTAGCCCTAATTAATTTTGTCAAGTCGCATGCTTAGGGCTAGTGGTTTTTGCACAGGCACTTGAGAAAATGCCTGTGGGTTTTTGGCTTCAGACTACTCAGTCCTGGGGAAAAAAACATTCCATCGAAATTAAATGAAGTTAAAATAATTGACAAATAAATTTGCCAATCAAATCAACATGTTCAGTGATTCACTTTAAAAATCTAATAACCATATATCATATATATATCATGTTATATTCCTAAGAAGAAGACACTTAGTATAACTAGTCTGTATTCATAATGTATTATGTAATACTCAAGGTCAAATCCAGACAATATAATAATGATTTCCTGATTAGTCATGACCAACACAATGACAAAGTTATGTATTGATTTTCATGCTATATCTTTTAAAACATTGATGCTTTAGAGATTGCTTTTGCAATTGAATATTTCAATTGTTGCTTTAAAAGAAAATTTGCTTTTGCAAATGAATGGCTATAACTATATTTCTGCAGTATTTATTTTTATGATACAGAGGATATATTTTATAGCATACATGTACACAATGCTAATAAATCATAAAGTCAAGTTGTAAATAACATCTTTTTTTTTAATTAACAAATCATTTAATACTTCAACAATTTCAGCATTCCGTTACTAGTTAAAAATGATCATGACTGTCCAGAAAAAATAAACTCAATTTTAAAAACCCGTACATCTATATAAGGGATATCAATATATACATTGTATGTTCTTAAACTCCCAATGACGTATTTAACAACTGCCAAATTTCAGAACCAGTATTGAAGTATACGACATGATCATCATGATTCTGTTATAAATCCTGATCTCCTTTGGCCCCATTCAAAAAGTTGCAATATAACAACTTCATTTTCTTAAATCTAAAATGTGGGCATTATACGTTTTTTGATTGAGTTAAGTCTGCCAATTGATATTTTATCGTATGTTTTTCTTTGTTGTGATGTTATGCTATTGTTTCAGAAAAAGGGAGAAGGTTTGGATCCATTAAAACGTTTAATCCCGCTGCAAATGTTTGCACCTGTCCTAAGTCAGGAATCTGATGTACAGTAGTTGTCGTTTGTTTATGTAATATATACGTGTTTCTCGTTTCTCGTTTTGTTTATATAGATTAGACCGTTGGTTTTCCCGTTTGAATGGTTTTACACTAGTAATTTTGGGGCCCTTTATAGCTTGTTGTTCGGTGTGAGCTAAGGCTCCGTGTTGAAGGCCGTACTTTAACCTATAATGGTTTACTTTTTAAATTGTTATTTGTATGGAGAGTTGTCTCATTGGCACTCACACCACATCTTCCTATATCTATTATCAATTTATGATTCATTGAATGTTGTTGTTTAACATCACTTCCATCACTATTGGCTATATCATGGGGGTAAGTTGTTATTGGTAGAGGGAGCAGGAGTGTTCAGAGAACCACAACCTTCAATCACTATTGTCTATATCATGGGGGTAAGTTGTTATTGGTAGAGGGAGCAGGAGTGTTCTGAGAAGCACAACCTTCAATCACTATTGGCTATATCATGGGGGTAAGTTGTTATTGGTAGAGGGAGCAGGAGTGTCCAGAGAACCACAACCTTCCATCACTATTGGCTATATCATGGGGGTAAGTTGTTATTGGTAGAGGGAGCAGGAGTGTTCAGAGAACCACAACCTTCCATCACTATTGGCTATATCATGGGGGTAAGTTGTTATTGGTAGAGGGAGCAGGAGTGTTCAGAGAACCACAACCTTCCATCACTATTGGCTATATCATGGGGGTAAGTTGTTATTGGTAGAGGGAGCAAGAGTGTTCAGAGAACCACAACCTTCCATCACTATTGGCTATATCATGGGGGTAAGTTGTTATTGGTAGAGGGAGCAGGAGTGTTCAGAGAACCACAACCTTCCATCACTATTGGCTATATCATGGGGGTAAGTTGTTATTGGTAGAGGGAGTAGGAGTGTCCAGAGAACCACAACCTTCAACTGGAAAACAGACAATCCTAGTCAATTAAATTTATTCAACACACCTATCTTATATAAAAAAAGAAAGATGTGGTATAATTGCCAATGAGACAACTGTCCACAAGAGACCAAAATGAAACAGACATTAACAACTATAGGTCACTGTACGGCCTTCAACAATGAGCAATGCCCATTATGTAGGGTTCAAACTCACAACCTCAATGTTGACAGGCTAGTGAAACATTAGATGAACTACTTCACCAAACTCACAACCTCAATGTTGACAGGCTAGTGTCAAACATTAGATGAACTACTTCACCAAACTCACAACCTCAATGTTGACAGGCTAGTGTCAAACATTAGATGAACTACTTCACCAAACTCACAACCTCAATGTTGACAGGCTAGTGAAACATTAGATGAACTACTTCACCACTTGGCCACTGAGGCCAAACAAATGATTTTGATCTATTTATGTTTCACCTATGTTGTTAAAAATGCTGATCATGACTTGATCTAGTCAAACTGTTTATGAAATGTGGCAAAATAGCCTTGCCAGATGTCAGTCGTAATTATTTGGACTACAATTGATCCAGCCAAGTACATGTATTACAAATCATGAGACAGTAGCAATACACCTTATCGCTATTTGTCTGCCAAAAATTATCTCCCCATTACGCCAGTTAATTTTCACAATCGTAGAAATGGAAGCCATTGTAGGGATGACGTGCTGCCAATTTTGCTTTTGAAAACCGATAAATTTATCCACATAGCACCATTACGATCCTTATATGTCAGTTGTATTTTAAAAGACAACTGTATCTACTAGCTAATGAGCATCAGTTAATGATCTTGTCTGCATTGATTCAACTTAGAATTATTGTCTAATCAGTTGTCAGGTGGAATTTTTGAAAATTCATAAATATTTTTAAAAATTCTAATTAAATATTTCGTGGAAGGGCAGACTAGATTTTTTAAGTGGTTGAAGACTATAAACCTTAGTTATCACACACAAAAAATTATTCATTTTCAAAGATATGCATTTTCATCATCCAACTTGAAAGTCTGTCGTCAAGTACTTTTAGTAAAAAAATAGCTATTCGAACACACCTACTCGTTTTTTATGATTCATTAGATAGATATTTCACTTGACCCATATATTTCATCTTTTAGTACCGTGATTTTTTAGGTTATAAAGTCAACCTGTAGCTAATTTCATATATAAAAATGATAGAATCTGAAGTGAGATGATGTATCAAATATTCTTGCTTTGAATGTTTTCAAGACAAAATATTCAACTCAATGCAAACACACCCTAACATCTTTTCGATACAATTTTTACCCATTTTTTAGATTTTTTTCTTGAGTCACATAATGGAAGGGCAGACACAAAAATTACTGAACTTATAGATTGATATGTTCTTCGTCCGTTGTATTTTTTTCAAAAAAATCGGAGGTTATGCATTTTCTACATCCAACTTGATAGATACTCATGTTGTCGACTTGATATCTAATTGTTCTGCTTAACTACATAATAGATAAACTGAAACCTTATCCAAATGGCGATTTTAAAATAGAACACTTCGTAATTGAGAAGAAAAATGTCATTTTATTTGTTTCTATTAACTTTTAATTTTTTTCTCTAACAAAGAGCTTTGATTCTTTTGTTCTATTTCAACTGGGTTTCCGCCTGAGTGGCTGACAATGTATTATGTAATACTCAAGGTCAAATTCAGACAATATAATAATGATTTCCTGATTACATCATGACCAGCTCAATGACCAAGTTATGTATTGATTTTGATGCTATATCTTTTAAAACCTTGATGCTTTAGAAATTGCTTTTGCAATTGAATATTTCAATTGTTGCTTTAAAAGTAAAATTTGCTTTTGCTAATGAATGGCTAACTATATTTCTGCCGTAATTAATTTTTATGATACAGAGGATATATTTTATAGCATACATGTACACAATGCTAATAAATCATAAAGTCAAGTTGTAAATAACATCTTTTTTTTTAATTAACATAAATAACAAATCATTTAATACTTCAATAATTTCAGCATTCTGTTACTAGTTATAAATGATCATGACTGTCCAGAAAAAATAAACTCAATTTTAAAAACCTGTATATCTATACAAGGGATATCAATATATACATTGTATGTTCTTAAACTTCCAATGACGTATTCAACAACTGCCAAATTTTAGAACCAGTATTGAAGTATACAACATGATCATCATGATTCTTTTATAAATCCTGATCTCCTTTGGCACTAGTCATTCAAAAAGTTGCAATATAACAACTTCATTTTCTAACATCTAAAATGTGGGCATTATCAATTTCTGATTGATTGAATGTTGTTGTTTAACACCATTTTCATCACTATTGGCTATATCATGGGGGTAAGTTGTTATTGGTAGAGGGAGCAGGCGTGTCCAGAGAAACACAACCTTCAACTGGAAAACAGACAATCCTAGTCAATTAAAATTATTCAACACACCTATCTTATGTAAAAAGAGATGTGGGATGATTGCCAATGAGACAACTGTCCACAAGAGACCAAAATGACACAGACATTAACAACTATCGGTCACTGTACGGCCTTCAACAATGAGCAAAGTACATTATGTAGGGTTCAAACTCACAACCTTAGTGTTGACAGGCTAGTGAAACAGTAGATGAACTATTTCACCACTTAGCAACTGAGGCCAAACAAATGATTTTAAATCTATTCATGTTTCACCTATGTTGTTTAAAATGCTGATCATGACTTAAGGCAGAAATAAAATATGTTTTTATGTTTCACCTGACTAATACAGTCATAAACTTTATATACCCCTACAAGCATACTTTGTTATTCCTACTTAGGATCAAAGAATTCATAGTATTTAACTGTCAGTTTATTGTCACTTCAACTTATATATTAACCAAAAATTTAATGTTTTCTTCCTACATGTATTTTTTATGGGGCTCAGTTCAGGGCAAGCATTTCCTGATTTATGTAAACTTTGCACACTTGACTTTGATAAGAAAAGGGATAAAATATGACAAAATTAATGCAAAATTTTGAAAGCCTCCAAATCATGTCACTGTGACTGTGTAAAGTCTGTGAAAAAGAATCTGGTCCACTTGATCTGAATGGTTTTTCTGGACCAACTATTCAGTTGAGTTATCAAAGCCTTTGGAACTATATATATAATATAATATATACGTCTCAGTCAGTGACAACTCTACAACAGATTTATCCATCGGATCACCAGCAAATTTACAGATCTAACATTGTTGGGTTGATGTTAAGACGAGTTGTATAAAAATATATATATATATTTATGTATATAACTACAGTGGGACAAGAAAAGGATGACCAGACAAGACAGGTTTTTTAGTTTAGTTTAAACATATTTATTTATAGTGGATTGGGAAACAAGTTTTGCAACTTATATTAATCCCTTTCCACTTTGCAGGTGCGAGTGCTGCCTTGTAGCGGCATTAGCCTACTATTTTTCAAAATCTACAAGGACGTCTTTAACATGCAAGAGATATGGATCTCTCTTAACACAGGTCAGCCATTTATCGTCCCCTTCCCACGGACTATCATCGTTTCCTCAAGACCATACTCGCTGATGGTGTCAAGGGAGAGCCGAAAATTGAGTTCCTGAAATTTTCATCCCAAACGGGAATCCAACCAGGAACCTTTGTGTTAGTAGTCCGATGCACTAACCACTACAGGACGGCCCTCTTTTTTTGCAGAAGTGACCTTTATAGCAGGCTTGACAGCAATGACTTAAACAACCGAATGGCATCTAGAGGTCTATATGCAGTCTTTGACAATAGACAGGTGTCTATATAACATGGCAAGCTCTAAAAATAAGTTGTGAATAAATCAAACAGAAATTATAAAGAAGTGCCATCTCATAAACCAAAACTTAACTCTTAAATTAAACTAACACTTAATATAAAAGATAGCATTCTTTAGCACAATCATTAGTCAAAAAGAGACGAGTAATCAGTTACGCAGTGTGGTAGGTCAGCAACAAACTGATTTTTGTCTTATTGATACAATCATAGAAAAAGAGAAAAGAGAGAGAAAAAATGGTAAAAAAGATATAAATATGTAGGTCTGATTGGTTATTAAAGACATGACATTTTCCTCATCACCCAGAGTTTTAAAAGTAAAATTGAGTTTATTATTTAATACACAAAATAGCATTTATTATTTGATGTATATCATTCTACATACATATGTACATGCACATTTAAACCAATGTCAGAGTTTTGTAAAAACTTTCCTCTATAAAATGTCTATCAAGACTGGTTAATGTGTCATACTAAACTATCCATCTATTATGCAGTTAATTAGAAACCATAAACTAATTACCAATATATCACTACAGAAAATAGATATGCTGTCTTACTGCCATACAAAACACATATCTACATACATGACATACATTTGACATTTCAATGTTATAATAAGATAAGTCAATGTTGTCCTTAACACATTTACAAAATGTTTGGTATAAATGTACTAACTTACAGAGAAATATGTTATGAATTAAATGTAGGGTATATATATATGTAGGACTCGGAACCGCGATGGTACTCCGAACCACGATGGTCACGCTGAAGTGCGATGGTCTACGCTGAAGTGCGATGGTTAACACGCTGAAGTGCGATGGTAACATTGTGACGTTAACTTGTTGATATTTACGCTGAAGTGCGATGGTGGTTACGCTGTAGTGCAATGGCCAACTTAAGACTCTGAGTACTGAAAGCAAAATGCACATGGGCTGTTGTTTAAAAACTAACACCATGAAAACTTGGCTGCTAGCCTCTTACTTGGAAGACGAGGCGCGGTTTTGACATATTGAATTTTAAACCTGATGCCTTTTGTTATCTATTATTCATGTTTTTCTTTGCCTAATACGTTCTCCTATTTATTTGTATTGAAGTCCTGTTTTATTATGTTGTCATTTTAATGTTATATTTAACAATGCCATTAAAGTGCGAGGTTTGGCATGCCACAAAACCAGGTCACAACCCACCATTTATTTCTTTAAAAATGTCCTGTACCTAGTCAGGAAAATGGCCATTGTTATATCATAGTTCGTTTCTGTGTGTGTAACATTTTTACGTTGTGTTTCCATTGTGTCGTTTGTTTTCTCCTATATTTGAGTGTGAATTCACATTCTAATGCAACAACGTTTGTAACGTTCATTTTGATTGGATAACATCACTTTCTTACATGGCATCAATTGACAATTGATGCTATGGGATGTACGCGCAAGCGCAGACGGCATATGACAGATTTTAAATACATGTTTTAACGTTATTTTCTGTCAGTTTCATTAGAATGGAGATAACAATATTGTATTTTAAGCTCCGACGGCATCAATTTGGGATTTGATGGTCGCCAATACCCGTTTACTGTCTCCGCTAACGCGTCGCCAGTAAACTTAATTTGCGACCATCAAATCCCCAATTGATGCCGTCGGAGCTTAAAATACAACACAGTTATCTCCTAATTACTATAAGACGTGTGACGGTACTTTTCTATCCCAAATTCATGTATTTAGTTTTGATGTTATATTGGTTATTCTCATCGGATTTTTGTCTAATGCTTAATCCGTTGCTATGTGTGTTACATTTGAATGTTGTGTCGTTGTTCTCCTCTTATATTTAATGCGTTTCTCTCAGTTTTAGTTTGTTTCCTTGATTTAGTTTTTTGTCCATAGATTTACGATTTTTGAACAGCGGTATACTACTGTTGCCTTTATTTAACTTCTATTTAGATCAAACCAAAGACTTTAATTTTTGTTTTAATCTAATTTTCCAAGTCTCCAATTATTCTTTTAGCACGCAAGAGTATGGAATAAGGTGTTCAAAGGAAAAATAAAAGAAAAATATTCATTGTGTAGGTCTTTATAATAGTACTAAGAAGTGTCCATCTCATTTACTTAAATATTATGATAAAACTTAGTAATTGCTCACATTCTTCTTCAATTTATATATACATGTTGTACCTTGAATGTTGGAACAGTATCCACGAGTAAAAATACCGACATGAATCCATCTGATGAGTTAAGCCTTTTTCAACTGATTTTTATAGTTCGTTCTTATGTTGTACCGTTATACCACTGTCCCAGGTTAGGGGAAGGGTTGGGATCCCGCTAACATGTTTAACCCGGCCACATTATTTATGTATGTGCCTGTCCAAAGTCAGGAGCCTGTAATTCAGTGGTTGTCGTTTGTTTATGTGTTACATATTTGTTTTTCGTTCATTTTTTTTACATAAATAAGGCCGTTAGTTTTCTCGTTTGAATTGTTTTACATTGTCTTATCGGGGCCTTTTATAGCTCACTATGCGGTATGGGCTTTGCTCATTGTTGAAGGCCGTACGGTGACATATAGTTGTTAATGTCTGTGTTATTTTGGTCTTTTGTGGATAGTTGTCTCATTGGCAATCATATCACGTCTTCTTTTTTATACGTAAATTTATGCTTTAGTAATAGCGAAGTTTGTCAATTATTTCATGAAAAACAAAGATGAGGATGATAAATTGGGAAGTACACGTAGGGTTTAGTCAGGTTAATTTTTGTCTAACATGTTTTAGACTGAAACCATAAAAAAAAACAAGAGCGACGGTGTTCTTTCAAAACAAAACAAAAATATCTCGGGAATAAAACAACATCATATGAACTTGATATATCAAAATCATTGAAACATTATTAATACTATCATATTTTTTTTTAATTTTTAAATTGCCCACATAAAATCATGTGACGCTTACCGTAAGATAAATTAAGATTAATATTTAGATTAGTATACTGTATTTATCGTACAAACAGTCTGCAGCATAATTCAAAATACTGGTTAGCCCATTTGATGACCAAGTTCATCTTTCAGTCGCTTTGCTGCCTAAAATGTTTTAATATATTTTTTTAACCTCAACATGTAATGCTTAAAACTGTTCGACTTGAATTGTTTGTTTCTTTCTTATTTCCTTACTTTTCTTTGTTAGCATGAAACCTTCATCTACAAAACCCTATTCTCCTGTTTGCGAATCCATGTTGTATTTTGAAAACGTCATTCAAACGTCATACACAAAACCATCGCACTTCAGCGAAAGGACCATCGTACTTCGGCGTGGACCATCGCACTTCAGCGTCCCCATCGCACCTCCGAGTCTTACATATATATATATATATTTCAATAAGACAGCAACCCAACAAGTTACAACAAGTCAAGATGTTATTTGATAGATTTTTTTTTAACTGTAATTATGAATATTATAATCATTGGTCATCTCTGACAACAAGATTGATTTTCTTGCTTGTATGGAAAAAGTAAGAAAAGCAATTGAGTTGAGATGACCAAGGATTATCTGTTTATCACTATCTTACATATGATAGATACAAAGAGTGAGCAGCTAAAAAATTAACATTTTAAAAAAGAGGGTCTACTAAATGTACTATAAACAAGGGGTTGAGTAAGATGGGGACACAAATTTGCTCCGTAGCAAATCACATACAGAGTACAGACCTAAGGCACTTGTTACGAGATATATATAAAAAATCTAATGGTTTTTTTTTGCTCAATCATTAATGAAATAATAATTCACTTTTAGAAGCCAGAATGGTTCAATTTAGTCAAAATAAGCAAAAAAACATTGATTATGAATTGTTCACTTGCAAGTGAATAATTCGAACTCATTGAATTGGTATTCATGTGAACTTCAATTTAACTCCTTAGCTTGAGATGGAGAACACATGAATTGTATACGTAAAGTTATTTAAGGGAGTTGGCTTCTCAGTTTCAGAGTAATTAACTTTTCAAAACACTAGTTTATATTGATAGGTAATTAATAAAGGAATCCAAAGAGCAAAAAAAATTTATAGGTCACCATGCTTGTTTTCGAGATATAAGCAGTTGAAATTTTGGCGGGAAAATATTCTCTCTTGACTTTTCATAGCTTTATCACTGTCAGCTTGAAGTTCTCAAAAACTGTTAAAAAGTAATTAAAATTTTATAAGACTTTAACAGATGGCTTATCATTATACATGTAAAAGATTTACCAAAAGAAAAATGGGGGTCACCGGGCAAATTTTTTTAAGGCATTCAAATGGATAAAACCAAATGATTCCGAAAATCTGACAAAAAATCCAAAACATGATAAGCCAGCTTCCTTAAAGGAAAAGAATGTCAACATTGAAAGTGAAACAAAGGTAAATCATTTGATTGACTTATTCAATCCACAAAAATCATTCTTGTACTGGTAAGAATGATGATAAACATTTATTTTTCATCTATAATATGAAATTAAATAGACCTAAGAAAAATCCAACAGCACAAGTCTGCTTCATCTATTTATATCTATATTTATGTTTACATCGCTTATATGTTCATCGGATGACTTTAGAAGTCAACTCGATAGTTAATTAGATGGTGTCTAGACTAAAATACACACGAAATGAAGCTACATATTTTCATGCCAGTAACCTGTAAATAGTTTACTTTAGACTTTTAACATGTTTAATAGTTTGGATAAATGTTTTACATTATTATAAATAAAATATGAGAATTTGATGAAAATCGGTGAACATGCATTTGACAGCTAGTGCCCCTTTAACATATATGCATGGTTAATATTTAAACTGAATACATTGCAAAGTTTTTAAAATTTATTGCTTCAATGTAGTTGTCAAATCTTACATTTTGGTGATGTAAATCCTGGGACTGATGCATATATTCACGTTTCAGGAAGACGTTAAAACTACTAGACAGCCTCACCACTTTAAGGACTCTTACTGAAAACAGTACATAGTGGGAAATATCTTGGGCTTACCATCAGCAAAGACCTCACCTAGACAAACCACATCAACCAGGTAAGGCAGGTATAGCAACAAATACCACAGCATATTTGACATTAGTAAGACCTACTCTAGAATACGCTTCTCCAGTATGGGATCTGCAACACATCACTATCATATGCGACATGGAGCAAGTAGAGAGACAAGCAGCTGACTTTGAGTCGACTATAATTGCTACCAGGACAAATCTCCAGGATATATAACAAAGTTACTGGATGAACTTTAATGGGAATTTTACAGCACAGATGTTGGTCATGTGTTGGTGACAAGAGTCTTGTGCTGTGTTAAATACAACCATACAACCAAACATCAGTTGATTGCCATTGATCTAGTCAAATTGTTTATGACATCTGGCAAAATAGCTTTGCCAGATGTCAGTCATAATTATTTGGGTATCGGTATCGTTCGCCCTGATAACATGTTCGCCCTAGGTTCGTTCACACTGAGTTTGTTCGCCCTGATAGTCTGTTTGCCCTTGGTTCGTTCGCCCTATATTCATTTATGATATGTATATGTTACATCAATGAACGAGATATATATATATTAAAATTTATGTATATCTATTAAAAGTTAAATACAGAATATTTGCCAAATTTATATTATTTAAATAAAATTCTTGTCTGCATTGTTACACTTTATTTTATAATTACTGTTGATTGGATTTTGATTGCTGATTAGGTGTCATTTGAAATCTTTGATATCACTGATTGTTATATAAATTGTCTTTGATGGACTAATAATGAGAATAACATTTTTCTCAAATAAAATAGTCAGCTTGGATGGATAAAATTCAGTTTGAATTATAAAAAATAAAAAAAAAGGATGGGTAAACACACTGATGACAAGTGATCAATGTACAGCAGTGTGACTGTGCTTTTGGTATTTGTTTCACTAATAGTAATTCTATTTAGTGCTTTTAAATATTCGTTTAGTAAATAAATGTGTGCGAAGTACAGTTCGGAATTGATCTTGTTATAACTGTTACTGAATATTTTTAAATTGTTAAAATGTATCAATACAAGTTAAATATATAAATAACTTAGTCATGTTAGTCTTTAGTTGTTTTATGTCAAATACTTTGTAGTCTATGAATTCACAGAAACTTATCCTCATAGCAGCTAGCTTTGGACAAGTTAACATGAAACATCGTAAATATTCGGCGAAATTTTAGACTGTCTTCAACACATTCAATTATATACACACAACGCAACAGTATACTAAAAAATAAAATCAGGGCGAACGGACTCGGTGCAAACAGGTATTAGGGCGAACAGAAACTAGGGCAAACCAGAATCAGGGCGGACAGACCCGGATTCAATTATTTGGACTACCATTGATTCAGCTAAGCACATGTATTACAAACCAGGTGACAGTAGCTATAGGACCAGGTGCAACAACAAAATAGACAATCTAGAGTGAAGACTGAAGAGGGACATCTACTATCATTCATTCTTTAAAACAAACTAGATGTTTCCACATCCTCCTCACTATCATCTGTTTTCAAGAGGTCATTTATCAGAGTGACATCAGTTTTGTGTTTATTTATATAACAGATGAGCACATGTTTCTTTTAAAACTAAAATAAATTCAGCATATATACTGCTAGAAATATGGGCACACTGAAACTACGTGTTATTGGATCAAACAGGCATGAAAATAAATGTATCCTTGACAAGTGAGTTTGGACCATCAACAGATCAATGGCATCATTTCCCTCTTCTTGTAACTTTTAGTTTCAATCCTCATCCACTCATCATTAATGACATTATCATACATAAACCAAAACAACAAATATATTCATGTTTGGTGATGAAATTTATTCCTGAAGTAATTTTGAACTTATTAAATGTGGATATTTTGATTAATTGTGTTAAAAAACAAATGACTTACACATTGACATACAATCTATGCAGAAAAACGTCTGGAAAGTTGTCAAAATAAATTGTAAGGTAGACAACTCTAATGAAACAAGGGGGATAAATCTGTAAAAAAAAATATTACCGTCTTTTATCTAGTGTACGTAATGAGAGGGCCTCCGTAATGACATCCGTTTAAAAAATCTGACATGATCAGAATTTTCGAAACAATCAAATATATATATATGATGCTGGCCAAAGTGCTAGGGGTCAAGGTTTTTTTTTCTATATGTGGAAAAGGGGGGTTCAGATTTATTCAACAGGGACTTAATTTCTATCGATTCACAGTGGTCCAGGAACGTATAAGCACTGCTCGTAGAGCAACCTATGCAATGATGGGAGCAGGATTGCACGGTATTAATGGTCTAAACCCATGTGTCTCAATACACTTAATTCGTATTTACATAATTTACATAATACCACGTTTGACATATGGACTGGAAGCCATACGACTAGCAGCAAAGGATCTTACTACCATCAATCAATATTATAAGCGGCTACTTAAACAGATACAGCACTTACCAGACAAGGCTGCCGATTCCGCTTGCTATTTGCTACTAGGTGAACCACCAATTAAAGCAGAGATACATAGAAGGATATTAACAACTTTTGGCAACATCATAAGAAATTTTGATTCTATAGAACATCAATTAGCATGGCGTCAACTAGCAACAAAATCAAAATCGTCAAATAGTTGGTTTATCAATGTGAAATCCATACTGGAACAATATGATCTACCCTCATGCTACGACCTTCTTCAAAACCCACCGGGAAAATTAACCTGGAAAGAACTTGTAAAACGAACTGTAAATAGTTATTGGGATAACAAACTGAAGTTAGAAGCTGCATCTAAATCCTCTCTGAAATATGTAGATATTGACCGCCTCTCAATTGGTAAGACACACCTGATATGGAGTAGTGCTGGACAAAACACTCATGCTATAACAAAAGCCTCTATAAAATGTAGGATGCTACTTGGAGTGTATACTCTACAAGCAAATAGACATAAGTTCAACCAATATGAAGTAGAACCGACATGTCCGCTCTGTAAGCAAGGTCCTGAAGACAGAACTCACTTTTTAGTTCAATGCCAGCATCTTACTTCGATTAGACAACCCTTTATAGATGCCCTAAGCAAAGCTATCGAGGAAATGTCACCGGGATTATACCAACAAATAACATCAGAACCAAATCAGCTTACACAGATCATACTGGATTGTTCGTCTAGTCGCCTAGTGCTACCTCAATTTTACAATAGACTGGAATGTATTAGTAGAGGATTATGTTATGCACTCCATATTGCAAGTAGTACTGCTTTGGACATTCACTACAAGTAATGTGCTTGAATTACTTGCCTGCATACCATTGACATTTATCATAACTTTAAAATTATTGAGTGATTGAAACACAGTAGAAACCATCCCGCTCTTAGTGTATATAGACTTCTTCTTCTTTTTAGTTTTGAGTAATTGTGGGACAGTGCATATATATATGTAGTGCTGAGTACTCAACACTACAGTTCTCCAAACAGTGGAGGAAAGATACACACAACAACAAGTGGGGGAATCAATATTCTTTGCACATGGAAAAAAGGAGTTTACACTTTAAGAGACAAAATGTCAAGAAGAACATTATAACAGACAACTAGAAATATATTTTAGGGGGAGGGTTGGGATCCCGCTAACATGTTTAACCCCGCAACATTATTTATATATATGTGCCTAGCTGTCCCAAGTCAGGAGCCTGTAATTCAGTGGTTTTCGTTTGTTTATGTGTTACATATTTGTTTTTCGTTCATTTTTTTACATAAATAAGGCCGTTAGTTTTCTCGTTTGAATTGTTTATATTGACTTATAGTTGTTAATGTCTGTGTCATTTTGGTCTTTTGTGGATAGTTTTCTTATTGGCAATCATACCACATCTTCTTTTTTATATTACCACCAATCATATACAATTAATTAAGTATAAGACATCACGTACATGAAGCTGTCATATTGTGTCATTTTGTCCATTAAAGCATGCATTTGGTTTTCCCGTTTAAATGGTTTACACAAGTAATTTTGGGGCCCTTTATAGCTTGTTTTTCGGTGTGAGCCATACCTATAATGGTTTACTTTATAAATTGTTATTTGGATGGAGAGTTGTCTCATTGGCACTTATCATACCACATATCGGTCCCGGCACATCTTCCTATATATCTATTGGTGCTTCATAACCGCTCAAATAATCCAGTCAGTACGATCACTACATTACTGAACACGCATTACTGCCAAGTTTTGTTATAATCAGCTTGGTAGTTTCAAAAAATTAAATATAAATTAAAATGACTTCTACACCGATTTGTGCAGATTTTGTCAAAAATTCAAATCACGCCGTATCATGAAAGAATTTAGTGTAGACAGAGACATATTATAATACGTATTATATGTCTCTGGTGTAAAGACATAAATTCTCCAATAAAGTGATCAAATTATTTATCAAGCTCATCTGCATACAAAAATGGCACTGGCTACGGTTACATAGAAATGTAACAATAATAAAAACATTATTGTTACATTGGAGACTAATTGCCGGAATGCAAAGTTGGGTGAGGAACCGATTAATTACAAATGTAACAATAATTACTAAGGCTACGGTTACATTACGTTATTGTTACATGAAAAACAGCAATGTACGCTAGATTGATTAAGGGGTCATCCATAATTGTCAACCATTTTCCAAAGTGTACAAAACGTACACTCGGGGGGAGGGGGTTAAAAAATCAACATTTTTACCGTACGCTTTTTTTTTTATTTCCGAAATTTATTTCGTGTCCGTAGGCATGGTAGGAAAGGTCGATGTATATAATTGAGAATTGGCTTGGGTGTGTTTCTCTTCTTATTTCTTCTTTATTATTTTAACTTGATGATATTTATTTCGTTATCATAATTCTCCTCAATCCGGATTGAACGATTAAAAGATCAAATCATATGAAAACTAAATCTTTCAAAAATGTGAACTAGTAAAATTATTTAAACAAAAAGTTTGCAAGCATTTCTCAGTACCCCCGATTGTCAATTTCACCTGCTTTATTATAGATCGTTATCGTTTCACTCTGTTTAATAAACAAAATCGATGGAAACACTAAATTCTTTGAATGTTTTGATTTTGACAAGACGCCATTTTGTGAAAAGATTTTAAACTGGTCCTTCGATTAATTTTCTTGTAATGCATTCCAAAATAGTAAACCAGTAAACCGGAAGCAAACTTATTTTTCTTAGTATAAGCCTCTTTTAATTAGGAGCACCTCCATATGAAGTTTAACCTTAACTTAAAAAATATCCAGTATATATACATAAACCAAGGATTTGTATAGTAAGACTTACTATACAAATCCTTGGTGCCATGAATGGCAAATTTACAGGGACCTTTTAAATAGAAATACAGGCGGGAAATTTAAAAACTTTAAATGTTTTAAAACATTTCTCTTTTATTGATTGCTGTCTTGAGCTCTGATTCCACAACAACTGTCAGTCCATCCTTTACTAATGCAATATAACCATGCATTTCCCTTCTTTGATTCTTCATAGCATAATTTATGTGCCCTTTTGTTTATCTTTTGCATGCTCTAGGTGCCCTTTTTCATTGGAGTTACCATTCCCACTGTGTGATAGGGGAAACACTAATATTTGTACTCTTTATTCTGACAAAACACAAGCATCACAGACAGATGTCATCAAATAAAACAGTCAGATATGTTTTAGTTTATTTTCAATGCAAATTTCTATATTAAACTAAAATATATTAAACAGGATCTTCTTTTTATTAAGAATGATTGATTCCTCTCTTGAAATCTGAAAATGGTTGATGTACACTTTTTGAGGGAGGGTGGGGGGTCTGAAAAAGTGTACGTTTTGTACACTTTGGAAAATGGTTGACAATTATGGATGACCCCTAAACTTAAATCTTCTATAATTGTATTGCTTCATTCTTTCATATGTACTAAACAATACTTGTAATTTAATACTGATAAATTATAAAATATTATTATTCAACAAATGGTGTACAACTTGAATAGTTTTACTACGTATTAATGGTTTTGATGTTCTTAAAGATACTACTCAAGAGTAGGAGTGTGACTGTCAAAGGCGAAACATATAGTTCAATGGTTTCACTTTTTTAAAGTATTTAACTGCACACCTACTCTTATTACTGTCATACTTTGGACCAATTTTGTTTATAGTGAAAAAAAAAAAAAAAAACTTGGGATGCGTTTTAAACGAAACTGAAACAATATCAAGACATACATTTCATAAAGCATAAGCATAAAGCATAAAAGATTTATTTAAAGTCGGTTATAAATACATATAACAATACAACATAAGCTCTGTAGAGCTTTTATCCAACATACATACAGCTTTATAACTTGACGCAAATTGATAATTAAAAGCTAAGTTTGCTAACTGTAACTTAAATACTAAGAAATTCTGTATGTACACGCATCCGTGGAGGACGTAATTTCGTTCATCAAAAATGTGTCGGACTTTGAAAACAACTTACTGGATTTGTAGAAATTGTCATTGTAAATAAAAATTTACAGTAAATAAATTGTATGTTATAAATGTATGTAATAAATGTCCTCAACTTTTATTATTTAGTACATATTACTAGTCCCATCGTACATTGCTTTTTTTCATGTAACAATAACGCAATGTAACCGTAGCCTCAATAATTATTGTTACATTCGTAATTAAACAGGTCCTTACCCAACCATGCATTCCGGCATTTAGTCTCCAATGTAACAATAATATTTTTATTATTGTTACATTTCCATGTAACCGTAGCCAGTGCCTACAAAAATTTGAATATATATATATTGATACAAAAGATGATTCTGAGATGATAAACACCCTGCGAACATAACTTATATGTACCTTTTTGTTTTCATTATAAGATCCCTTTGGGTCTATTTATAACTCTAATTCGATCCTCAAAATTTGTACTTCTTAGACTAATAAATAAAAATTTGGTGGTGACTATCAACTATTCATGAAAGAAATTTGACAATAAATGAGTGACTGAATTGTTCAAGCTGAAAGCATAAACAATCCATGTAAAAGTGTACTGACTCAATGGAGGTTTCAAAGAGGCTTAACGTAAAACTAACGTTTACGCAGCGTGGTTCAATGGAGGCCTCTTACGGAGAGTTGTCTCATTTACGAATGAATTAAGTCCAAAATTCTAAAGAGTGTTTTGATTTTTATCTGATATTTATTTGAATATTTGTTAGATAACATCAAAATGACGAATTCAGAAATAAGTCTCTGGTAAAACATAGAAAATGAAAAATATATTTTCAAAATTCGGATTCAAACATTTTCACGGTCCAGTTTAATTGAGGTCTGAAGTTGGCCTGTCAGTAACTTCTAGTAGGCCTTTATTGATGTATTTATCAATGTCATTTTGCGTCGTTTCTTAAACTTTTGTTACCTATTATATTCTTACATCGGACTCGGACTTCTTTTGACATGACTTGTTCTGTGCGTATTGCTGAGTGTTTCAAGTTTATTTAATTTGGTTAGATGTATAGGGGGATGGTTGAGATCTCTCGAATTAAACAAGCTTAACCCCGACGCATTTTAGCGCCTGTCCCAAAAGCCGGTCAGGACCCCCGGGCCGTTGAAAGTCTTGCATGTGTATGTTTTTTTAATTTTAGTTGATTGATATGTTTTAGAGTTTAGTATGATGTCCATTTTCACTGAACTAGTACACACTTTATTTTTAAGGGGCAAGCTGAGGACCACCTCCGGGTGTGGGATTTTCTCACTGCGTTTTACAGGTTTTACGGGTGGCCTTTAGCTGTTATCTACTCGTTGGTCGGGTTGTTATCTCTTTGACATATCTCACCATTTTTTTGACAAGTTTCGTAACGTTCTATGATGGTTTAACTTTAAAAGTTACTGATGTATCTAAAAGCTAACTACAAAAACAAACGAATTCCATTAATGCCAGTAAATTAAATTCGGCCTTTTTAAAACATGGTATTTTGAAATCTCAGCAGTTAAATTTCAATTTTTTAAAAAGCTCGGCAAACTCGCGATTTAAATCTTTGTTTATTGTTTGCACTATACATTATGAAAGCTTGTTTGGGTCATTCTATGCTCTAGAGAAAAAAATGTAATTCGTGGCCACGACTTACTCGGTGTCCTTGGTCACGACTTATTTGTCCGTGGCCACGAATTACTATGCATACATATTGAACAGTCAAATAGACATCCTACTTTGTCAAGGGTTTTACTGATGATCGGAGGAAGACTATGTGTGATCATATTTACATTATACATTTATATTGCACAATCTAATGGACGTCCTACTTTGTCAAGGGTTTAACTGATGATCGGGGGAAGAGCTAGAGTGATCATATTTATAGTATGCATACTTACTGCACAATCAAATGGACATCCTACTTTGATAAGGGTTTTACTGATGGTTAGAGGAAGGCCCAGAGTGATATTTATATTATACATGTACATGCTGCACAATCAAATGGACATCCTACTTGTCAAGGTTTTTTCGGAGGAAGGACCAGAGTGATCATATTTATATTCACTTGTCACCCTTGACTGGTACCTTAACATGAATGGTGTCTAGTGTACTGATTTACTGACTCTCAGAGGCGGATTTAGAGGGGGGCCCAGGGGGCCCGGCCCCTCCCCCCTTTTTGGGAAAAAATTTGGTTGCTTATACAGGGAATCATTGAAGCGTGACTGGAGCCGGCCCCCTCTTAGGTCAGTCAGTGGGCCCCCACTTATGAAAATTTCTGGATCCGCCACTGACTCTGGACATGCCTAAATCAGTTTACTGTAGGTGGAATCAAGGATTTTGTATAATTATAACTATACAAATCCTTGGTCGCATTATATGTCTCTGGTTGGATGAATTAAATGATTGATGCATCACCTGTATCCAGAGTCGACTCGGCATAGTATACAATTAAGCCTAAAGGACAGTCATATATATATTACACAAGCTATAATGACACCAGCAAGAATGACGCGTCAGTTCCATCAAAGATATTTGGACAGATTAGGATCAAGTTCTGAACAAGGAAAACATAGCTTCTGCGTAAGAACCACAACTTGAATGAACTATCGCCTATCCTATTGGACATTGATAACTATGAGGCATTCAAGACCAACATCATAGCACACAGATATCCGTAAATCAGCCGTGACACAAATGTTTTTATCTACACCGTCAGGCACCGCCGCAACGGTAGCCTGCGGAACATATGATTTTAAACTGAGAGCACATATTGGATGACATAACTTTAATTTTAACATATTCGTGTGATGGATCATAACCGACTCCTTACGGATTACCCATGTAGATCTGAGACTACTATAATAGTCTCAGTGTAGATGTAGATGATGATCTAGTAAACGACATAATTGAAAGAGCAGCGCTAATTATATGTTCTGTTCTGTACAGAATTGTGCATGACTTTATACCTCCGTTATTAACAAACAAAAATAGTCTAGTATGTAGGAGTGCGCTTGAATAAAACGGCGATCCGTATCCAAGGTGTTCCATAATCGGATTGAAATATGCACAAGTAGAGAAGATGACGTTGGTTTCTTTCCCTTGACTTATATTCTCCCTTCAAAAGCAAAGTAAGATATTTTCTTTTGTTACATCTTCTGACATCGGACTCGGACTTCTCTTGAACTGAATTTTTATGTGCGTATTGTTATGCGTTTACTTCTCTACACTGACTAGAGGTATAGGGTGAGGGTTAAGGCAATAACAATCAAAACCAATGAGTAAACAAAGGTAATTCGTAAACAAAGTCAAAGGCTCGTATGCATGTATATACTTATAGAAAGAGAATCTTCCATAGATTTGATTTCTAATGGTCATAAGGGTGAAATATAATCCTTTTTGGGTGTAACCATGGCAACAATCTGCATTTCTTAGATACAAAATATAACAAAAAAGGGGGGTGAACATGTCACAAAAGTTTCCAAAATTTGGTCGAAAGCAAAATTTCAATCAATTACAGTGATACCTTTCCTGAATCCATAGGTTTATATCTTTCAAATGGTCCAAAAAAAATCTTAAGAAAGATAAAATCTTTTCTGGTTTTTGATGGCATATTTTTCCTTTCTGCTGAAGGTGTAAAAATAAACAAACACCTGAATTACTGTGATACTGTCCACTCAGCATGCTTAGATAAACTCTTTAAAGTAACTCACCTATACATGTGCTTTAGGTGTGAAGATACCTATTGTTCAGGTAGCAATACACAGTTAGGAAAAAAACTTAAAATTGACACTCATAATTTTTAAACACGCTCTTTCCCCTCCTGTCTAACAAAGAAGGCTTTATATATAAAAAGTTCATGGTTAAAGTACTCACAACTATCTTGAGGTCCTATCCCTAGTAAAGAAGTTCATGGTTAAAATACTCACATTCATTTAGCAGTGTTGCTGTTTATCAAATTGTCTTTTTTGATTTATATGTAGACTGTTTAAATACTATAGATAAGAATATGTGGCATTCATGGCAATAAGACAACTCTCAATCAAAGTTACAATGCATAAAAAGTTTACAATCATAAGTTAGAGTACGGCCTTCAACACCATGAACTCAGAGCTTGTAAATCATGTTGACCATGTTGACAGTTAACAACATTGTTTTCCTTATGTATTTTATGAACAAAGAAGATGTGAGGTATACTTCAATGAGACAAAAAATCATTTACAATTCTTGTAGATGTCATATATATAGCATATATATAGTAATTAGTATGGGATAAGTAGGTGTTAAGTATATATTTTACTGATCGATGAAAAGTGTTAATATTTTTTGTTTTGTTTTACAATATTTTTAAAACATGTTTAATGAAATAAGAAATCTATGATATCAATAAATATATGACATGTATGATATGAAAATATAAACATTAATTAAAAAAAAATGTTTTTCTTAAAAAAAAAGTTTATAGGGCGGAACGAACATTTGCTGATATATAATGCCTTAGATATATAATAAATTGATAGTATGGGATAAGAATTACCCAAACATACAGATGCATAAATTCCAAAAATTTCAAAATAAATATGTTATATGCCATGTGTGTCAATTTACAGAAAGGTATCAAAAGAGTTATCTTGTTTATACGTCTCTATTTTTTCTTTACAGAGTCGTATAAGAACACTCATACTTGAGATAAACTTTATCAATAAGATGTTAGAGGGAGGAGAGGATTTAGTCATACTCAATGGTACTCTACAGAGACACGTCATAAACACACATGCTGGTAAAACATATAAATGTGATGTTTGTGCTAGAGAATTTAGTCAAAGTTGTCACTTAAAGGGACACTTGAGAACACATACTGGTGAAAAACCTCATAAATGTGATGTTTGTTTTAGAGAATTTAGTCATAGAAGTAACGTAACGAAACATATGAGAACACATACTGGTGAAACACCTTATAAATGTGATGTCTGTGCTAAAGAATTTGGTCAAAGTGGTCACTTAAAGAGACACTTGAGAACACATACCGGTGAAAAACCTTATAAATCATATAAATGTGATGTTTGTGCTAAAGCATTTAGTCAAAGTGGTGACTTAAAGAGACATGCAAGAACACATACTGGTGAAAAACCTCATAAATGTGATGTATGTTTTAGAGAATTTAGTCAAAGTAGTAACTTAAAGAAACATATGAGAACACATACTGGTGAAACACCTTATAAATGTGATGTTTGTGGTAGTGAATTTTCTGAAGGTTCTCACCTAAAGGCACACATGAGTAAACATACTGGACATAACACTCATGGCTGTGATTTATGTGGTAAACAGTTTAGTTATCTTAGTTATTTGCAGAGTCATATGAGAACACATACCGGTTATAAACCTCATGAGTGTGATATATGTGGTAAAGCGTTTAGTCAGCATTCTAATTTAAAGGGTCACATGAGAACACATACAAGTTATAAACCTTATAACTGTGATATATGTGGTAAAGAATTTCATGCGAAATGTAATTTACAGATTCACATGAGAATACATACAGGTGATAAACCTTATAACTGTGATATATGCGGTAAAGGATTTAGTGAGCAAGGTAATATCCAGACTCACATGAGAACACATACAGGTGATAAACCTTATGAATGTTGTGAATGTGGGAAGAGGTTAAGTACGTTTGCTTGTTTACAGAGACACATGAGAATACATGAATCAGACAATAAACCTCATGACTGATTTTTTAGTTAATATGATCCTTCTTAAAAAAATCATTAGAAATAAGGCAGGGTACTCTTACAGTGAGTTGCTTATAGGTGTTACTGTAAAAGTTTACCTATAGCTCAACCTGTTTTTAAAATTGACAACACAATAGGGACATTAAATTGACTAGTTGGTATTGTTAGATTTAAATCTACCTTGATGCTACCTGTAAAGATTTTTATTCACCTAACCCAAAGTTTCAGCATGCTTTTTTCCTGAACTTTTTCTTACCTAGGATTATTCTATTAAAAAATTGATAGGGAAGAAAATAGTTTTGGTTTTCATTGTTTTAAATCCCTGATATATATAATTTATCTATTTTTTACCTAAAATTCTAAATCAGTAAAAGATTAAATTAAATATGTATTACTATGTTTGAAAATTAAACTGTTTTTACACACTAAATGCTTCATTAAAATTCTAACCCTTATATACAGTATTGTCCAGCTGCCAGTGAAACAAGAAATAGCTGTTCAGGTGTTTACAGTTTAAATTTTCAGATGGATATGTTGTTCATTTCTTCACATGTCCCTTCAAGATTTTCATTTTGGATTATTATTTGCAATGTTTGAAATCTTTTGGTGTCATTGTGCATACAATATTGGATTTATTTTATTTGAATTCACTTCTTAGATTTTTTATAGCAATTTTGCTTCTTAAAATGTGATGTGTTTTTTTCAAGATTTTATTGTCATGAAGGACATCAAGGAGGAAATAATTCATTCAAACTGTTTTGTGGGGCTTACATATGATGTTGTACATGTAAAATTCGAAAATAAGTTTGGAGTATACCTTGCTGTGTTTTTCTTTGAAATCTATTATAATATTAGTGGGACTTTTGTGCATAAAATGCTGTGTTTGCTCAAGGAAATTCAAATTTTCATACGATGGGATTTAGTTATGTTAAAGATTAAAAAATTTCAAAATTGGAATTCAAGTAGGAGATATAGTGTGAGTTCATCCAACATGTTTCTGTGGCTTTAAATGTGATTTTAAAAACATTCATTATTAATTTGGGATCTATTACAAACTTAAGATGATTTACCATTTAAATGGGATCTTGGAAATGAAATAAAATGTTGAATTAATGCAGTGGATATAGTCTAATCTAGTGATAAAGTGAAAAATGAAAGTAAAATATTCTAAAATATTCCTAACGTGGGGAAATGTTTTAAGTGAATGTGAAATTGGAAATAGTCATTATAAAATTCTGGATCAAATATTGTTTGATTTGGAAATTTATAATAGGAAATGAAATAAAATGTTTACTGCGGATATAGAAAAATCAAGTGATATATAGTAAAAATATAAATAAAATATTACAAAATATTTGTAAAGTGAGGATAACTATTTGGAATATAGTAATGGAAATGATAAAAAAAAATTACAAGATTCTGAATTATGTATAGATTCTGCACCTGTTAAATTAGGATGTATATCATGGGAAGTTAATCAGAATTTATACTATGGATTTAGAAAAAAATCTAGTGAAGTAGTGAAAAATGAATAAAATTGGGAATTATTTAAAAACTTTGGAATTCTGGATGAGATGTCAAATATCAGTGTAAAAAAATAAATGAAATTGTTTATTCAAATATGATTTTGATGTTTCATAAAGTGAGTGAAATATTACGACTGGATTATTTAGGGTATTTAAAACACTGCTAGTAGTGGCTATGCAAACATTAAGATGAAATGTAGTGCATTTTAGGTCATGCAATTTTAAATAAACTGCAAGAAAATAACATATATGATATAGTCATTCTTGTTTGGCTTGATAACTCCTAATATTTTGAATGACAGTAAAATAAAAATCTCTCAATAGAATAATCCTAGGTAAGAAAAAGTTCAGGAAAAAAGCATGCTGAAACTTTGGGTTAGGTAAATAAAAGTTTTTACAGGTAGCATCAAGGTAGATTTAAATCTAACAATACCAACTGGTCAATTTAAATGTCCCTATTGTATTGCCAATTTTAAAAACAGGTTGAGCTATAGGTAAACTTTTACAGTAACACCTATAAGCAACTCACTGTTTTGTAATAGCTTGTTTGTTTGTATATATTGTGAAGCTGTTTTTATACAACTGCCAAAAAAAATTTCGATCGTATTATGGTATGATGTCGTTGTCTGCAACGTCGTCATCCGAAGACACATTTGGTTTCTGGACAATAACTTAAGTTTAAGTGAATAAATCTCTATGAAATTTAACAAGATGGTTCAATACCACAAAGGGAATTGGGATTGATTTTGGGGAGGATGGTTCCATCTATTCAGGAAAAAGGGGCCCAAAAGGGGCCTTAAACAAGCATTTTTCGTCGAGCTTGCGACTTTTGTCGCAGAAAAAAGTCGCAGAAACCTTGACATATGGATAGTGATCTGTCCAATGTCCTTGACCTCATTTTCATGGTTCAATGACTACTATTTTTTGTAATGTTAAATTCTCCCTTATTATAAGTAATAGGATAACTATATTTGGTATATGCGTACATTGCAAGGTTCTTATACCCGTCAGACAGTTTTCACTTGACCTTGACCCCATTTCATGGATCAGTGAACAAGGTTAAGTTTTGGTGGTCAAGTCTATATCTCAGATACTTATCATACTATAAGCAATAGGTCTAGTATATTTGGTGTATGGAAGCACTGTATGGTGTACAGGTCCAACTGGCAGGTGTCATCTGACCTTGACCTCATATTCATGGTTCAGTGGTTATAGTTAAGTGTTTGTGTTTTGGTCTGTTTTTCTTATACTATATGCAATAGGTCTACTTCATTTGGTGTATGTAATGATTTTAAGGTGTGTACATGTCAAGCTGGTAGGTGTCCTCTGACCTTGACCTCATTTTCATGGTTCAGTGGTTATAGTTAAGTTTTGAGTTTTGGTCTTTTTTCTAATACTATATGCAATAGGTCAACAATATTTGATGTATGGAAATATTATGATCTTAGTATATGTCAGTCGCACAGGTTTTATTTGACCTTGACCTCATTTTCACAGTTCATTGTTCAGTGTTAAGTTTTTATGTTTTTATACAACTGCAAAAATTGAAAAAATTTTGGTCGTAAATTGATATGACGTTGGCGTCGTTGTCATCGTCCGAAGACATTTGGTTTTCGCACTATATTAACTTGAGTAAAAGTAAATAGAAATCTATGAAATTTAAACACAAGGTTTATGACCATAAAAGGAAGGTTATAATTGATTGTGGGAATTTTGGTCCCAACAGTTTAATAATTAGGGGCCAAAAGGGTCCAAAATTAAACTTAGTTTGATTTCATCAAAAAATGAATTAATGGGGTTCTTTGATATGCCAAATCTAACCGTGTATTGAGATCTTTAATATTTGGTCCTGGTTATCAAATTGGTCTACATTGAGGTCTAAAGGGTCTAAAATTGAACATTATTTAATCTCATCAAAAATTGACCTCTTGGGGTTCTATGATATGCTGAATCTAACCAAGTATTTCAATTTCGGATAGTGGACCATAATAGGTACATCAACCAAAAATAAACCAAGCCCTGAGACTTCCAGTTAAACAGTTTTTTGATTTGACAATTTCATATTTGTGCTAAAACACTTGATGTTGAATAAAAAACTATATATTGTATTGTTAATATGACAATTATGACAATGTTGAATGCATTAATGTTTTAACTGTAATAATTATTATCTTATTTACCATCAGATTAAAATTATATACATTGTAGTTTAATAAATATTATAATTTATCTATTAGTATTATTAAATTATAACACATATCATTTTCTTTTCTTATGAAACTGTTTCAAAAATTGCTGTTGCTTCAGAAAATAATTTTAAATATTACATTTATTTTTCATGCTATGTTTAGAAAAACTTTGATGGCAAGTGTAATAAATGTAATAAGAACTTTATTATCTGATGACACATCAATAATTTTATCATGACAGGAAAATCTAATACTGAAAGAGACAATATCCTATTTCTGCATGTACTCAAGAATAAACATGCATACATTTAAAAAAAGGTTTAAAAAAAGAATATTATTTATTTCAAAATATGTGAACTCTGCAACATCATACAAAATTCTTACTAGAAAGAAGTTACAAAAAGAAAAAGAAAAACATACCAACCTGAGAAAAATAAATAAAAACAAAGAAAAAAGAAAAAAAAAAGCAGAATCAAAACATAAAAAAATAAATAAACAAGTAATATAAATGAACAAAGATTAAAACAAAATTTTATTATACAAATTCAAGAATAGGTTAAAATGTCAATTTCAAAAGAATCCTTAGTTACCTGTACAGGTAAATTTTTAAAATGACACACACAAGCAGAAAACTTCAACCCTGATTGATTTCATCAGGTAACATAATTAGATAAAACATCAGCCTATGTTTTATGACCCCAATAAATGGCCAACATCTCAAGATTGAATACCCCAATAAATGGTCACCATTTCAAAGTGACCATACAAGAGGATAGACATAACTAAGAGGTCACAGGCTGTACTGTCCAATTTAAAAATTTTAAGTTTAAGTTCTTAGACCACATTCATTCTGTGTCAGAAACCTATGTTGTGTCAACTATTTAATCACAATCCAAATTCAGAGCTTAAATGTTGTGTCCATACTTGCCCCAACTGTTCAGGGTTCGACCTCTGCGGTCGTATAAAGCTGCGCCCTGCGGAGCATCTGGTTCTTAAATTGTAAGCAATAGGTCAACTATATGTGTTGTATGGAAGAATTGTTAGCTGTACATGCTTGCCTGGCATGGTTCATCTGACCCTGACCTCATTTTCATGGTTCGTTGGTCAATGTTTCATTTTCTTGGTTTATGTTAAGTTTAATTTGGCAAAACTTTTAGGAATTTTGGTTCTCAATGCTCTTCAACTTCGTACTTTATTTGCCATTTTTAACTTTTTTGGATTCGAGCGTCACTGATGAGTCTTTTGTAGACAAAATGCGCGTCTGGCGTATATATTAAAGGAGTAGGTCCAGTAAGACCCCTTTTTGTCCCCAAAATATAGCAGTTTTACAAAATTGTTAAAATGTAAACTTTTAGTTATTTATTGGACAGTAAAATGCTTCTGCTACATAAATATTGGCTGTTTTTGACAATACAATGCACATGTATCGGGTACTAGCATCATCAAGTCATGCTAAATTACTGAAATCTTCATAATTCTAGCATTTGAGTTAAATTTTAGACGGTTGTCGTGTAACACGAAAGTGGCCGCATTCGTGTTCATTCTTAATATTGAAATGTAAGTTGTATTTTATTATAAAACATAACATATATAAAGGTTGAGGATGAACACGGATGCGGCCACTTTCATTTTTGACGAAAACCATCTGAAAAGTGACATTTTTCGGCATATTTAGTAGATTTTTCATATTTGAGCTTGAATCGGATCTTTTTAAATGACTAAATCAGTTAAAATCTTTCACATAAACTAATTGAATCAAATTAAATAGACACTTTTAAAAATGCCAGATGTCAGATAAACCTACTCTTTTAGTCCTGGTATCTATGATGAGGTTATTTATGTGACTATCAACATAATATCAATCATTAGTAAAGAGGGCGAGACATTTCAGTTTGTGCACTCTTGTCTACTTTCAGGATAAAAACTTATGTATAAGTATTTCAATTGCTCTGAAATTATACGATACCACAAGTTGGAGGTTTGGATTCATTTTTGGGGTTGAGGTGCCAACAGTTTAGGAATAAATGGCCAAAAACAAGCATTTTTGTAGTTTCTGGCCAATAACTTGTGTGTAAGTGCATGGATCACCCTGACATTGTACCACAAGGTTCCATAAAACAAAAGAAAGGCTGGGATTGAGTTGGGGGGTAATTGCCCAATTCATGCAGGAATTAGGGACCAAAAGGGGCCAAAAAAAGGATTTTTTTTCTAGTTTCCAGACAATAAATTGTATTTAAGAGTATGGATCTCTCTGAAATTGTACTACAAGGTTCCATACTTCAAAGGAAAGGCTGGGATTGAGTGTAAGGGTAATTGCTCAAAGGGGGGATTCAAAAAAATTTAGGGGAGGGTTCCAATTTTGTTAAGGGGTTCAAATAATTTTCAAAATTTTTCAAATTTCAAATTTTTGAAAAATGTCAAGAAGAATCTTTAATTGCACAGTTTTGCACTATAGATTTGTAAGATCTTGATAATTATTTTGTGTCAGAAACCTATACTATTTCAAAAATTTGAACACAATCCAAATTCAGACAGTATCAAGCTTGAATATTGTGTCCAAATTTGATCCAGCTGATCAGGGTTCAACCTCTGTGGTTGTATCAGGCTGGGCTCAGCGAAGCAATTTATTATTGTGTATGATAGATAGATATTTTTATTTTTAAAGTACAACTTGGAACATATACATGAAATGCAATATATTACAATTTTAAACATAACATGTATATTAATTTATACCAACCAGCCTTTAGAGGCTTATGGTGCACTCAGTCTGTCATTTATGTACGACAAATTATATGAATAAATTTCAAATCCATTATTCTTACTATATTAGGCTTAATTCTTATTAGATGCAATGTAATTTCAATATATAAGTTGTGTGTTAATAATTAAATGAGAAAATAAGAATGAAAATAATTTAATAATGTTTGGCTTGATAATGTAAGGGTTGTACATTTGTACATGGAAAATTTGGAAGATACACTGTAAGCGTTGTTTCTCTTTGTACGTATCCACATTATATGAAAAAAATAGCAATTGAAAAAAAAGATAAAAGGTAATTTATCACCTAGAATTGACTCTGTCAGTAGATCTGACTATATGATAGTAATTTATCATCTAGAATTGACTAAATTCTGACAGTAGATCTATAGAATAATAATTTATCACCTAGAATTGACTAAATTCTGACAGTAGATCTATAGGATAGTAATTTATCACCTAGAATTGACTAAATTCTGACAGTAGATCTATAGAATAATAATTTATCACCTAGAATTGACTAAATTCTGACAGTAGATCTATAGGATAGTAATTTATCACCTAGAATTGACTCTGACAGTAGATCTATAGGATAGTAATTTATCACCTAGAATTGACTCTGACAGTAGATCTATAGGATAGTAATTTATCACCTAGAATTGACTCTGACAGTACATCTATAGGATAGTAATTTATCACCTAGAATTGACTCTGACAGTACATATATAGGATAGTAATTTATCACCTAGAATTGACTCTGACAGTAGATCTATAGGATAGAAATTTATCACCTAGAATTGACTATGACAGTAGATCTATATGATAGTAATTTATCACCTAGAATTGACTCTGACAGTAGATCTAGAGAATAGTAAGTTATCACCTAGAATTGACTCTGACAGTAGATTTATATGATAGTAATTTATCACCTAGAATTGACTCTGACAGTACATCTATAGGATAGTAATTTATCACCTAGAATTGACTCTGACAGTACATATATAGGATAGTAATTTATCACCTAGAATTGACTCTGACAGTAGATCTATAGGATAGAAATTTATCACCTAGAATTGACTATGACAGTAGATCTATATGATAGTAATTTATCACCTAGAATTGACTCTGACAGTAGATCTAGAGAATAGTAAGTTATCACCTAGAATTGACTCTGACAGTAGATCTATATGATAGTAATTTATCACCTAGAATTGACTCTGACAGTAGATCTATAGAATAGTAATTTATCCCCTAGACTTGACTCTGACAGTAGATCTATAGGATAGTAATTTATCACCTAGAATTGACTAAACTTTGACAGTAGATCTATAGGATAGTAATTTATCACCTAGAATTGACTAAACTCTGACAGTAGATCTATAGGATAGTAATTTATCACCTAGAATTGACTCTTAAATAAAACACTTCGTAATTGAGAAAAAAATTGTAATTTTATTTGTTTCTATTAACATGATTAACTTTAAAACATTTTGTCACTATATTAAACATTACAGTAAGCATTTATCGCCTTCTCTAATATAACAAAGAGCTTCGATTCTTTTGTTCTATTTCAACAAGGTTCCGACTGGGTTTCTATATATCATTTTCTTTACAAATCATACATTGGTACGATGTAATTTTATAAAAGATTCACACGGGATTCCGTGTGAATCTATTATAAAATTACATCGTACCAATGTATGCTTTGTATAAAGAAAATTCTATCCACAGGAAGGTCGACTTAGTATCCATATACAAATGATATAACACTTGTTTCTATCCATAGGAAGGTCGACTATCCATTATATGGATAGTCGACCTTCCTATGGATAGAAACAATTTATATGGATTGTCGACCTGCATTTTACCCCTATGTTCTATTTTTAGCCATGGCCGCGGCCATCTTGGTTGGTTGGCCAAGTGTGCTTTTCCCCTCACTTTGCGTCTGTCGTCCGTCGTCTGTCGTCTTCCGTAGTCGTAAACTTTTACAAAAATCTTCTCCTCTGAAACTAAAGGACCAAATTTAACCAAACTTGGCCACAATCATCATTGGGGTATCTAGTTTTAAAAATGTGTCCGGTGACCCGGCAAACCAACCAAGATGGCCGCCATGGCTAAACATAGAACCAAAATGGTCAGTTGACCCCTTTAGGAGTTATTGCCCTTTATAGTCATTTTTTACCATTTTTCGTAAATCTTAGTAATCTTTTAGAAAAATCTTCTCCTCTGAAACTACTGGGCCAAACTAAACCAAACTTGGCCACAGTCATCATTGGGTTATCTAGTTTAAAAAATGTGTACAGTGACTCGGCCAACCAACCAAGATGGCTGCCAGGGCTAAAAAATAGAACAAAGGGGTAAAATGCAGTTTTTGGCTTATAACTCAAAAACCAAAGCATTTAGAGCAAATTTGACATGAGCTGAAATTGTTTTTCAGGTGAAGATCGGTCTGCCCTAGAATTTTCAGAAGAATCGGATAACCGGTTGTTAAGTTGCTGCCCCTGAATTGGTAATTTTAAGGAAATTTTGCTGTTTTTTTGTTATTATTTTGATTTTTATTATAGTTAGAGATAAACTGTAAACAGCAATAATGTACAGCAAAGTAAGACCTAAAAATAAGTCAACATGACCAAAATGGTCAATTGACCCCCTAAGGAGATATTGCCCTTTATAGTCAATTTTTAACAATTTTCATAAAATTTGTAAATTTTCAGTAACATTTTCCACTGAAACTACTGGGCCAAGTTCATTGTAAGCAGCAAGAATGTTTAGTAAAGTAAGATCTACAAACACATCACCATCACCAAAACACAATTTTGTCATGTGTCAAGGTGAGCGACACAGGCTCTTTAATAGAGCCTCTAGTTTGACTGAAAGTACTTAACGACAGTCTTTCAAGTTGTATGATGAAAATGCATATCTTCGAAAAGTATGATTTTTTTTTGTGTGTGATAACTAGGGTTTATTGTCTCCAACCACTAAACAAATCTAGTCTGCCCCTCCACGAAATATTTAGTTAGAATTTTTTTAAGTGTTTATGAATTAAAAATTCCACCTGACAACCGATCCATGCAATCAGACAATAGTTTAAAGTTGAATCAATGCAGACAAGATCATTGATCATCATTTACTGATGCTTATTAGCTAGTTGATACATTTGTCTTTTAAAATACAACTGAAATGTAAGAATTGTAATGGTGCAATGTGGATAAATTTATCGGTTTCCAAGAGCAAAATTGGCAGGGCGTCATCCCTACAATGGCTTCCATTTCTACGATTGTGAAAATGAACTGGCGTAATTGGGAGATAATTTTGACGAAGTAGAATCCTGACTGTACCATGGTTACTATATTAAGGAAATAAACACAACTAGTTGCAGTATAAATTAAAGTTCAAACAATAGGTATTTATTTATTAGATATGAAACATCCAAGTCTCCTACATGTCCTACCATTTGCAATATAAAGCTGTATTCAAATAATTTACACTGCTGCCGAATAGTAATATCCATGTCGTCTTATGTCCTGTATACTTCGACGAAAAAACAAAAACAGGTTTCTTTATGATGAACATGATGAAAGTGACGTAAAATACTCAAAATTCGTCAATCAATTGATGTTATAACATTAAATACCCACTCAACCTTTCATACAATCATGAATAACAAAATTATTTATCTTTGAAGAGAGTAAAAATTAATTAATAATTATGTACAAAAAAAACTTATCTTCCGGATATCGATCCTTTTAAACAACTCAATTGACTTAACCCTTTGCCATCTCAAATGTTGGGTTTTCCGATTTAACCTGCATACCTGTATGTATTTTCTTATGTTTAATGAAATTACCAGGATCACTAAACCCTTTACCACATACATCACATACATGAGGTTTATAACCGGTATGTGTTCTCATGTGAATCTGCAAATTACGATAATGACTTAACCCTTTACCACATACATCACAGACATGAAGTTTAACACCTGTATGTTTTCTCATGTGAATCTCTAAACTACTATGTTGACTAAACTGTTGATCACATACACCACAGTGAAAAGGTTTTTCACCTGTATGTGTTCTCATGTGGTTGAGTAAAATACTAAGTTGACTAAACTGTTTACCACACACACCACAGTGAAAAGGTTTTTCACCTGTATGTGTTCTCATGTGACTTTGTAAATGACTATGTTGATTAAAACGTTGATCACACAAATCACACTCATGAGGTTTATAACCGGTATGTATTCTCATGTGAATCTGTAAACTACTACGTTGAATAAACCTTTTACCACATACATCACAGTCATGAGGTTTATAACCGGTATGTGTTCTCATGTGAATTTTTAAACTACCAAGCTGAATAAACCTTTTACCACATAAATCACACTCATGAGGTTTATAACCGGTATGTGTTCTCATGTGAATTTTTAAATTACATTGATGACTAAATCCTTTACTACATACATCACAGGCATGAGGTTTAACACCTGTATGTGTTCTCATATGAATTTGTATATAACGAAGATGACTAAACCGTTTTCCACATACATCACATTCATGAGGTTTATCAGGTTTTTCACCTGTATGCATTCTCATATGACTCCGTAAACCACTTAGCCGACTAAACCCTTTCCCACACACTTCACAGACATGAGATTTATGAGGTTTTTCACCTGTATGCATTCTCATATGACTCCGTAAACCACTACGCTGACTTAACACTTTCCCACATACTTCACAGACATGAGGTTTATCACCTGTATGTATTCTCATGTGAATTTGTAATCTTCCAAGCTCACTAAACCCTTTTCCACATAAATCACATTTATGAGGTTCATCTGTATGTGTAGTCATGTGTTCCTTTAAAACAGCACTGCGAGGAAATACAATAGCACAAACATCACATTTATATGGCTTTTCACCTGTATGTGTTCTCATGTGCCTTTTTAAGTCATATCCTTGAGAAAATTCCTTGGCACAAACATCACATTTATAAGGTTTTTCACCAGTATGTGTTCTCAAGTGTCTCTTTAAGTGACTACTTTGACTATATTCTTTAGCACAAACATCACATTTATGATGTGTTTTACCAGCCTGTGTGTTTATGTGTGTCTGTAGAGTACCATTGAGTGTGACTACATGTAAATCCTCTCCTCCCTCTAACATCTTATTGATAATGTTTATCTCCAGAATGTGAGTTTTTTCACGACTCTGTAAGAAACAAAAACAAATTTAATTTTATACATAAACCTTTTTATATATGTCAATGTATGTTATACCTTCCGGCAAATTTTAAACGTAACATATATATAAAAAAAAAGATGTGGTATTATTGCCAACGAGACAACTCTACAAGAGACCAAAATGACACAGAAATATATATATCTATTTTGACTTTCTCTGTATGTTTGGGTAATTCTAATCCCATACTATATATAACAGAGGGGGGCAATAGGGGGTCTGTTAACATGTTAACACCTCGATTTTGGGAAAAACAGTTAACTAAAAATGCAAAAATGCTGATAAGAGTTAACAAAGTGGGTTGAAAACAGTTAAAAGCTTAAATGGATCTCAGATAATAACAGTTAACAACACCTTGAAAAGAAAGGGCCATAACAGGTTAACACAAAAAGGTACCCCCCCCCCCCCCCCCCCCATAACATGTTCAAGATATATATAAGCTGATCTTCCTCATTATATTTCATGTTATGTATAACATGTATACAAGACGTATATATACATTGTATCATGTGATCTCATGTATGCTGTTCTGCCTCATTGATGTATACCTCACATCTTCTTTATTCATGAGGAAAAAAATGCTGGTTTATGTCAACATATTTCATTTGTAATTTACAGGCTCTGTTGAAGACCAGTGGTGGATCCAGAAATGTTCATAAGATGGGGCCCACTGACTGTCTAAGAGTGAGCCCGCTCCAGTCATGCTCGGTCCTACTAAAAAGCGCCCGGGAGCGCCCGGGAAAAGAAAAAGCGCCCGGAGAAGGAAAATGAGCGCCCGGAGAAGAAAATTAGCGCCCCGGGAGAAGAAAATAATAATATTTTATAACAATATTTTTTTCCTTAAAAAATAACTAATGATTGCTTGTTTTGTCCTTAATATAAATGGGGATATGTACGATGCTACATCTAAAGTGTTGTTGTACTTTAACATCTTAGATTTCAAAATTGTATATAAGTAAGTAAATAAATATAAATAAAAGTATATAGAAGAATCATGAAAGACATTGTCCTCGATCAAAATGTATATTTTGTTACTAAAAATAATCGGTGCCCGAGGTCATATATTTTCGCAGCTGCATGCCCGCATATGGTGAACACTTTTTTTATACAGATGCTGAAATAGATTTATTATATCTTTTTATAAAACTAAAACTGTTTCAATGGCTATGGTTATTAGGGTTTTAATGCTCAGACTTAAATTTGAACCAAACACCTGCTTTTTACCCCCTTGTTTTAAATACGGTACATGTATACATAGTACTGCTTTTTTGCTGATTTATTATGTGTACCTCTTTTAATTTTGATTAAATTAATATTTATCTGTGAAATTTGAGTTGTCTTATACATTTTTCATTTTGATATCGTTTTTGAAAAACATGGTTTTTGATATCTTACATTTTGTAAATCTTCCGCATAAACTGTGATCCATTATTATCAGTCTTTCGAAATAGTATTCATATATTATTGTTAAAATTGAAATATTCATACTTGTTTTTGTGCTCTATTACAAATGTCTATTCACTGAATTTGCAAATTACTTGTCTAAGATTTAAAAAAAAATCAATGTCCATAACTTAACTCGAGCATATTGAGTACTAGCAACTTGTTCGAAACACTATCAGACTCTGAGAATGAGAATGAAACTCCAACTGAAAACACCAACCACCAAAATATAAATAATTCTAATCACAACCAAATGAAAGTCATGGTTGTAAACTGCAGAAGTCTAATTAGCGACAAGAAAAAGGTAGAACTTCAAAACCTGATCGAAACACACAAACCAGACATTATACTAGGGACAGAATCTCACTTGGACAACACAATAGCCAGTAGTGAAGTATTTCCAGACCAATTCCAGAATCCATACAGAAAAGACAGAAAATTAGGAGAAGGTGGAGTATTTATAGCTGTTGATAACAACTACATCACTACAGAAATATTGACTGGAAGTGATTGTGAAACAGCATGGTGTAAGATCAACACACAGGGACGACAACCCCTATACATAGGTACCTTCTACAGATAGCCATGCAGTAACATAGACAAACTTGAAGAACTTGAAAAATCTATTAATTGCATAATGAACACAAGCCAAAACCTACCAAATGTCATACTAGGAGGAGATTTTAATCTGCCACATATCAACTGGCAAACAAACACTGTAAACACTAACCCACAGTATGGAAAAGCACTAAATGAAAAACTAATTGAAATCTCAAACAACAACGACATGAACCAAATGGTAAATGAGCCAACTAGAGGACAAAACATACTAGACTTACTCATGACAACCAACCCAGGACTTGTAACCAATATTGAAGTACATCCTGGAATGAGTGACCACCAAGTAGTCATAGCAAATATAGATATGAAGGCAAAGACATCAAAAAAGAAACCCAGACTGGTGCACCTATTTAAAAAGGGCGATATGAACGGACTCAAAGAAAACCTTCAAGAAAACTTTACAACAAGAATGAACAACATGGAAGAAAACACCGTAGAAGAAAACTGGACATACTTTAAAAAGATCATACTACAAGCAACCAAAGAATTCATCCCACAGAAGACTATAGGTAGTAAACAACATGTTCCATGGATCTCTACACATATTAAAAGACTGATACGACGCAGACAGCGAAGATACAATGCTGCTAAAAAACATAACACCAAGAAAAACTGGAATAAGTACAAACAGATGAGAGACCTTGTGAAGAAGACAATGAACGAGGCCCACGACAACTATGTTAGACAAATCCTAAATCAAGAGGACGAAGAAAACCCTAAACCAAGCCTCGGCAAAAAGTTTTGGAAGTACATAAAATCAAGGAAAAAGGACACAATGGGAATATCCCCCCTCCAGAACAACCTAGGAGAACATATTATTGACAGCAAAGGCAAATCAGAAATATTGAACACTCAATATGATAGTGTCTTCACGACAGAGGATAGCGAAAACATGCCAAACATGGGAACCAGTACAACTCCAAACATCAGAAAGTTACATATCAGACCGGAAGGGGTTGAGAAACAGCTTAAACTCCTAGACCCAACAAAAGCAAACGGTCCTGACAAAATACCAACTAGAGTTTTGAAAGAAGCACACTGTGAAATTGCACCATTCCTCACAAAAATCTTTGAACAGTCATATGAAAAAGGAGAAGTTCCTGAAGATTGGCGACAAGCAAACATCACAGCCATCTACAAAAAGGGGGACAGAAGTCAAGCAGTAAACTACCGCCCCGTATCGTTAACCACCATATGTTGTAAAGTCATGGAACACATTATCTACAAGCACATCATGGAACATCTTGAAGAACATCTCGTCCTATCCGACTTTCAACACGGATTTAGACGTAACCGATCATGCGAAACACAACTCATTAACACCATAGAAACAGTGGCAAGAGAACTAGACATTCGAGGACAAATAAGACATGCTTATCCTTGATTTTTCGAAAGCGTTCGATACAGTTCCCCACCAAAGACTTCTAAAGAAAATGGCATACTATGGGATAACATACAACACTCTACTATGGATTTCTGCATGGCTCACTCACCGACACCAGAGAGTATGTCTAGATGGAGAAACCAGTGAGAACAAACCAGTACGATCAGGAGTTCCACAGGGTACAGTATTAGGACCACTTTGTTTCTTGATATACATCAACGATATGGGAGAAACAATATCATCAAAATCAACCCTACGCCTATTTGCTGACGACTCGCTACTATATCGATCCATCAAGGGTAGTGAGGACAGCTTACAACTACAAAAAGATCTAACAGAACTGACTAAATGGGCAGAGAAGTGGCAAATGACATTCCACCCAGCTAAATGCTACACACTGAGGGTAACAAGAAAGAAAAATCCAACAATAAGAGAGTATGAAATGATGGGACAACAACTAACCACAGTACACCAATATCCATACCTCGGAGTCGAGTTGTCAGAAGACCTCAGTTGGGATCCACACATCAAGAAAGTAATCACAAAATCAAATCGAGTACTAGGTTTCCTAAGACGTAATATCTCGAAGTGTCCACATGACATCAAAGCGCAGGCCTATTCATCGCTAGTGCGCCCACATCTCGAAAACATCACATAGACTCCCTAGAAATGGTCCAAAGAAGAGCTGCCAGATTTGCGACATCAACATACAGTCGAGAACCAGGGACAGTCACCAACATCATGAAAACCCTAGAATGGCAAACATTAGAAACTAGACGGAAATCCAGTAGACTATGCATGTTCTACAAAGCAACACACGGAAAGGCGGCAGTCAATATACCATCTTACGTGAGAAGACCATCTACCTCAACAAGACAATACCATCCAGAAAAATTCACTCAGATCAGTACTTCCACAGATGCCTACAAATACAGCTACATACCACGCACCATCACCGACTGGAACAGTCTGCCTCCTGAAGCCTTCCAAGCCACATCTCTGGAATGCTTCAAGGAGCAACTTCGGAGACTGAAGCTGTAAACTGAAACCACCTGTTTTTATCCAATTTTAATTGCACTTGTAAATACTGAGCACGCAGGTTGACGTTTGCACAGCAGTATCTGCGTTATGGATTCCCACTGCAGATCAATAGTATAGATGTAGATGTAGATGAACAAAGTTGTCTCATGCCAATAAAATATCTATATATTTTCCCCGGGCGCTTTTTCTGTTTCCCGGGCGCTATATTTTCTTCTCCGGGCGCTTTTTCTTTTCCCCGGGCGCATTTTAGTAGGACCCGTCATGCTTCAATGATTCCTTGTATATAATAATAAAAAAATAATAATTTTACCACAAAAGGGGCCCGTCTCCCTAGAAAAAAACCTCTAAATCCATCTCGGATGCAATCTAATAAAAATTAAATCTCAGCACTTGCTCCTCGTTGTTTATAATCCCATGCACGACATATAAACATTGAGGAGCAAGTCATAAAAGTGGATGGCGAGTTGTTCCATTGGCATGCAAGCCAAATTTTCTTATTATAAAAAATAAACTGTTGACTCAGAGATATATGTCTCACCTGTCAGCAGAAAAAAAATTCAGAATGAGATAATCTGATGGACATCAACATTGCTACATGTAATAAATATGAAGTTGCTGAACCATGAACTACAAGGGATACGACCTCAGGACACCAATTTTCCGTACATGTTTGTCCCCAAAGGTGACTGGGGAATAGAAATATGGTCACTTGGTCTTCTTCCGACCGGCAATAAAACGCTTGCCGAAGTGGGGCGTCCGTTTGGCTGTGCGGGATGTATCAAGTTTGCAGTCACGTCCGGTGAGATTGGGGACGTTAAATCCGATGCCTCGTGTGCAGAGAGTGCATCGCTCTTTGCACGTTAAGAACCCTTGCAACAACTCTTTAAGGGGTCCGTAGGTGGCCTTTTGCAAGGCAAAATTTCTGTTTCTATCCAATATACCCTCATTTTCCAGTGGCAGTCCAAATTTCCCCAACCATCATCCCAGATGGCCTCTATTGTGACAAGACCTACCTATTGTATTTATTGTGAACTTGTTCTCGTCCTGAATATACATGAAATATTTGCCACAGGACGTTAAGCAACCAACAACCAATCAATCGTACATGTTTGTAGCAAGATAAGAGAGGTTCAAAGGAAAAATTCAAATGAAATCAGTTGTTAAGCAACCAAGATTAAATGTAAAATAAATGCTTCGTCGAGCGCAACTGATATGACTGTAGACTTTTCAGCGCAGAGGTCCAACCCTGAACAGTTGGGGTAAAAATGGACACAATATATTTGCACTTGATCAGTGATCGGGAAGGACGTGCGCCCTGCGCCTAAAGTGCATATCGACCAGAAATGGCGCATAGAGTGACAAATATAGGCGCTCACGTGGCGCACGATATTTTTCATTTCGTTTAAAAACGTTTTAACTTTAGATATCATCAAATTTCTGATCGTGTTCCATGCCACCATGTGTGTGTACTGTTCCTTCAATGATAGGAGCACCTATATATTTTTGGAATGTCTTGGATGTTTTCCTTTGGTAATAATAGAAACATGCGGTATAAAAAGTAAAATCACATTCGGAAAGTCCATATAAATGATCACATGGCAAAATCAAATAACAAAACGAATGGACAAGAACTGTCATATTCCTGACTTGGTACAGGCATTTTCAAATGTAGAAAATGGTGGATTAAACCTGGTTTTATAGCGCTAACCCTCTCACTTTGATGACAGTCTCATCAAATTCTGTTATATCTACATTGATGCGTTAACTACATGTACTTGTAAACCGACATAATAAATAAAATAGTCAAAATATGGGTACATCAGTCATCATCGTATAACAATTTTAAAAGGAACAGTTTAACAGAACACAAAAACATCTATCTACTATAGGGTTAAAAAATCAAAACTATGTAAGAATAAATTTCAGAAACAGACCAAGATTGAAAATAGTCCAAAAGTTATATAGAATTTATAAGAATCCAGAAATAGTTAATTCCACTACGCGATTGAATGATTTTGACGTTTATGGTTTGAACAACGTGTTTTGTAATTCAAAATAGAAATATATATATCACAATGACATAAAATAGAACAATATCAGATCATATCATACTGACGGGATCTTTTAAACGGATTACCCAAAAAACGTAATTAACCATAACTTTAAATGTGAAATTTGGCTAGACCAAACAAGATTTATCTCTAATTATAATCTTTTAAGTTAGTTTAGCTCTTGCTATTATTTCGATTGAAAAACCCCAAAGCCTTTTTATGAATATAGATTTTGGTCTCCATAAAAGGCGTTTAACTGCTGTCCTTGTCACTTTTTTGTCTTTGGCTCATTTTGACATTTTGTAAACATGACTTTGAACAGCAAATTGCTGTTTTGTTCTATCAATCATGTCAATTAATGATACTCTCTACTGTTATTGTTGTCATCGTGATGAAGTAATAATAATACAAGAAGTGCAGAGGAAATGCCAGAAACGTCCTCTAATACGGATCGTATGGAATAAAGTATGGTATTGACGAAGACCAAAATTTAATGTAAAAAAAACCATGAATATGAACAAGGCAACAGTACCATTTTAAACATTGTAAATAAAGGTTATCTAAAATTTTATCCGGTTTGGAAGAGGTTATTGTATATTCATTGAAATTGAAATTACAAAATCACAGGAATAATATCCATGGACCATGATGTTATTTAGAATCATAAACATAAAGGTATAAGTACCACCACCTCTTTGCCGAAATATACACTTTTTTTTACTTTAGTCAATTCAAATGGCCCTCTCATTTGACAACATGTCTCATTATTTTTTTTAAATGGCCTATTGGCCGTTTCAGAATCTAAAGCATCATGTGAGTTCGTGGTCTAGTGGTTAAGACCGATGGCTACAGTGCTGAAGGTCCCGAGTTCGATTCTCACTCGGGGTGCTAAAAATATCAGTACATCAGAAGGGTAATTTTCACCCTCTCACACACATCTCTGGTACCCATACCGGAGTTTAAACTAGAATGGGTACTTTGGGGGCCTCGGTTGGTCAAAGTTGTCCCCTACTTTGACCAGGAGATCAATCTTCTGATATCTCTCTGGTTTGTCTGTTTCCACCGAGTGGCCCGGTGGTTCTCTCCGAGTACTTCGGCTTCCTCCACCATAATAACAGACTTCCCGGTGTCCTACACGCTCCCTTGGGCGGTGTTTGGTGGGGATTGTTCTGGTGGTGGGATAATATTGTAAAGGACACATCTCCATTAATCCTTAGGGAGTGTACATGGATCCGCTGTACCCTTGCAGTCAATCAAGGGGTGCGTCTACATTGGCTGAATCTCGAGTACATACATACATACATGGGTAATTTGATTTCATTGTTCGTACCCCAAAGTGAAAATAACGTTACGTCATTGGTTGAATTTCGATTGTTTAGTACGTTTTAAACCAATCAAAACGCTTTGGTGTACGCTTTTGAAAATATTACCCAGGATGCATTAGATTCTGAAACGGCGAATTGGCATGATTGGATTTATTTTTGGGCCCATATTAAAAGAAAAATCCTTCCAGATCACTGAACACTGCTGAAATTATAGGTGCTACCATTGTGTCAAACATTTGTACTCCTAGATTAGAACTACATTTTCGTAACATACTGTACATGGCTTAGCTTGTTCTATTCTAATAAACTTACTTTGTTTTGCAAGGGATAATATAAGTCGAGGGAAAGAGACCAACGTTATCTTCTTCTGTATCTCCTTGCCCTTCCAATTATGGAACACCTCCTCAATGGATACAAATCCCCGTTTTGTAGTTTCTCTGTTAATAATGAACATAACCCATTGTGTAATTGCTATTGTGTTAAGATATCGGACTTTTCGATCAGTAAACATTACTTGCTCATCCGATCCGGCTTGTAAATTAAGTTGAGTCCTCCGAAGTAAAAGCGGCGGTACATGCACAGACCTCTACAGAACAGAACATATTAGCACTGCTCGTTCAATTATGTCGGTTAAAAGACCATTATAGGTCATGTCATACATGTACTTATTAACGAAGTTGCGTAGGGTATAATGTTTTTTACCCGTCCGTCCGTCAGTCAGTCCGTCAGTCCTGTCTCTTGTCATCGCAACTCCTCTCACATGTCTCAAACCACACAACAGAATTTCACGAAACTTTTTTTAGATAATAAGGACATACTATGTAGTTGTGCATATCAACAGGAAATTACGATTCATTATTTTTTTCTGGGAATTACGCCCCTTTGAACTTATGTGCTTTAATATTGATGAAAACACAGAGATATTTACATATGTACAACAATATATTCATGAAACTGGAAGATTTTTATAATATTTCATGTGATACTATACTGTTTAGAAATCAGCTTATAACCACAGTGTACCACTCTTTAGTCTTAATTAAAGACAAACCTAACTTTTAACACAAAAAAACAACCAATTGTGTTTAGCATCTTTTTGCAAATAAATTTATATATATTTTATTTTATTTTTTGTATTAGTAATTATATTTTCAAAAATCAAGAAATTAATAGTCATGTAATAAGATGGTACACTAAATTACTTATGTATTGCAAAAAAGGGCCAATCAATTCTTGTTATTCATATAAATAGAACAACTTTGTTGCAGTGAGTTTGTGAATTCGAGTAAAAAATCACTTAATGATCTACTGATTTCTTACCAACACTTATTAATGTGGTATAAAATTCGACACCACCTTCAGTAGGTCTTGCTTTGACTTTGTTAACATAGTTATTTATATACATATACACAATAAAATACTTCAAGAAGTGGGGGAATTGCCTCCCCTGACTCACTGCAACAACGTATGATCTATTAACTTATCAGAAAATTATATACTATCATGCATGTTATTCAATCCATCTTGTATGGGAAAGGATTTGTATAGGCACTGCCTTTTGTCCAATCCCTTTGTTTAAATGTACATTTGATATTTGAACAATAAAATATTTTGAATTTTGAATTGAATGTGCTTTCATGAATGTACTACTGCAACAGTTTGTCATCTCAACCCCTCCGTCTGAAACGGTACACAACAGAATTTCATGAAACTTTGTAGATGATAAGGACATACTATGTAGATGTGCATATTGACAGGAAATTATGATTAAATTATTTTTTTCTTAAACGATTTTTTTTTACACTTATTTTTTTCCAATGACAATTATAAGGACGTGGGGTATGTGAGCGGGCTCACTAAGGTTCTTTAATTTTTATACTATGCCGACCCTAAATCATCATTATTAATCATTAGGCCTATTAAACTCGACCTATAACAATAACTGCCTACTTTTTTTATTTTTAGAAATATTAAAAAAAATACCCCAAAATGTATAACTAGCTATTTACTGGACTTCCGATTGTATGTATTGTTACAATGTTATTTGTTTTCATCCTGAACATGCGTTAACTATTTGCCACTGGACACGAGGCTATACAAATGAGGCCGTTACTTAGTTTTCTCGTTTGAATTGTTTTCCATTGCCATTTCTTGCCCTTTTATAGCCAACTATGTGGTATTGGCTTTGCTCATTGTTGAAGGCCGTACGGTTACGTAGTTGTGAATTTCAGTGTCATTTTGGTCTCTTGTGGAGAGTTGTCTAATTAACAATCATACCACACATTTTTTTTTTACAATTAATCAATCCTTGTTAAAGAAACACTCTTCATGATATTACATACTCAAATGAGTCATTAATGGTTTAGCATGATACGTGACAAGATACCTTAAGATGTGTTTAACTTCATGATACTTTACAAGATAATAAAGGAGGGTGAACATTGCAAAAAAATGACAGAACGAGACAATTTGCAAATATTAGCAAGATATTAAACAATTTATGTTAAAAAAAAGTCAGTAGAAACTTTATAAAGTTTTAATGATAAAGGCAGGAACGAATAGTGTAAGATAAACAGGCAGGACACAGATTACAACTAAAAAATTAATGTAGGAGAAAATTTGACATCTTAGCTCTTACCCCCCCCCCCCCTTTTCCCCTCCCCAATTTCACACCTTAAAATCGCTGAATGGCCAGTGGTAAATAATTTACGCATGTTTAGGACAAGAACAAATTACATTATCACAATATTAATACATATACAATAGGAAAGTTCGGTAATAGGGGTTGAACGTGATGGATATTTGGTCTTCCAATGGAACATAAGAGTAAATTTAATATGCACGGAAATTTAGACTATAAGGGTTCCTAATTTTCACTTTCCTAGTTTGAAGGTCTTTTTCAATGGTTTTACTGTCGTTAAAATTATTTAAAAGTGACCTTGAAAATAGGAGGCAACGTATAAAGATTGGCAACACTTACAGTGACTGGGAAATACTAATAAAGGGGGTCCCCCAAGGGTCAATTATTGGTCCAATGTTGTTTAATGTCTTTATAAATGATATGTTCTACTGTGTTTAAGACAGTACAATATATAATTATGCAGATGATAATACCCTGCATGTCTTACTGTGACAATAATGTAGATAATTTAGTAAAAACACTTGAAAATGACAGTGGAAAAATGATAAAATGGTTTTCACAAAATTTAATGAAAGCAAATCTGGATAAGTTCCAGGCAATTGCTATTGGGAAACTGAAGACTAAAAATTATAATTTAACTTTTAATTTAGAAGGCAATAAAATTTCATGTGATGAAGATGTTAAACTCCTAGGTGATGTAACGATAGATTTTGAACTAAATTTTGATATGACTGAGTATCTCACAAATTTGTAAAAAAGCTTCTAAACAACTAATTTACATTTTTAAACGTTTTGGCAAATATCTAAACAGGTTGGGACGTCTAACAGCTTACTACTCATTCATTCTTTCAAATTTTAATTATTGTCCGGTAATTTGGCAGTTCTGTAGTGTAAAGAATACGCAAAAAATTGAAAAAATACAGGAAAGAACTCTCCGTTTCATATATGAAGACAAGTAAGCAGTTATGAAATTTTGCTTTTGACTTCTAAACTTCCATCTTTAAAAATTAATTAAACGTAGAATCATTGGAATTGAAACATTTAAAATTGTACACAAGAAAAGTCCCAGTTATCTTCATGACCTAATAAATATTAAAACTCAGCGTTATAATTTCAGATCTAAGGAAACAGCTGACATACCGAAAGTTAAAACTACAAGATACGGGTTAAAATAATTTCGTTTTAGTGCTGCACAATTATGGAATGATCTGCTTAACCACATATAAGACAGTAAAATTCTTTAACTCAATTTTCCAATCTAATACAGAACTGGAAGGGCAGCTTATGCCAATGTAAAGCATGCCATTACTATTTAGTGCATGCCATTAGTGATTTGATTGGCATAGTTTTGCTTCCCCCTTTTTTGAATACTAAAATTAGCTTACTATGATTTTTTATTTTGATCTGCATGAACAGTATTATTTTATTTGCTTATGTCATGTATGTGCTTTTAATATCCTGCTGTAAGGTATGTATGTTTTTCTAAATATGTGTGTTTTGTTTACATGTTATTTGTTTGTGTGTCATTTATTATAATGTCGATTTTAAAAGCTCACTACTAGTAACATAATATATACGAAAGTTAATCCAATAGACAAAGCCATAAGTGATAAATTTATAATATTTTAGGAATTACTGTAATATTTTTTCTGTCTGAAGAAATAACATTAAAAATTTGGTGCACACTGAATAAAGTGCGTAGCAGGTTATTTAACAGTGTGCACCACATTTTGAATAGACAGAAAAAAATATTACAGTCATTTCTTCAGTACAATTTTATTCTAAATTCCATTTCATACCGTAGAAAACCGTGAAGAAACGTTGGTGACGTCACGGGCACATGACTAAATCATGTATATGGGCGGATAACAAAATAACGTTAGCCAATCAGAAGACGCGTTACATCCAAAATTAAATTGTTACATTATGAAATATCCATGTGACAATAAGACCTCAGCTCTGTCCTCAGTTCTATAATGACCTTTTTTTTAAATAAAGAATTCAGTCTAACATGTCTAAAGGAAGCGTAGACTATATAAAATAATTTTTCATTATCAGGTAAATAAATAAAATGTTCCTCATAAACGGCTTTTATACGATAGACTATACGATATATGTTTTTCTCGTTATTGAAGGCCGTTCGGTTGTCTATATAATTGCTTGCAGTACATCTAGATCTACTTTAAACACGTTCTCATCTAAAATTAGAAATTCTCATATGCCACTTAACTTATTTTTGTGTGAAAAGGCCACAAAATTTGGGATTATTGATATATTTCGCGTAAAAAACTCACTGTATAGCATTAACAATATTTGTTTGTCATCTTTTGGCAAGATTTGTGATGATCTGTGATCTTTCTTTGTAAATGCGAACCAAAATTTCATTATTTTATCATAAACCTTTTTCATAGGATGCTAGAATGAAATATTTTAACACCAAGGAAATAGTTCAAGTAAATAAACAGTAAAAAGATACTCATTCTGCATTTTTGTTATACTTTTATGTCATTTTTGAAATATATGCATAACATAGCATTTACCCATCTTTATTTCAGATGTTTCAATGAACAGAATGCTAAATTAAGTCTTTTTTCTCTTACTTGTATTTGTCAGGTCTGTATGCCTGCATACCACCCTGGTGTATGCTAAAACCTCACTGTATGTGTATATTAGAATTTGTCAGGTCTGTATGCCAGCATACCGACCTGGTTAATGCTCAACTCTCACTCTATGCATATATACTTATATTTCAGGTCTGTATGCTAGCATACCGACCTGGTTAATGCTAAACTCTCACTCTATGCATATACTAGCATTTTTCAGGTCTGTATGCTAGCATACCGACCTGGTGTATGTTAAACTCTCACTCTATGCATATATACTAGTATCTATCAGGTCTGTATGCTAGCATACCGACCTGGTGTATGTTAAACTCTCACTCTATGCATATACTAGTATTTGTCAGGTCTGTATGCTAGCATTCCGACCTGGTGTATGTTAAACTCTCACTTTCTGCGTATATAACTAAGTATTTGTCAGGTCTGTATTCCTGCATACAAATCTGGTGTATTTAGAACTTTAATATATTTATTTTGGCATAGTTAAGGTCTGTATGCCTGTATACGAACCTGGGATATGTAAACCGATTATTATTTATGGTTTTTTTTCTGCTAGGTACTTGTATGCCTGCATGGATTCTAAAATTTTATTCTGGATTCATGTTTGTATTGGCAAGTCTGTATGCCTGAATGCTAAGTATTTACTGAGTTGTAACATTTCTTTTTTAAATTATGTTTGCATACCTCCCTTAGAAAATAAGGAGATGTGTAATCTTTCAGTCAGTTTAATTGAAGTATGGAGCTGGCATGTCAGTTAACTGCTAGTAGTCTGTTGTTATCTATGTATTATTGTCATTTTGTTTATTTTCTTTGGTTACATCTTCTGACATCAGAATTGGACTTCTCTTGAACTGAATTTTAATGTGCGTATTGTTATGCGTTTACATTCTACATTGGTTAGAGGTATAGGGGGAGGGTTGAGATCTCACAAACATGTTTAACCCCACCGCATTTTTGCGCCTGTCCCAAGTCAGGAGCCTCTGGCCTTTGTTAGTCTTGTATTATTTTGATTTTAGTTTCTTGTGTACCATTTGAACATTAGTATGGCGTTCATTATCACTGAACTAGTATATATTTGTTTAGGGGCCGGCTGAAGGACGCCTCCGGGTGGGGGAATTTCTCGCTACATTGAAGACCTGTTGGTGACCTTCCGCTGTTGTTTTTTTTAATTTGGTCGGGTTGTTGTCTCTTTGACACATTCCCCATTTCCATTCTCAATTTTATTTTAATGATTGTGAAATGAAAAGGTCGAAGTACATGGATGTAAGGAATTACTTATGTATAGCCTTCAACTTCATTTGAATTTGAAAGAAAGCTCTTTTTAAAATTCTTAACTGCAACACTCAGGGATTTATTCCCGTATACCAACTGGCTTTTCAATAAACCCTTGTTGATTATCGGCATACCAACATATAATCCTATACCCATTGGAACATAAAAGTTTGCATATTTGTTTGCCATTTTCAGTTCACGGTATTCTTGCATACAACACTGGTGTACGGTGAAAACTTATTTTTCTTGCATGGATACATACAAGCTTTAATTGCTTGTATACCAATCTATGTTTTATTGAATTGTAGTTTAACATACATTCGAGTATTGTCAAACCAAACTGGTGTTCAGTAAGTGTATGGTTTGCCCCCAGTCTTAAATGTATGCATATACAAATTATAAAGTACACAAGAAACAGCATAGAAAACGAACAAAGTCTGAGCAACACGAACCCTAACCAAAAACTGGGGATGATCTCAGGTGCTCCAGAAGGGTAAGCAGATACTGCCCTACATGTCCAACAGTGGCACCGTCGGGTTGCTCATGTTTTAACAAACCCGATAACTAGCTTTATACAGTAAGTCAAATCCATGAAAAGGGAAGGGGATTGTAGTTATGACGTGAGAAACATATCAGCAATCATCTGTGAAACGGTTATTCCATAACGGTCAACCAAGTTGAACTATATACTATGGTAACAATTGTGTATACACTGGAGTTGTAAAAACAAATCCTTCAACCAGGAAAGCCAAAGAATTGATGCCTTTTCTAGTGAAGCCATGCATACATTATTAGCAGGAACAGTAAAAAGACTGGTGTTGTTCATTGGTGTCATAGTTTTCTAGGAAGGCATTGGTTTAACCTATCCAGTCACTAAGAAGTGTTACAATTAAATTCATAAGCAACACATAAATAGTTACATGAAAGGTATAGCCAATGATTGAAAAACGCTGAAACGAGAAATGGAAACTACATATTATATACATATATATATGCGAGTAAATATTTTACACTTCACAAATTTAACATTGATGTGGCGTGGTCAACTACAACAAAGATTTGATGTTCACTTATACTTAATTTGTTGAATGATCTTTTATCATGATTATTAAATATGACAGTTTGTACGGTACATGATGAGTTGCACAGTAGAATTGTAATAACATTTTGACGTTTATCAAAGCAAGGTTTAATCTTATTTAAGGACAGCGGTTCATAGCACGATTTTGTAAGAAACTTTTTGCATTGATCACGTATATTGGTGTAGTAGCTTGAAGTAACAATTAAGTTGCGATATAGATTATAATGAAGTAACATGTTGTTTTATAGAGTTGGAACTAAGTAACGTTTTGTATTGGAATTTATAACTGTGAACCTGAGCTGTGAACCTTTTAAATTTATCATATATAATACATGTACTTTAACATGATTAAAAATGTGAACATTAAACAGACTTCGTTACTAGTATATAGACGGTAGTGAGCCTATATATATATACGGTGAAATATTTAATAGCTATTTCCTTATGTAAACGGGCAAGAAGGATTAGATCCCAGATACATATATCCAAAATAATGACTGTCCAAAATACACAGAACAAAGACCCATTAAGGGTTACATTTAAATCACAATTACTGATTTTTAAAAGTTTATATGAACTAAAGGTTCTTTACAGTGGTTGAATTGAACTCGTTCCCTTGAAAAACAAATTGTCGCCATGCATGTGATTGATTGAAGATCAATGAATTATGTCATTTCCTTAGTAACATTCATTTTTCCAATTTGAACACTCTTGAAATGTGCTGTTCTAATCCTTTTGCAATAAATTTATGTATAATTTGTTTGAATTACTTCTTTTCTAAAAACAAACTAAAAAGCTAAACAAAAAACGGTCGAAGCTACGTTTTCATTTTCATTGTATACATGTATTAAAATTGTAACTAAGGGAGCTATTTTACCATTTTATTTTTAGGGGGGGGGGGGGGCTAGGATGAAATTTGAAAAAAATAGGCAGGACAGGTGTTTTGAGTGAAAAAAAGGCAGGGTGAGACACTTGCAAAAAAAAAAGTCAGGACGACAATTTAGGTAAAAAAAAGTCAGGATAAACTAAAAAAGAAAGGCAGGACTGAACAGAGTGAACATAAAAAGGCAGGACAGAGATTACAGCTAAAAAAAATGCAGGACAAAATTTTTCATCCATAAAAATCAAATGGTAGCTCTCCAACACGTAATAATATGTAGATTTATAAAAAGTTTGCTAATGAAATTTCCTTGTTTTATTGGTCATTAACAATACAGGGATGAACCTTAGTGCTATTGTTGTAACATTAAGGGGCTTTATCACAACTATTAGTGAAATAAAGTATCTGAAGTATCTTAAAAAAAGATCTTCATAAATTACCTTGTTACAGTATTGATTTAAACAGTCTAGTGGCGGATTAGATATTTTCATAAAGGGGGAGGGGGTAATCAACCAAATGTTTCCCACAAAAGGGGGACAGGTACCTTTTGTATCCGCCTATGGGACCCAAGTTCAACACCATGAAAAATAAGAAATAATAATGTATAGCAAAACAATTTACGAAAAAGAAAAACCGGAAAAAACATGAACCAATGACAACTTTAACAGTTAGGACCCTGACTTGGGACAGGCATATAAATGACTATATAGTGTGGCCGGTTTTAACATGTGAGTGCTCAGCTTCCCCCCTTTTTTTTTACCTGGGACAGTTGTTTCCCTAAAAGTTGTAAGAATAAGACATGAATATCCAGAAGTTTCATAAGGGGGATGAGAGAGGGAGGGCACTGCATGACTTCTTTAGAGATGGACGCTTCAGTACTGTTTCCCTCAATAAATCAACTAAAGTTTTCCCACAAAGCACTGGCATAGCACCCCCTTAGATTCTTCTTCTTGCTACATGTGTACATGTTAAAGCCGACCTCCAAAAAAGAGGGTGTTAAATCATCGGAAATCGTGAAAAAAAGTACAAAAATGTACAAAAACAGCTGGGTTTACTTACCATAAATATATCCGCCATTCTGTTTTGCTTCTGGTTTATTCAAATCAAGATAATAGAGCGTATTTTTGTCCATTTTCTTCTCCGTGAGGGGAACTCCTTCATTGATCATTCAAATTGTTTAAATGACGTCATCTAGATGGAGTGCGTGACTCCGCAGATAAATAGTCCTTTTTTCTTTGACTTTTTAATAATTACCAATACCAAGTATAATAAACAAAACAGGTTGTTTTGTAATCAATTACTATTATTCTAATTAAGTGTACGGGTAAAGTTACTTGTGTAAGTCAAGGCTATCCGTCTATATCCTTCCGCTTTACGTCACAAGGTCCCTGACGTCATATAATTTTTTTGTCAACAACTTCGAACTTGGAACCTTGCACAAATTGTGATCGCCTCATTTTTCCGTAATTTTAATTTGCAAACAAAACAGATACCTGTTAGGTCAATAAAGAGATCATAGTCATGGAACTTGAGAATAGGTTTTCATTTATAGATTTACAACAGTAAACGCTTCACCGGTTTGCCTTGCAAATTAACGCTTCTGTTTACCAACGGCAGAAAATAAAGAGGTCAGTGGTAGGCTTTTAGTTTTAAAAAAAATCGAAATCGGCAATAAAGTAAAACCACAACTATACTGACGTAAAGGATTTTTTTAAACACCCAGGTTCGTATGCTATCATACAGACCTCGTGAAATACAACATCTGATTCAATATTTGCTGTTCTGCATACACCAGGTGCGTACGTATGCTAGCATACATACCTGAGAAATACAATGTATTAATTAAATGTAGACATTAGCATACACCAGGTACGTATGCTAGCATACAGGCCTGAGAAATGCAAGTTAATTTATTACAATTTAGTTCAGCATACACCAGGTGTTAAAATGCTAGATTCACGATTTCCAAGTACTTGATAAACTAAAAATGTGTTTTTTCTTTATTTTTCTCTTTTTTGCATAAGTTTGTCTTATGAGCAATAATTCGACCTATTTGAGTACGAATTATGACAAATTACCGTTAATGAGAATTTCTAATTATAGATGAGAACGTGTTTTTATAAGGACAAATACGGTAGTGAATGGGAGATAATCCAAAAGCTTTTTTTTTTTTTTTTTGTTGTCTCCCCTAATGGAACGCTTTGAAAACAATGAACAAACCAAAACAAACATGCATTTTCTGAAATTGCCAGTCCTGGTTTAAGATTCAAAACTTCTTAGCTAAACAGGTAAAAATGCATCAAAATAATTTGCACAATGCGAACAAGACTAGAAATGAACTGTTAACTCTAAAGTATGCAGGTTGAACAGCAAGTACTGAAACTGTCATGCAGCCATACGTGTTTCTCGTTGTTTATATAGATTAGACCGTTGGTTTTCCCGTTTGAATGGTTTTACACTAGTAATTTTGGGGCCCTTTATAGCTTGTTGTTCGGGTTGAGCCAAGGCTCCTTGTTGAAGGCCATGCATACATTGACCTATAATGGTTTACTTTTTTAAATTGTTACTTGAATACACCTTATCGCTATTCCCGGCTGACCCGTCCGCTTGAACTTTTGACGTCAACAACAATCACTTTTCCATTGTGGCGTCAGACATTTTGTTTTATGACGTCAAAATTTTACGGGAACCTGTGTGATTTCCAGCAATGGCGGACAAATAGCGATAAGGTGTATGGAGAGTTGTCACACATTGGCACTCATGTAAAGCAAAATTATATCCGGAGAAAAAAATGTCACAGTAGTTGTTGTCATATTTTTATCAAGAGGAAAATATTTCCCTGGGATATTTTTTCCTTTGCCTTGAAATTCTACATGTTCTATCTTGGATTTAATTATATTTATGGTATGCACAAGAGAATGTTAATGTAAACTTTGATATTTTGAATGAACGTCTGTTAGATCAATTTTATCAGAGCTGGCGTGAGTCTGTAGAGAGCTCTGAAAAACTAATATTGTACAAAATGATAAAAACAGGTTTTAAGATGGAACAATATATATTGAAAAATATCAATGTTAAAATGTTGTCTTTATTAAGATTTGGTGTATTAAAACTAAATATGGAAACTGGTCGTTACATAAAACAACGAAGGGAGGATAGAATTTGTAAATGTTGTACTATGCAATGTATAGAGAACGAATATCATTTTATTATGGTTTGTCCAGCATGTCCAGCATATAGACAGTATAGACTTAAATACTTCTCAACACATTATCATACATGGCCAAATATCAACAAACTGTATTCACTACTACAAGTTCAAACAAAAACTGTTATTTACAATTTGATGTGTTTTTTGCGTGAAAGTTGGAAACTCAGAACTTTCATATTAACTTAGTTATATATATGAATCTAATTGTCTTTTTCATTAACAAAATGTTCATATTGTTAATTATGTTCTCTGCAGTTTTGTATACCTATGTATTAATATAAATTTCATGTTGCTTACACATGATGATGTTGTAATTTAAATGTGCTATAGCATAATTGTGCTTATTGCAATAAACGTATTTATCTTATCTTATCTTATCTTATCTGCATGATCTGGGTAGGTAACTGATTAGGACGCAATTACGACTGGACACAATTACCAACGATTTTTAATGTTTGCCCCCTGATATTATATTTATGCATGATAATTAATAAATGTTTCTATTAATTAAAAACCCATAAAAAAAACTACATAACTTGTGTTTTCATGAAAAAAAGTTTGTGTTCACTTGGTTAATGTTGCAGACTATGAAAATTTCAATTTCGTAAATGTCAAAATAATGACTCCCTCTCTTGGAAAATACATAAACAAAGCACACAAGATAGCGCAAATTGCCTTCTTTTGTCATTATGTAGATAGAAAAATATCTCCTGAAATCTGTTCATATGTGTGATGTCCTTTGTCCTGTCCAAATAATCCAAAAATTAACGTTTTCTCAGACTCTGATGACCCTTAGCATATATTGTCAGAAGAAAATAGTATTTTTATTGTAAAGTCCGGAGAACTCCGAAAGTAAAGGTTAAATATAAATTAAAATCATAGTTTCACTAAAGTTCTGAAAGGAGAATTCAGTGCTTCTTAGACGATAGAACTTGCATAAAAACAAAAAAAATCCGAAATATTTCCTTTTCAAAGAAAATTTTTTGTCACTAATTTCGTCTGCAAATACTGCTGAAGAATTTGAAGTAAAATACCATATTACACTTCTTATTTTCTTAGGAAATGTGTTTAAGATAAGATTAATGTATGTTTCATAAATTTAGATCGTTGTCATTGATTTCTTCTGCCAGATATATAAATAAAGTGCCATTCGTAATTGCGTCCACATTGGGCTTACTGGACCCATAAAACCAGGTCATAAAAATCTTACTAAAGTATCCCAACGTAAATAGAAATTAATGTGTGTTATGATTCAAAATGAAAAGCCTTCATACATCTTTAATTCTCTGGTATAAACAATTCAAGAAAAGTATTCTACAAAGAAAAAAAATAATTAAAGTTCCATAATCGTTCGTAATTGTGTCCAGTGAGGCTATTAGAAAAAACTTATCCTTTAAAAATACTATGAAATAACAATAGAGTATTTGAAATAAAGCGAAATTGTTAAAAAAAAAAAAAAAGATTTATAATGGGAAATAATTTCACAAATATTAAAGTCGATATCATCCTTTTCCTATATCTATAGAATGAGAACAATAACTAAATACCATAGCCTTCATGTTTAAATTCGGCAATATGGGGCGTAGTTAGTTCTTTTGAAGTGCATGCCAACCAGGGGGATGGGGTTCTTCTTCTTCTTCTGGTATCCAGTTACAGCTTCATTAATATTGAAGATTATGAACTGTTGCATGTGCGGAGTATATGATTAAAAATATGAACAAAAATTTATCTTTGTAGAATACTTGGTGATATTTACATGAAAGAAAACAACAAGTGATTAAAAAAATATGTACATTGTTATTTATAGAATTAAATTATGTTGTGGAGAACAGTTGGTGTCAACTGATCTCTGTAGTAGGTTGGGGGGTATTCCTCATAAGAATTGTTTTGACTAGACGAAAAACTATGTCTATCATGTCTATGGTAATGATGGTGCGTTCTGAGGGACTAAAATGGATTTGAATAGGAAATAATTTATTAAGACTGTATTCTGATCATTTTTTATTGAGAAACATCAATACAATAATTTTCAAAAAACTGCCCAATGTTTTTTAGCTGCAACAAAAACGTCCATGGCCTTGTTTAAATTGACCTCAAAATCATGGTGAATGTGCATTAAACCCAAAGCTGACAATCAGGGATTTCTCATTGTGGAACGGATGTACATTTTCAACTGTTTCAGTACGCTAAACGACCTTTCAGCTGTAGCACTAGCAACAAGCATTGTTAGGAGAACACGTCAAATTGTATCAACAGACAGATTAAATGCGGGATTAACGATATTAAGTGCTTGACACGGTGTTGTAGGTAGAAAAAAACAACATGACACTTTACATGTCTGGGTCTGCGTCAACTATTGAATGCATAATATATTTCGGAACATCACATTATAGTTCAGCACACTAAAAAATCTAGATACTTATTTGTCAAATTTGACGATTATAGGAGATGCAAATTTGTTAAATATATTAATCACTACCCACATGCTACATGCAAATAGAATATGTGCATTTTTGAAAAGGGGAATTAGTCAGAGACAAAAATCTGACCAAAGAGAAATGGAACTAGCTAAAAATCTAGCATCCGGATGTATGGATGTATACGCAGCTAACCCCCAAACAATAATGTGTGGTAGTTCAGCACAAAAAGATGCAAACACACAAAAAAACAAAAACAGAATAAAAACCAAGCAAGCCTTACATTGACTAGACATGCTAGAGGCACCCTACATCATGTACATGGAACAGGTGCAAAATTGTACTCCATACAAGCATGGTGTTGAAGGAGGGGCGGGATTGAGTGGCAGCTGTTTCTACACCTTATTTTTGTACTGAAGTATATATATGTTCTTTGTTTCGGAAAGGTAGTGTTTTCTGGTTTGTGGTCATTATACAAATGTAAGAGCTACAGTATGATATATACATAAAAAAAAACAGTGACATCGTAGAGGGGGCAGGACTTTTTTTGGTACGTCAGGATCGGGTGTTTTTAAGCTCAGGATTTTTGGATTGAATTCTTTTTTTGAATTGTGGGATGTCAGGATTTGAATTTCTTTACATTTGGGACCTCAGGATTTCATGTTTTTAATCCCAGAATTTTGGGATCATGATCAGGACCCCACTGAATGACCCTGGTCCCCCTCATAGTAACAAGATTATTCATATGTCGACTCCTAATTGATGTTTACCCAACATGTCATTTCATACTGTTATTCATATATATAGAAAATTATTTCAACCTCAAGACTGACTTTGTAAAGGAGGCTTATTTATCAATTAAAGATTTTAGTATAAGAAGAGCTATATGTAAAATGAGAATAAGTGCTCATGATCTTAGAATTGAGAAAGATAGATATAGTAAAAAATATATCATGTATATAGAGAGAACTCAACGTCTATGTCATCCCTGCCTATCACATGGATCAAATTCTATTGAAGATGAGACCCATTTTACACTAAATTGTCCATGATATAATGAACAGAGGAAATCATTATTTGATAAAGTTATCACTTTTTGTACTAATTTTAAAGAACTACTTAATGATAAGAATATTTCTGGCTGCTCACAAATGAGCATTTACCAACTCTCATGTGCCTAGGAAATTACATTATTAAAGGTTTAGAAATAAGATCCAGATGTAAACAAAATATATGAAATAATATAATATTTTATTGTTTTAAGATTTAATATAATAGTTATATAAAACACATGTTGTGTTAGGCTCTGATCCTGTCCATACCGTTATAGTATGGCATTAGTTTTCTGTTTTGCTTTTTCCAATCATATTGTGTTGTAAAATGATGCCCTTTATATTGGTTCTTGATTAGATTAATAAAATTCTTATCTTATATATAATCAACTATTTTGTTCCATGCATTGAAGCTATATTTTTTTATTTTATTTTTAATGCGTAGACGCCTCATTTGTACAGGAAGGTGTCAAAGCAGAACCATACATGCCATATGAAGTAGCCTTTCAAATTATCACAATAATTTAATGGGGGGATTTCATATTACTATTATCATAACTTACATTTAAAAGAGGGGTGAAAGATACAACTCATATAAGATTTACTGCAATTCATTAAATTGCTAAAAAAAACATATTTCAAAAACTTAAAAAAAAGTTTAGATTTATCATCATGATCATACTGGAATTTACAGTTATAAGGATTTGATACATTGTATCATGAATATCAAAGTGTCATGAATAATAAATTTTGAAAATTGTCTAAACTGTAATGAAAGCTGCTGAATTCAAGACAAAGGGATTACAATCCAGCAATGGTGTACAAACTATTTATTTAAAGATTTATATTTCATAAGATAGAAGATGTTAATGCTACATGTATATACCTTGTATACAGATATGTGTACCTTATATGTTTTGAAATTTCCCTCTGTCATTCATGTACTTCCATTGACCTCATTTTCATGGTTCATTGGATACTGTTTATTTTTTGTGGTTATTTTATATTTCTCCAGATTATATTATACACATTATGTCAATTATTTCTGTTTTATGGAGCGACTATAAGGTGGACATGTCTATATGGCAAGGTTTATATTACCTTGACCTCATTTTCATGGTTCATTAGTAAATGATAAGTTTTCATAATTTTGTCAGTTTGTGGTATACTATTATAAAAATGCTAGGTTAATTATATTATGGTGTATGGAATGATTGGAGGGGATAAATAAAGTTAGGTAAAACAACTTATTTCCATGGATACTTTATTTCGCGGTTAGCCCTTTCTAGTCCACTTCGCAGATATTTAATTTTCCTGATTTTCTAATTTACTTGATGTAGTTAAATAAGGAAGATCCAAGCTATACAAATTCACAATGATTTATATTCAAGTTATATTTCTGATCGCGAAAAATATATTGCTTGCAAAAATTAGTTGGTTTACAGTATGTCTAACTGGCAGGGTACATATGACCTCATTTTAATGATTCATTGATCAATGTTAAGATTTTGTGGTTTATTCTTCATGTATTTCTCAGGAACTGTTATTGATACTACCACTAAATTTGGCATATGGAATGATTGTAAGGTGTACATGAGCCTCTAGTCTAACAGTGTTCATATGACCTTGCCTAAATTTTCATACGACCTAGCCCACATTTTCATACCATTTCTTAAGGTAAACTGTTTCACCAGTCACATATGACATAAAATTTAGTTTTTACCATTTCAGGGTACCACCCACCATGGAAGATTTGGTATCTATCATGGTAACTAGACCAGTTTACAACCAGTTCCAGACAATTCTGATAGAGGCACAATTCACATCAGATGGTTTAATGAAACATTTCTTTCACCTTTATGATAGGTAAACAATTTAATTGTGTAATGCTTACTTATAGACTCTGTAGTAAATCAATGTAATTCTGGCAATACAATGTATCAGATTTTTTAAAGCTTAAATTTGACCAAAAAAAAGATCATTTTTAAAATTGTCAATTTTCAGATGCATGAAATTTATAGATTATTTTTGTGGAATGTAAAAGGTTAAGGTCACAACACACAACTTTTCTATCTATTACAGAAGTTTGAATCAGAAGTCAAGGGAAGACATTGCAGACCATCAAATTATACTGAAGCAGTCAGGGGGAGATAATTTCAGTAGATTGGTTGTCAACATTCCAAAAGCTGTGTTATGTAGGGATATATCTGTTAATGTTACAGTTCCAGACTGCTGTGAGAATACTGACCATGACAATAGTTTTGATGACAGTCCTACTGCTGGATCTATTGTCTCAGATACAGGTGAAGAATTGGCCAATATTTTAAAGGCTTAAGGTGGTACTAAAGTGAGAAAACTGTAAAAATTAGTTGAACCTTCTAATCCTGTTCTATTGTCAAGGCCGTAACTAGGCCTTTTATTTTAGTAAGGCAAAATAATTGAGCGGAGCGAAGTGAGGTGAGGCGAAAATGTTTTGGGAGATATGAAATGAATGGTGCAAAATCCTGCATTCTAGGCATTTCAAGAGAGCTTGACAATGTTTTAAATTTGGACACTCTTTATAGAAATTTTTCATATTTAAAAACATTTACACACACTAAATTTTTAAAAATTTTATTTAAATTTAAATGTCAGATAAACATTCAAATATTAATTTGAGTATCTCGCCAGAACTTAGAACAAAAATCGCTTTAGTAGAGTTTGCCAATTTTTCTATGGCCGGTTTCGTCAAATCGTTTCAGAATATTTTGTCTGCTGACATCCTTATTGTGATGAACATTGAGCATGGCAAAACATCACAACCTTGCCCCACTTATGCATGCACTTTCCCAAGTTTTCAATCATTTCAGGGCAAACTGACAACATAATGATCGACGTCTTCTTCTGATTCCTTCTCCATCAGCAATTTGTAGCAGCATTAGTAGTAATAGTTGTGTCAGAAAAAAAGGGATTTAACTGTCCTGTTAGCACCATCATACTGTCGCTGTTACAAAATATTAAAGTCCCTTTTATGCTGTCAAAGAGTAAACAAACTAGGGATAGAATGAGATAAGATACATGCATATGATTCTATCTGGAGTTAGTTTACTTGTATGGGTACAGGGGAATTGGAATGGAGTTTTCGCCGTTTACATGTCGTGTTTTCAAATTATTTCTGGAAATAGTTGGTGGTAAGATATGTTAGTTCCAGAACCTATAAATTTAGAGGTTAGTGGTTTGGGGTGTCTGATTCCGAAATCACGAATATAATTACAAGAAATTCCGTAGTCCCGACTAAGTAAAGACAAAATCAGGTTTAAAGGTCCTACCGTTCTTCAATAATCCCAAGTGGAATACGGAATGTTCTTTCAATTTTTAAGGTTAAAGAAACATGGATAAAAATTAATCTATGCATGTTTCATGTTATTTATATTTTGTTTATCTGTAAACAGAGAACAAGTAAAGTTTGTGAAACGGGAAAATGAATACACAGACAGGACTGTCCCCTTGCGATGCCCAGTACTTGATTTGTCAGTCTACTTATCATTTTTGGATTAGTTCCAATGAACTTATATTCAATACTCAGATTCTGTTCACAAACAGCATTAGTTTACTAGAATTATTCCTTATCTACCTTCAGTATCATTTTATTTTTTTCTGCAAGAGCCTCTTAGTTTTAACCATAAATCCACAATGATTATCGTTACTACTACTAGGTTGATATAATCGAGAAACATCACCCGTTAGAATACTGAGTTATATCCAGGAAGAATAATTTAAAAGGAATGATGACAAGTTATGGAAATTAAGGTTGAAACAGAACAACAAATGACAATTATATTTCTTATTTATTACCATAAAAAAAAATCACTGTCAAAATTTTAGTGAGGAAATTGCCTCACTTGCTTCAATGGTAGCTACGGCCTTGATTGTTAAGGAAATAATAATCTTCTTACTTATGGAAACTAGTGTTTATCAAACTGCTATAAAACCTATGATTTTTTTTTTGATAAAGTCTGTGGTTCTAGTTTTTTGCAATCTAATTTTTGCAATTTCTATATCAAAGGATAAAAGTAAATCTTTTGTCAAAATTTTATGAAACTTTAAAAGCGAGCAAAATTAATTTTAGTCATGTTGTTTAGTACCACCTTAACTATATCAAACTTAAGTTTATTGTATACAAAAATTTATGAAAACATTATATATATTTTTTTCTGCAATGATGACTGGGGTATAGATATGGTCACTTTGGTCTTTTTCTGACAAGCAGTATAGATATGGTCACTTTGGTCTGTTTCTGACCAGCAGTTAAACCCTTGACAAAGTGGACTGTCTTTTGTGCTGCAGTCTATGTTAAGCACACAGCCAATCTGAATGGGGACATTAAAGGCAAAGATCTGTCAATCAATCAATCAATATAATTTTCTTGAAAAGAAGAGAATATTTAGTGTGCAATTGCCGTTTTTTATTACATGTTTTATTTATCAGATAAGATTCATTTCATGGAAATGATTTCAAAATAGTTTAGCATATAAATTGAATTTATGTTTTATCATTACTTCTTTAACCAGTGTATTAAAATGAACTAGAGGCTCTAAAGAGCCTGTGTCGCTCATCTTGGTCTATGTGAATATTAAAGAAAGGACGCAGATGGATTCATGACAAAATTGTGTTTTGGTGATGGTGAAGTGTTTGTACATCTTACTTTACTGAACATTCTTGCTGCTTACAATTATCTCTTTCTATAATGAGCTTGGCCCAGTAGTTTCAGTGGGAAATGTTAGTTAAAATTTAAAAATTTTATGAAAATTGTTAAAAATTGACTAGAAAGGACAATAACTCCTTAGGGGTCAACTGACCATTTCGGTCATGTTTGCTTATTTGTAAATCTTACTTTGCTGAACATTATTGCTGTTTACAGTTTACTAAGATTTACAAAAAATGGTTAAAAATTGACTATAAAGGGCAATAACGTCTAAAGGGGTCAACTGACCATTTCAGTCATGTTGACTTATTTGTAGATCTTACTTTGCCATTATTGCTGTTTACAGTTTATCTCTATCTATAATAATATTCAAGATAATAACCAAAAACCACAAAATTTCCTTAAAATTACCAATTTAGGGGCAGCAACCCAACAACGGGTTGTCAGATTCAACTGAAAATTTCAGTTCAAATATATCTTAACCTGATAAACAATTTTACCCCATGTGAGATTTGCTCTAAATGCTTTGGTTTTTGAGTTATAAGCCAAAAACTGCATTTTACCCCTATAGTCTATTTTTAGCTGTGGCGGCCATCCTGATTTGATGGCTGGGTCACTGGACACATTTTTTAAACTAGGTACCCCAAAGATGATTGTAGCCAAGTTTGGATTAATTTGGCCAAGTAGTTTGAGAGGAGAAGATTTTTGTAAAAGATTACTAAGATTTACAAAAAATGGTTAAAAATTGACTATAAAGGGCAATAATGTCTAAAGGGGTCAACTGACCATTTCAGTCATGTTGACTTATTTGTAGATCTTACTTTGCCATTATTGCTGTTTACAGTTTATCTCTATCTATAATAATATTCAAGATAATAAACAAAAACAGCAAAATTTCCTTAAAATTACCAATTCAGGGGCAGCAACCCAACAACGGGTTGTCAGATTTATCTGAAAATATCAGGGCAGATATATCTTGACTTGATAAACAATTTTACCCCCATGTGAGATTTGCTCTAAATGCTTTGGTTTTTGAGTTATAAGCCAAAAAATGCATTTTACCTCTATGTTCTATTTTTAGGCGTGGCTGTTCTAAAGTGAAAAAGTTAATCTGAACCAACAAAAATTCTTACACTAGTTTATATAGATACCCCAGGAATATTCAAAGAAGTTGAGAATGGATACTGTAAACCAACTTATTTTCGCGTATACTTTATTTCGCGTTTTACCCTTTGTAAACTATTTCACGGCTATTTAATTTCGCGATTTTCTAATTCCTGGATATAGTTTAATAAGGAAAGATCCAAGTTTTACATATTCTCGACGATTTATATTCGCGTTAATTTTCTACTCGCGAAAGTCGCGAAAATAAATTGCTCGCGAAAATAAGTTGGTTTACAGTATGAGGAATGTGTCAAAGAGGCAACAGCCTGACCATAGAGCAGACAACAACTAAAGGCCACCAATGGGTCTTCAATGCAGCTCAAAATCCTGCGAATTATACACAAGAAACTAAAATTTAAAAATCATACAAGACTAACAAAAGCCAGAGGATCCTGACTTGGGACAGGCGCAAAAATGCCTGTTAAGAATGACTGTACAATTAGAGAATGTAAAAAATTAATACTTTTTCTGCCTATGAAGAAATAACATAAAAAATGTAGTGCACACTGATTAACCTGCATATTTCCTTATTTTAAAGTGTGCACCACTGAGGTTATTTTAAATAGATATTAGAAAAATATAACACTCTCTCTTTATAAGTTGTTTTGAAATTATGAAGAAAGGTTGATGACATCACAGTCACATGACAAAATTATGCCTATGAACTGATAGACAGAAAACTCTCAGTCAATCAGAAGACATGTTACATCAAAATAAGGTTACTGGTGAATCCACATTAGATGCTTGCTTAACATTTTGCAATTACATATACTGAAAACATAGTAACGTGGGATAATTCGTTTATTAGTATTTGATATTAATTTAGATATTTTTTTTCTGTTTCAGTAAATGCTGAAACTGAATATACTGAGAAGATCAATGAAAGTCACAAAGGTTCAGCACAGCAGCAGACATTGGTTTGTAATGTCTGCCAGTTTAAAACAAAAGGTATCAAGAAGTTTAAAAATCATATCAGAAAACATTCAGAAAAACAGATCAGTTATCCATGTTATGGGGAGACAACTCTGGACGATTCAAACCAGAAATTCCATATTCAAAGTAAACATGAGACATCTAATGGAAACAGAAATAGTAATTTGATTAATGGGGATGAAGAAATGCATGATAAAAATAAAGAACATCTACCATTTCAAAAAGAAAATGGTTCAGGAGATGGCAGCAACCATTTTAACCTTGAAACAACCTTGAATATGCATAGAGACAATGCAGTAAATTGTGGTATGGAGGAAAACATGAAACATATGATGCTAATCAAGGGAGATAATCAAATCAAAAGACTTCAAGACCCAGAATCTTCTGAAAGTGCTTTTATTTTACAAGATGACACAGAGAAAGGTCGTGTAGACATAAAACAATTATATTCAAAGGTCAAGATGAAAAGTAAAGGATTCTTCTGCAATCTCTGTTTTAAAACATTTCCAAGATTTGGCATATTTTTGGAACATAGAAACTTGTGTAAGCAAAGGTGTTTGATTTTGTGTTGTAATTGCCAGATGAAATTTAGGTGGAAAAGTAAATACCTTCACCATAGAGTACAATGTAAATTGTCAATGAATGGGCAAATCGGTCCAGGGATGAACAAATTTTGTCTCAAAACTATGAATGGTATTCATCAGCTTGACAATATAGAAAATTTCGAGGGCAATAAAGATGCACCCAGGTTATCAGGTGTGATTTTGAATGTTGGTTTACTAGAAGATGTAATTACCAACAGTACTTCTACAGAAAGAAATGAAAGGTCCATACACCATTCACCACTTGTAAGTCAGGATCGCACACTTAACATTACAGATAAAACTACTGAAGTGAACCCAGAGAATGGAAATGACACAATTTCATCAGATTTTCATTACTTATCCTCTAACCATGATACACAAAAAACTGTTGAAACTGTTGTGATTTTAAACAGACAGTTACCCTATCAAGAAATTTCAAAACCATCTGAAAAAGAGAATGATGAATTCACTACTTCAGATCTGAACAAACACACTGTTGGGCATGAAAAGAGCAAAGAAAGACTTTTAAGTAGCAATGATCAAAACTCAGCATTGAAAACCCAAACAGAAAATCAGGACTTGAATGTGCAAAAAAGACATATAACTGTAGACAAAAATATAGATACATGTGTAATGAAAAATTGCATAGATCTTTCATGTGTGAAAGAAGAGCCCTTAGATTCAATGGAACAACCGACACCAGCTGGACAGGTATCGTTAGTTCTGGGATCAAACCAACATTCAACGTTGACATTACCTTCACAACCAGCACATCTTGAGAAATCGATGATGGAGGTCCAGAGTATTACTAACACTTTTACACATGGTAAAGATTTCTTCAACAGTTTTCTTGATGATGGGGAAACTACTGTCAAATGTGAAGAATGCGGAGAAATCTTTAAAAGGAAGGCCTATCTTAAAGAACATGTTGAAGGAAAACACGGAGGTGATATGCGATACTCCTGTGACTGTGGTAAGAAATTTAAATGGAGGAGTTCCCTTGGTAACCATAGGAAACATTGTTATGAAGCTTTGATGTCAATTCTGCCAAATGAAGTACAAGTTCAAGGTCAAAATGTGTCTGTCATAGACTTTAGTCAGTGTGGTATTCCTCACTTCAACATGCAAAATGAGTGGTTACAAGAAATAGAAAAACTAAGTCAATCAGATATGTTTGCACGAAAACCAGTGACAGAATTTGGACAAGGATGTAGGCAGCGAAGTTTATCCACCCCAGAAAAAACACCTTCAGAAAATCAGAATGAGTACTTACAGCGAAGAAAATCAGAAAGCATTTGTAAGACTGATGGAACTGTAGAACAAAGTTCATCTTTACGTATCAATACGTCATTAGTAAAACCACTGGCTGATGCTCTGTCTAAGTACAAACTAAAACCACCAGTGCTGCCCCCTGGTGTTAATCATAATGAAATAATTACATCAGCATTTGTTAAGGAGCAAAATAGAGCAGCATTAAATACAAATTCAGAAAGCAGCATCAATTCTAATGGAGTCATTGATTTAACTTTTGACCAAAACAGTAGCAGGAAAATAGGCTCAGATTTAAATTTAAATGATAACATCAAAAGCAGTAGTAGAAGATTGGGAGGTATTCCTGCAGATATCAGCAGAATCAATTTACAGACAAAAAGTTCTGAATCAGTCCAGCAGAATTATCCCCAACAAAGACGGAAAAGTTTGCATAATCAACAATCTGACAGTCAAGCTTGCAATTTTTGTAAAGAGAATTTTGAAAGTACAAGTGAATTAGAAAGACACAAGCTGTTTTGCAAACACTTACAAGATACGTGTAGTGTATGTGGAAAAACGTTTCAACACAGAGCAGAGTTAGTGAATCATCTCCTAACTTATCATGGAAATGATGAAATTTACACCTGCTTTTGTAGATTTCGTTCCTCTAGTTGGAATTTGTTTGAAAAACATTGTGGAAAATGTGAGGAGTTTAAAAATCAAAGTGCTAACTTGTTATCTATAGACAAAAATACAAAACTTGGAAGGGACACCAGTTTGTCAACACATCAACTTGTTAAAGATAATTCTGAAAATAAAAACAGGCCAAGTTTAGATGTTCAAACACGTTCAAATCATAACCTACCAGTGAATGAAAGGCAGGAAATGGACACATTTCACCAAATCAGTAACCCTTTGCTTAGTCAGCAGAAATCACTATCTGGGATAGGATCATCAAAGAACCAGCTGATCAACCTATCACAAAGTCAGCATGTGATAAACAAAAAAATATTATCTGAAAAGTCAACTCATGATCAGGAATCGTCAAAATTAGATGGGCAATCATCTGACCGTCATTTAAATACATCGTTGGGAAGTCTCTCAAAAGGTCAGCCAAGACCTAGTGCTAACACATGGTCAACAAATAAAGCATATCTATCTACTGCAAATCAGCAAATCTCAGTTTCTAACTCTGAAGTTTTTCTACATTCTCAGATTGAGGATGTACTAGAACATCAGTCAAGGTCAAATACACATGAATCAAGGTCAAGTACACATTCATCATCTAAAAAACAAAAGATAGCACAAAACCCATCACAAAATAACCAGGATGTAAATCTACAGAGTCAGATTACACAGAAGTTACCGACCATATCCAGTTTCGTAACTTCAAGTGAAAAGCAAAAGATACAAACTATTCCAAATCGGATGGTGTCACACATTGACCATTCTACAAAAACAAACAGCAATGAACAAACAAGGCCTAAAAAAGATGTGTATGTGTGTACCTTCTGTGGTAATATTTACAACAATATTGAGAAATTTTCTGAACACAATCAAATTCACCATGAAAACAAGTGGATTTTACAGGAAAACCAAAATATAGAATCAAAACCTATCTGGGTTCCACCAGAAGAAAAAACCCTGTCAAAAACTGCTGTAGACATTGCCATGGATAAGGCAAGGCAACTTCCAATCAAAATGGGAGAGTTTGTCTGCCACCTTTGTGGGGATAAATTTGCAGCAAAAGCTTACTTGAAAGAACATATAGGCGGAAAACATGGAACAGTGGATCGTTACAAATGTCCTTGTGGATTACGATTTAAATGGAGGAGCTCATTAGGCATCCACCAAAAGAAATGCCCGAAGTCTAACCGAAGAACATACAATCGGTGGAATAGTAGCTAATGCAGATATTTGTAAAAAATGACTCGCTTGACTATTTTAATGAAGTTCCATGTATATATTTTTTGAATTAACTAACACATCTTTATTTGGTTTTTCTGTTTTTTAAGTCTTATTTTTTATATTAATGATATATTTCAGGCCATCAGTGTTTGAAAAAAATTAGTATATATTTAATTGGTCAGATGGCCTTTTAAAGCTTTTTTTCAATAGACATAAGAAGGTGCAGTAGGATTGCCAATTAAACAACTCTCCATCCAAGTCACAATCAGTAAAAAGTAAACCATTATAGGTCAAAGCATGCCCTTCAACATGGAGCATTGCCTTGAAATAATCTTATTTTCATCAGACAAACCAATGAAAGTACTAATGTTGACTTAGACAAAGGACTGTTGCTTTTTCATCAAATGACAACTTATTTTCAAAATTTTGATAAAAATATCCCATGATGTAAGCTATGTAAGTAGTAATATGAGGACTAGTTCATTGAAAAATATTAAATGACATTAATTTGTTCAATGGAATCAGTGGCTGACCCAGGGGGGAAGGTTCCATGGTTAGAACCCCCTCTTTTTTTTGATGATCAATGCATTTGAATGGGGACATATAGTTGGAACTCCCCCCTTTGACCTAGGTTGGGACCCCCTTTTTCCTTTTTAGAATGGCTGGATCTGCCCCTTGAAATAGAATGATGACTAGTTATATAAATGTTAGTTTCTTGTTGTTTATATCCTGGAACCAATGGTGATATCAGGTATTAAACATGTTACCTGTGGTGATAACCCAGAAACATATGTCTCTGTAATCAGCTGTTTAATATATTGTTATCCATTCATAGTATGTATGAAAAGATATTTTTTGTCAATTTACAATTGTTACTACAGATTATTATATCTGTATCGTCTTTGCTCGTAAGTTCAATTTCATGTCACTTATTGCCTGCCATAGTCATAAAAGGGTGTATCTTTCTTTATTTATATTACGTTCATATCTTAGTTTCTGTAATCACTGGGTTTCTATCTGATATGGATTCATTTGTTTTTGAGGATACCAATTTCGTGGATTGAGGAAAGCTTGCATTTTAATTGATATTCAATGTTTTGTTAAAATCTAAATATAAGCCAATAGAAAACTGACGATTTATACTCATGGTTTGACTGTACTCAGGGAATCCATAAAATTGGTATCCCAGGAATAATAATGATTCCACAGTATAAACTCAACACAAACTTAAAGACCTTTTGCATCAGAGTTCTTTCCTGTGTATTTCACATGTATATCTTATGCATATTAAAAGTTGATTTTCTAACAAAAAATGTAAATTCAGAAATTATTGAGATGTTTTATTGATTAGAAATTGATTTTAAAAGTGAAGAATGGGCAAAAAATATAAAGAATAGGGAAACACTACAATTTTTTTTTTTAATTAATATAGAAATGAACGGGAGAAGTATTTTTTATGGAGAGGATGCATATAGTACTACTGTATTCCTTTCAGTTTGAATTTTAATTGATCTCTAGGACTAATTTGTATACATTGTATTTGCAAATATCTGTTGCTTGCAGTAATGTTGTAAACCATTTTTGCAATTTCGAGTTCAATGATGGACATTATTTTGTTCAGCTAAAAAGGTCAATCAAGACTCATGTAAAAAATTAAATATAATTTGTTCTTGTCCAATGCCATTTGCCATTCTACATTTTTAGAAACACATACATTTGTTTCCTTAACATATGATTTATTATGAACTGAATTAATGTCAAAGTTTTATTTGATACACAATTTATTTATAATAATTTTGATGTACTTTAAAATGATATTTTTTTTGTACCATGTGAGATTATGATTATTTCTGCAATTAAAAAAAATATTAGAAATACAGCTCTATGAACTGTTATTATATAAACAAGGAATCATTTGAATCTGGAACAATTTTGAATTCTGAAAATTGTTAAGAATGTACAATGAAAACTACCCCAGCTAATCCTGAGCTAAATAGGGTAAGGGTTATTTTACTGTCAATTATATTATAGTATGATATAACATAGCCCAGCCCCCTCTTTTTTAGCCATTAATGTATACATGGCTTACAGATCTCCTATAAAATTGTGTAAGTTTTCTTCATACATATATTTCTTATCAATTTTTCAGAATTCAAAATTATAACAGATTTTTTTGGCAGCTTGATTGTTCATTGCATTAAAGTTTGAATTCTATAATTTCTATAATTTATTTCATGTTTTCATATTCGTTTTTGATCTTCTAGAAAAAGATCAGTTAACGCAGCAGGATATTTTCCTTATTTGATTTTTTTTGTGAAATTTTGAGAAAATTAACATCTTATATAGCTTAGTTAGAAGAATTTATTTACATATCTTTTAGAATTTTGTATGTCATAGTTTAAAACTTTTAAGTGTTGTTGATTTCAATTTGTTGTATTTCATATATGTTGCTTTTGATATATTTTACTTGAATTTTTGAATTCTAGAATTGATTTAACTTAGTGAAAATTAATTGTAGTATATATGAATTACATAAGAGCATTTTGAAAATTACATTGGATTTTTATGTGACCATGCTGATTACCTGAAAAAAAAGTTGCCGGGAATGATTTAATAGTGCCAAGATTTTTCAATAACTTAATATGAAAGTACAGTGAAACCTGTGTAAACCTTACTTTTAAGACTTAAGTTTTTATTTGGCTTTGGCAGATGTTCAGTTAAATCAGGTTAACAGCACATACATTTTAATATGACTGGAATTTAGATCAATAGATATAGGAAGATGTGGCAATGAGACAACTCTCCATCCAAATAACAATTTATAAAAGTAAACCATTATAGGTCAATGTACGGCCTTCAACACGGAGCCTTGGCTCACACCTAACAACAAGCTATAAAGGGCCCCAAAATTACTAGTGTAAAACCATTCAAACGGGATAACCAACGAAAAAATAAAAAAATGAGAAACGAGAAACACGTATAAATTACATAAACAAACGACAACTACTGTACATCAGATTCCTGACTTAGGACAGGTGCAAACATTTGCAGCGGGATTAAACGTTTTAATGGATCCAAACCTTCTCCCTTTTTCTGAAACAATAGCATAACATCACAACATAGAAAAACAGTTTAGTTTAGATTGGATTTCTGTTTAAGTAAGATTTGGTTTTAAAAAAATTAGATAGTTTTCTCTGTAAAACTACCTATAAAATAATTGCACCTATTCTTAATATGAGTCTTACAAAAATTAGAGAATAAGACAATTATTTAACTGTTGTCTTTTAATAAGGACATATATATTTTTAGATAGTAATATAAATCTTTGCTTTTATGTAACAAATTAAGCACTTTTTGGTGCTTATGATGACCATTATTGATATGAGCTATCAGAAGTTTAGTTGAATTATATTTACATGTTGTTGAATTTATTGTGTTTTATAGAAATGAAATAAACAAAAATATTTATGGTACTTGTGTGATTGCAAATGGTAATAGTCTATTCGTAAATGAATGATTTGATTCTGTTATTACACACTTTTAACACAAATTGTTCCCCTCTGACAATTGTAAACTAGTTCTATACCAGACAAAGTAATATGAATATTTGGGGATAGAAGAATATCATTAGGGAGCTACCATTTGATTTTTATGGGGGGGGGCTAGGATGAAATTTTAAAAAAATAGGCAGGACAGGAGTTTTGAGTAAAAAAAAAAGGCAGGATGAGACACTTTGCCAAAAAAAAAAGGCAGGATGACAATTTAGGTAAAAAAAAGTCAGGATAAACTAATAAAAAAAAGGCAGGACCGAATAGAGTGAAAAATAAAAAGGCAGGACAGAGATTACAACTAAAAAAAAATGCAGGACAAAATTTTTCATCCTAGCCCCTCCCATAAAAATCAAATGGTAGCTCCCTTAATGAGACACAAAAACAAATACAAAAAAATAAATACAATGATACAGATAAAAGTTTTCACACTGTCACCTGATATTGCAGTTGTTTATATGTTGGTGTCAACATTTTCAAATTTCTCCTCTAAAACCATGAAATGGAATTGTAGCAAGTTTGTTTTAAAGTTATTCTGTTTATAAATTGTGTCCAAGATTTTGATTGGTCAACACACCAGAATTGAGAAGAAACAGAACATTAGGGTACTACTGCAGTTATTGACTAATATCTGAAAAAAACCTACTCCCGCAGTAACAACAAAATATACATTATTAAAATGATCAGCAGAATATCTACCTTGCTGAAAATTTAGAGAGAAGAAAACAGGACTTCTCATTATATGACTGCAAAAAAAAATTTTGCGTCGTATAATGCTATCATGTTGTCGTCGTCTGTGTTGTCAGCCGAAGACGCATGGTTTTGGGATAATAACTTTAGACAGTATAGGCAAATAGAAATCAATAACATTTTAACACAATGTTTGTAACCACAAAAGGAAGGTTGGGATTGATTTTTAGGGGCTATGGGTTTAAAAGTTTAGGAATTAGGGGCCAAAAAAGGGTATCAAATAAGCATTTTTGTAGTTTCCAGTCAATAACTTGTGTTTAAGTGTATAAATTCTCCCTGAAATTATACCAGAATTTTTCATACTACAAAGGGATGGTTATGGTTATATATACATATATTTTTGATTACCTCCCTTACACTGCTTGAAAGTTATGTATTAAGAAATGATGATTGTCTTGAGATGATTAGCTGTAAAATTATTTTTAGAATTTACTATAATTAATTAATATTAATTTTAACCGTAACTGTTATGTCATTTATATTTTAATATTTTATTATGTATTTAAAAGAGTAGTTATTGTTGCAGACTCCATTAGAAATTTGAATTGAGATTAATTTTGGAATAAGGGAAAGGGGGAGGTGAGAAAAAAAAATGGGGAGGGGGGGGACAATTTTTATACGACCGCAAAAATTGTTCTCATTTCAGATTTCAGAAATTAAAGTGAAAATTTCTTCATTAATTTTTATGCCCCACCTACGATAGTAGAGAAGCATTATGTTTTATGATCGTTCGTCTGTCCATCCGTTCCTCCTGCTTCAGGTTAAAGTTTTTGGTCAAGGTAGTTTTTGATGAAGCTGAAGTCCAATCAACTTGAACCTTGGTACACTTGTTGCTTATGATATGATCTTTCTAATTTTAAAACCAAATTAGATTTTTGACCCCAATTTCACGGTCCACTGAACATAGAAAATGAAAGTGTGAGTTTCAGGTTAAAATTTTTGGTCAAGGTAGTTTTTGATAAAGCTGAAGTCCAATCAACTTGAAACTTAGTACACTTGTTGCTTATGATAGGATCTTTATAATTTTAAAGCCAAATTAGATTTTTGACCCCAATTTCACGGTCCACTGAACATAGAAAATGAAAGTGCGAGTTTCAGGTTAAAGTTTTTGGTCAAGGTAGTTTTTGATAAAACTGAAGTCCAATCAACTTGAAACTTAGTACACTTGTTGCTTATGATAGGATCTTTATAATTTTAAAGCCAAATTAGATTTTTGACCCCAATTTCACGGTCCACTGAACATAGAAAATGAAAGTGCGAGTTTCAGGTTAAAGTTTTTGGTCAAGGTAGTTTTTGATAAAACTGAAGTCCAATCAACTTGAAACTTAGTACACATGGTCCCTATGGTATGATCTTTCTAATTTTAATGCTAAATTAAATTTTTTACCCAATTTCAAGGTCCATTGAACATAGAAAATGGTACATGTACATTTCATTGAACATGGAAAATAATAGTGCGAGTGATGCATCCGTGTACTTTGGACACATTCTTGTTTTTTTAGGGGATAACAATCCAACAGCATTATGTATTGAACATATTTAAAGTTCATTAGACCACATTCATTCTGTATCATAAACCTATGCTGTGTCAAGTATTTAATCACAATCTTAATCACAATCCGAATTCAGAAGTGTATCAAGCTTGAATGTTGTGTCCATTCTTGCCCCAACTGTTCAGGACTGGGTTCGACCTCTGCAGTCGTATAAAACAGCTGCGCCCCATAGAGCATCTGGTTAATTATATTGTATATCTTGTTCATGCGAAATATAACGAGAAAAAAATACCATTGACAGGATCCTCTTATACCTGAAATTGATTAGGTCACTGTGTCAAGCAACATTATAACCAAACATCAATTTTATATATTAAGGGTTTTGTTGTATGATCTATGAATCTGAAAAAAGATTCAGGCTCTCTCGGTATAATAGATTTACATTTCATATTGCATAGGACTAAGAACGGGACCTCTTCAATTTAAAGTAACTGGAAACTAAACAAAACGTGATTCAATATTCAAATCGTCAATTCTGTATGGTCAAACTTCACGGCAATGTGTCTTTAAGATTTGATCAAAACAGGTCTGACTCTCCTAGAGACTGTTATTTATTAGTTTTGTGATAACCTTGAACTTTGACCTCTGACCTGGAGTTTAATAAAGTATGCGTCCCGCTGTATTTAATAGAAATTACTTCACTTAATTTGATTAAGATGAAAGGCTGGAAAAATCTATAGAAGGATATTATAGCTCTATATTACCTATAAGCTCGAGCGTCAAAATGGTGTTATAACATATTGACCATTGACTTCTGATCTAGAAATTATTTAAAAATAAAGATACTCCCACACCAATTTCAATTTCATGTCACTTATTGCCTGCCATAGTCATAAAAGGGTGCATCTTTCTTTATTTATATTACGTTCATATCTTAGTTTCTGTAATCACTGGGTTTCTATCTAATATGGATTTGTTTGTTTTTGAGGATACCAATTTCGTGGATTGAGGAAAGCTTGCATTTTAATTGATATTCAATGTCAATGTCATTGTTTTGTTAAAATCTAAATACAAGCAAATAGAACATAGAAAATGGTACATTTCATTGAACATGGAAAATGATAGTGCGAGTGGTGCATCCTTGTACTTTGGACACATTCTTGTTTTTTTAAGGGATAAATATCCAACAGCATAGTGTATTGAAAATTTTTAAAGTTCATTAGACCACATTCATTCTGTATCAGAAACCTATGCTGTGTCAACTATTTAATCACAATCCGAATTCAGAAGTGTATCAAGCTTGAATGCTGTGTCCATACTTGCCCCAACTGTTCGGGACTGGGTTCGACCTCTGCGGTCGTATAAAACAGCTGTGCCCTGCAGAGCATTTAGTTTTATTATATTGTATACATTGTTCATGCGAAATATAACGAGAAAAATACCATTGACAGGATCCTCTTATACCTGAAATTGATTAGGTCACTGTGTCAAGCGACATTATAACCAAACATCAATTTTATATATTGGGGTTTTGATGTATGATCTATGAATTTGAAAAAGATTCAGGCTCTCTCGGTATAATAGATTTACATTTCATATTGCATAGGACTAAGAACGGGACCTCTTCAATTTAAAGTAACTGGAAACTTTCAATATTCCAATCGTCAATTCTGTATGGTCAAACTTCACGCCAATGTGTCTTTAAGATTTGATCAAAACAGGTCTGACGCTCCTAGAGACTGTTATTTATTAGTTTTGTGATAACCTTGGACGTTGACCTCTGACCTGGAGTATTTAATAGAAATTACTGCACTTAATTTGATTAAGATGAAAGGCTGGGAAAATCTATAGAAAGATATTATAGCTCTATATTACCTATAAGCTCGAGCGTCAAAATGGTGTTATGACATTGACAATTGACTTCTGATCTAGAAATTATTTAAAAATAAAGATACTCCCACACCCACAGCTAACCAAAGAATATAGTTTGATGAAGATGGATGCAAAACTACGTTTGTTATGGACCATGTAAAGGTGTTAAAGATGTAGTTGAGTTACCAAATGGAAGTGTGCATACATTAATCCGCAATTTTCGTACTTCTTCACTATATATTATGTGTTATTTTTATTATCCTTTTTTTCAGATTTAGGACGAAATACACTTATTTCACACATTAATATTAACATACTTACATGTTATATTTTAAATGCTTTACTGTTAATTTGAAGGTGACAATTCCTATTTTGCGTTTCCCTCACAATTGCTGTTGGGGTACCTTCAGCATTCTCGTGTGTGCCGTCACAGTCAGTTCTATAAGTATGGTGTATATATCTTTATTACCAAAGTCTATATAAACTATAGGTATACAATTATATCAACATCAATAAAACATATACCGGTAATACATACATAAACACAGACTATGTGACAGCAGAAGGTGTTGTAATGATAAACAAACATTATTTTAACATTTCGGATCTAAGCTTAAAAGATCTAAAAATAAATTTACCTAAATTACACAATTCTTTTACATTATTAGTACTCATCAGTTTGATAAATTTGTACATCGACGGTTTTTTCCAATAAAATGGCTTAATATAAATTGTTCTAAAACCTTGAAAACGTGGACATTTGAGGATGAAATGAAACTCATCCTCTATATCATTTTTACAAAAAGTACATATTCTATTATTTCTTGTTATACCATAAAATCTTCCATTTTCTATAGCTAAGTTGTGGCTACTTAATCTTATTGTTGTTATACATTTTTTGTAAACATTTGGAATTGGTTTGCATAAATAAAATTGCAGACAAAAATTATCTAACATATATTTATAATTAGAACATTTTGGAGACATATGTAACTGAGCATCAAGTTCTTGTTTTAGACAATCGTATAAACGTTGCTTTATGACAGCAAAATATACATCAGGCAAGTCACAAATAAGGTTTTGGCTATACCATACATCACCTAAACCAATGGTGTAGACGCCTAATGTAATCGTAGGATCAGTACAGATTTCTTGATTTCAGTGAAAAACCGAAATGAGCTAATATATATCTTTTTATTCTGGTTCCGCCGCTTGTTAGTCGCTATAATTACTAACATTGTTTTCGGGGGAAATACGACAACCTATAGGCCCTACTGGAGTTTGGGAAACATCTACCAAATTGTTCATGATTTGTGAACGACTATTCTAAGAAACAAGTGATCCAGCCTGAACATCCAATATGACACAGTAAAATATTTGAACACATTGAAAATACAATAAATAAATCTCGGCTTTTCTTTACAAAATAAACCGACCGCCCATTATACTTTTTTATAATATGATATATAAACTAGGGGCTTCATATACTATTAATGTAAGTTAGAATACTTGCACCGGCTATACCACATATCTACTTCTATAAAGAAAATCATAATACCGCAACGTTAACGTTCTAGAATCTTTCATTAACGTCACAGTACGTTGATCGCGGTAGATACGGGGGTGGCAACGTCTTAAAGAGTCTTAGATTTACAGCGGGGTTGCAACGCGGAAAAAATGAAGCAGCAAAGTTCAAAAGGAACGAGCTCAACAGAACAAAGACAGAAGACGAGGTCGAAATCTATATTTGAATCTGGGCCAAATATTACCAAACCAAAAGAACGTTCTTCAGAAGACGTCAAAAAGGAATGCATGACCCATGGGTACCGAATTATCAGAACCTTAGGAGAAGGTGCATACGCAAAGGTCAAACTTGCGGAGGTGATGGCAAGGAGATTGGCAAGAAATGAAGCTATGTCCATTCAGTCCGAGTATTCCGACGGAGAACTACAGGTATACATTAATATTAAAAGCTTAGAATTCATGTTTCGCATGATAATGTATATTTAAAATTTCCGGATCCGAAGCTTAAGTGAGTGCATATTTAAAAACTTTAGATAATTTACATTTTTTAAATAAATATTTACACTACTAGTATTTAAAGTCTAGTTCATATAACATAAGATAGTATATTTTGCAGTATTCCGTAGAACATATGGTTGCATCAAAAGAGGATGACATATAAAAATACATAGACCATTCCTTTTCTCACCTTTATCGGTTTTATTTTGTAATACATATTTTTAGTATGCTTTCTACGGGATTTAATTTTTTTATAGAAAATTTAAAAGATATATTTCCAATCTGAAACACTGATAAAATAAGCGAGATAGGTAATCAATAAACGTATGCATCTGTATACATAGATATAGGAAGATGTGGTGTGAGTGCCAATGAGACAACTCTCCATCCAAATAACAATTTATAAAAGTAAACCATTATAGGTCAATGTACGGCCTTCAACACGGAGCCTTGGCTCACACCGAACAAAAAGCTATAAAGGGCCCCAAAATTACTAGTGTAAAACCATTCAAACGGGAAAACCATTCTAAAACACTGATGAAATAAGCGAGATAGGTAATTAATAAAAGTATTTATCTGTATATATATACATGTACTTTTAATTTGCAGGTTGCAATAAAAGTTATATCTAAAACTGCTGTTCCAAATGAATTCCTAGTTAAATTTTTACCACGTGAGGTTGAGAATCATACACAGATGCCAGAACATCCTCATGTTGTAAGCTATTTATATTTTATACTTTAAGCTTAAAAATGTAGTCGACCGCGATTAAATGTTTACGTATTTAAAATTTAATGAAGTTAAATTTAATTATGATTATTTCAATATATCAGCATACTACTTAATAGACTTTATACTATATGATTAGAACAAAGACACCATCATTACAGATACTGTTATTAGTGGTTATTTTCATTAACATAACTGTTAGTGGACCTTTTATTGACACTGCTGTTGGTGGTTGTTTTATTAGCATTACTGTTATTGGTTATTTTATTAACACTGCTGTTAGTGGTTCTGTAATAATAACTGCTGTAAGCAGTTCTTTTATTAACACTCCTGTTAGTTGTTTAGTTATTGAAACTTCTATTAGTGGTTCTGTATGACTGTACTTCTAAAACTTACATTTTATATCGTAGTGGTAACATATAAGATTGAAAACAGATTAGGAGTATATGCAAATGAGACAGAAACCCAAAGACACTCTGAACTAGAAGTAATTATGGGGTTGTGTGATTGCTGTCTTTTCTTGTTTGTCCGTAAACATACCTATTTGGTTGCTAAACTTGCCGATGATTGTTTTATTGATTTACTTTCCTTTTCCTCTCAACCCTGTCTAAAAAGTATCTTCTATCAACTATATGTAAGAAATCTGGATGAGGTTAACGGAATAAAAGTTAAAGGACAAAAGAATTAATAATAAAAAACTTTGAGCAAAACCAAAATGAAGACGCGCCTATCCATATTCTTTTTGGTAAAAAAAATATGAAAAGGGAAAAATGAAAAGAAAAAAATTATCGAAGACCAATGCGGCCTTTATAATTTTGAAAGCGAAATAACGAAATCGCAAAAAATCTAAAAAAACCATAAAAACAATTACGAAAAACGCGAAATAGTGATAGCAACAACGCGATCTTGTTTTCGCGGTTAAGCTAAAGCGTTTCCAAGATAAAGGCGACAAAGCGAAATGGATGCATCTTGCCTCCATTATGAAAACAGTAAAATGGCCTATAATTTGTCTTTTCGTTTTAGGTTAGAATATTTGATCATTATCACACACATGATCATGTATACTTAGTAATGGAATACTGCTGTAATGGGGACCTCTTGGATCTTATCAATAAACATATAGGTACAAATCAGAAAGGAATCGGAGAGGAACTGTCTCGGAAACTGTTCAGGCAACTGTGTGAAGCGCTACAGCATATACATATGAATGGAGTTGTTCACAGGTACTTAGTCTATCTCTGTCGTCTCAAATTCTAAATCACTCGTTTTTCGATTAACTCTTTCTGCAAATTTGCATTCCAGACGGAATTTTGCATTCCAGACGGAAATTCAAACAATTCATCTTTAATCTTGATCTTAACTCTTTACCGTTCCTATGACCCGAATTCGGGTCATAAGCACTTTTTTGCGTAAAATTTAGATTAAAACCTTAAGTTCTCTGTCATTTGACTATCAACAGATTTCACCAAGGGCTTAAATGAAACCTGTGAGTTTCAGCTACACATTAAAACGCCAGTTGTGTATTTTGGGGTTGATCTTTATGGTAAAATAAAGCAATTAAACTATCGTCGTTTTTTTAAAAATCTGCTAAAATTTTGTAGAAAAAACTTTAGGATTGTGTAAATCTTGAATTATCGAAACATTGTGTTTGTTTTCTATAAACTGCAAAAATCGGTTCTTAATGGATTGTTTTCTTTCAGTTATGTTTTGAGCTTTATAAAATGAAGGTTCAATAAGTTTTCTTATGATTAGTTTCTACGAAAAACGGATACAAACAGTTAACATTGTCAATATGTCAGTAACTTTCAGCAACTATTTCTTAGAATTTCTGCCAATACCACTTAAAACGTGCATATTGTTGTTCCAGAGGCCAAATAGTATAAATAAAATGCATTTCTTACTACTTGTGTTACTTGGTTTTGACATTAAATCATAAGTACCCCCCCCCCCCCCCTTCCACCCTCTTCCCTATTCTCCCCGGGTTCACACACCATTCCACATTGTGTGTTGTTTTAAAAATGTAAAAAAATGCAGTTTTGACGTCTTTCTTAGTATCTTATTATAATCTAATATTTGTATGTTAATGGTCAACTTATAAATAAATATTATAAATAACATTGAAAATAAGTATGAATTTAATCGGATTTAACTGTCTGCCTCCGTAGCTGAGGGGATGCATCTAAGGCTAGTAATCAAGCGATCTGAGTTCGCATCCAGCAAGGGTGAATGTACGGTTAAAAAAAAACCAACACAAATATTAAATATCTTGACTTGACTTTAATTTAATTCTAATTTCAAATTAAAAATGCTTTTTTCCTTGTGACAAAGTAAATTGTCTGTTTTTTAGCTACAGTCGTTTATAGAATAATAGAGACATACATATTAAGATAATCTATTACAAATCGGTAACTAAGGGATGCTGAGGCTGCCAGATTTTTGTTTTTCTGCCCTTTAAATGATTGTGGGGATAAAAGTGTGCACTGGATGCACTTCAGTTGCACAGTTGAGCTACGTTTTTTACCCCAAAAGCTCGAAAATAGTAATTTTGACCCAAATCACCACATAGCATGTTTGGCTATAAAAATTGCTGTTTCTCACATAAATAGACCATTGAGGGTTCTTATTCGTGGAGATGTTATTCGTAACATTGTATTTGAATGCTCTGTTGATACTATTTCCATAAATAAACTACAAAAAAGTACATTTTGAATCGAAATTTTACAATTTTCCGATTTTTTTGTTGTTGTCACGTGACATTGGACTGATTATCACGTGATCAAACATGACAAAAAAAAAATTACAAACCTTTCATTAATAATACTGAAAAACTGTTTTCTATAAAAAGTCTTAGTTGATAAGTCTACTAACAGTAACAAGAAAGTTATGAATGATTGAAATTTGATCGTTCCTCTGCGGCAAAAATAGTGCAATTTTTGCCGAATGGTAAAGAGTTAATAAAAAAAAGCAATATTTTAAAAACCAATTGTTTTCTTTTATTTCAGAGATTTGAAGTGTGAGAATGTATTATTAGATGAAAACATGAATGCTAAGTTGACAGGTAAGTGTTAATTTATGAGAACGTATAGTCATTTGCCAACACAAATTATTGGGAAGAAGAATTATTAATTCTATAGTGCTCGTGTGGTAAAGAATCATTCATTATGGCAATACTTATATGCTTATTGTTAGTGGTTTTGGGTTATTGGTTGCTCTTTTCAGAAAATAGATGCCTCAGTGTTAAGATCTTTTCTTACAAAACAAATAGATTTATAGAAATCGCGTTGAGAACTACACGGAGCTACCATTCTATTTTTGTGGGATGAGGGATAGGGTATTGAAAAAGGGGGAGGGGATTTGAAAAAGGAGTTTTGAGTAATACAAAATGGCAAAAAATTGCAGGATTTTAATCTATGCAAAAGAAGTCAGGATAAACAAATAGAATAGGCAGGAACAAATAGAGTGAAATAAAAAGACAGGACAGAGATTTGAATTATAAAAAGTGTAGGACAATTTTTTTTCTTCTTCAGATTTTGGATTTTCTGCTGCAGTTGATGACCCAAGAGCACTGCTTCGAACATCATGTGGATCTTACGCCTACACAGCACCCGAAGTTATTAAGAACAAACCATATGAGGGCTTCAAATCAGATGTTTGGAGTTTGTAAGTTTGCCTTATATAGTATAAATGATTTTCATGTTAAGTGGATACAAAACTCTTTCCTCTGGTCACATTTTTGTCAAGCCTTCGACTTTAGTCGAAAAAGCGAGACATAGCGACCCTACATTCCGTCGTCTTTGAACGCGGCGGCGGCATCCATAAATATTCACTCTGTGGTTAAAGTTTTTGAAATTTTAATAACTTTCTTAAACTATCCCGTATTTGTACCAAATTTGGACAGAAGCTTGTTTATGATCAAACGCTAGTATCTAGAAAGATATTTTGTTAAAATTTGTACCTGTTTATCCGTATTTTACTTATATATGGACTTAGTTTTTCTTCAAGTTAACATTACATTCAGTCTGCAGTTAAAGTTTTTAAAACATTTATTAGATTCATAAACTCTATCCTGGCATGGAGTTTTACCAGCTTCTAATAATCAAAAGAAAGTTTCAAGTGGAATATTTTATTGATTTTTTTCCTCATTTTTGTTGAGCCTGCGATTATCAGCAAAAGTAGGCGAGATACTGGGTTCCTCGGAACCCTTTATACGAATTTATGAAGACAATAGTTTCAGATAAAAGAAAGAATGAAAAGTTTTCGTTGTAACAAGAGTTATCTCGGCAATATAGCATGCGAATTTTACATGGTTTAATTAAGTAAACATGAAGTCGAAAGAATATGGAGCCTTGACAGGCAATCTTATTTTTGTGATTTGACGCCTCCACTAATAAAAACAAAAAAAAAACAGAACCAAGCCCTAGCAGACATCATGATTACATGTATCTGTACTAGTACCTATGATGCATTACTTCGGTAGTCAGATACACTTAAGGATATAACTTTTTTTTTTAAATTCAACTCCTATAAATGATATTATAGTAATTCTGATATATTTCTGAAAGTCAATCAAAACATATACTTAATATTTCAGACATTCAACAATATCCTTTCAAACATATATATTTTTCTACTTAGCCTATAATAGTAAGGTAATTAATTTTGATTTTAGAGGTATAATTTTGTTCGCCATGATAAACGGTCGTCTGCCTTTTAACGACGCACAGATGTTAGAGATGGATGAAGATATGAAAATGCAGAGACTTCGGTTTGAACGCTCATCGTCATTTGGTAAGGACAAATAATGTTTGATGATCTGAGTTTTCTTTCTAGAATAACGAATGATTGTTAAAATAGAATGAAAAGTGCAAAGCTTTCAAATGCAAAGCTTTCAGATCATCGAGAAAAATACAGAATATAGCAAATAAGTAAACAATATAAACAATAAAGAATACCGAGAAATACTTATAGAAAAGGGAAAATGACCTAAAAAATGAAGAATACAGAAATGGGGATCCCCACCTAAACCCTCGTGTACGATGTATATACTTATGGTCAAAATGAGTTAAATATTTTTTTGCAATAATTCAATGAGGGGCAGATTACTGCATCTTCGCAGTTCCCAAGATTTATTTAAGTTTTATTTCATACGAAATCATGCGACGTATCCAAACGTTTTGTTGCTCATAATATAAAAATTACACGCAGGGGAGACATATCTGTGTGTCAACAGTTTATCTCCTTATGTTGACTTTAAACATTCGTGTAGTGTAACAATTATTGTTTTGTGCTTGCAGAAGTGAATATATTTACACGACTGTAATCTTGGTAGCATTATCTTTTCGTTTATTAGTTTCTAGAGACGTACTTTTATATATAAATACAATAATATTCCAGATGCTAACTTATAAATTTTTGGTATATTCTCAAAGTACTTTATTAAAGCTGTTTATGTGTATTGAACATAATACAGATTAACGCCTGTGGTTTAAAGGTAGTTACTTATACAAACACGGGATTAATACCATATTAATTTTTGTCAAGGTGCAATCAAATGGTATTCAAAAATTAACCCATGCATATATTTACTACATTTATAATACTGACAGATTTCTGCTTGTGTTTATTCAATAATTAGTATATAAATATACAACTGTTTAACTATTGTAATTTGTTTTAACAGATTGCATGGTTTTGATACGGAAGTTGTTGCAGTATCAACCAACAGAACGTCCACTACTGGATGACATACTAAATGATCCATGGATAACAGGAAAGAAGCCTATTCCACGACAGTTACAGAGACCTAAATGGATTGTAAGTTTTTTTTCATTTAAATTGTTTTATATTTGTCTTTTTGAAGCTTTTGATAGCATAATATGTAATATGAGTTTTGAAGTCCGTACGGTGTCCAATAGCACAGACATTGGTCTCACATTTAGTTTTCTATATACGTTATAATAGGTATAATAAAATAAAAAATCTGAGACAAGTTTCTGCTTCATTAAGTCTCTGGTGAAGAGTTGTCTCATTAATTATACCGCATCTTCTTATTTTTATATTGATAAACAAATCAGATACACTACTTTTAATAGTTTCCTGTATAATTGATCTCAGTTAAATCTTTAATAATGAAAATTTGTCGAAGGTTTAACGAACATCAATCGTCACAACTTCAAGATTGTTTTTTAAATTCAATGGCATGTTTAGTCTATCTTTATTTATATTTAGAATCCATACCAAGCGAAGAAACCGGATGCAGTGGAGGTACCAACAATAATTCAAACGCCAAAGAAAGTAATAGAATTTTCCCCGAGGATGCGGAACAATACCATCTGTTACCGACCCGACGCCTCCCCCAAAACTTACACAGAATCATTAAGAGGAACAGTAACCCTTAATCACAATGTCGGAGAAACTGTTACCCTTAAAAGCCGTTCTGGCGGCAGAGGTATGTTAACCAATGTTTTATCTTGTCTATTTTGTAACTATGTTGTAACTACAATCCCGTCCCCCTTTTCTCCAATTTGACCTACCGAATTAGACTTTTTATCGAAGGATTTACTAGCATGAACAACACGACGGCTGCACACGTGGAGCAGGTATTGCCTTGCCCTTCTGGAACACCTGAGATAACCCCGAGTTTTTGATCGGGTTCGTGTTGCTTAGTTTTTGTTTTTCTTTGTTGTGTTTTGTACACCTTTGTTTGTTTGTTTGTTTGTCTTTTCCGTTTTTTTTGCCATAGCGTTGTCAGTTTGTTTTCGACTGATGAAATTGAATGTCCCTTTGGTATCTTTTGACATTCTTTTGTACCGATGCACATGTAAGGGAAAACAACAAAGTATCCAAACGGACCGACATGTGCAGTAAATGTAAATTGGAAATATTTATTGTTACTTAATAACATAAACGGTACCAATTTTTCTGCACCAGATGCGCATTTTGATTACAATGTCTCGTCAGTGATGCTCGAGGCAAATATATCTGAAAATGCAAAGCTGATTCAAAAGGTATAGTCAAGCTAGGCAAGGAATTTTGCATGATGAATATACATTTCTTAATTTAAAACACTTTCCCAAATTTTGTAACAACAAATTTTGATAACCATAAAATCCGTATTTTCATGCCAGTACCAAAGTACTGATCACGAGCCTGTGATGAACTTGGGGACTATTAGTCCACCAAATGGTTTCACATTTTTATGCCCCACCTACTCCCACCTACGATAGTAGAGGGGCATTATGTTTTCTGGGCTGTGCGTCCGTTCGTCCGTCCGTTCGTCCGTCCGTTCGTCCGTCTGTTCGTTCGTCCGTCTGTCCCGCTTCAGGTTAAAGTTTTTGTCAAGGTAGTTTTGGATGAAGTTGAAATCCAATCAACTTGAAACTTAGTACACATGTTCCTTATGATATGATCTTTCTACTTTTAAAGCCAAATTAAACTTTTGACCCCAATTTCACGGTCCACTGAACATAGAAAATGAAAGTGCATGTTTCAGGTTAAAGTTTTTGGTCAAGGTAGTTTCTGATGAAGTTGAAGTCCAATCAACTTGAAACTTAATACATATGTTCCAAATGATATTATCTTTCTAATTTTAATGCCTAATTATATTTTTTTTATCCAATTTCGCAGTCCATTGAACATGGAAAATGATAGTGCGAGTGGGGCATCCGTGTACTTTGGACACATTCTTGTTTATTTTATTTCTGGTAAGCCAAAAGTGTCAAGTCTGAAAGAAACCTATCTATCATCCAACTAGAAAGTCTTTTCCTTTATCACGAGGGAATTGTTATTTATAAAATCAATTGCAGTTATTTATCATTCAAATGAATTTGACCTGACGTAAATATTAATAATTGGATTTTTTTTTACCAATACAATAAAGAACTTGATTTATTTTAGAATTGCTCCTTTTCTTTGAGCTTTAGATAACAATTTTCTAGTCCAAAAATTGTAAAACTATATATTTTAAAAAAAATTAGGATTTAAAAAAAGGATGGATGTTACGACAGTACAATCTAGACCAAACACGTGGCCTCGAAGTAAAGATGGATCGCCGTTACCAACGAAACCAGGAAATAAGCCCAGATCTTCTGCTGCACAACAGAAACACCAGACCCATGGTCCAGATATCAGGACTATCGCTAAAATAATTACGGAAAGATACCGACAAGGAGAAATGGGATCAAAGGACATTTCAAAGCAAGTGCCACTTTGGCTTGTTAACCAGGTTAGCCTTTCTGGATTAAGCAAACTCTAAATCATTATTGAAATTTTCAACACTTCTGTTTTATTCATTTAAGGTAAATATACTTCATTATTTTGTTTCATTAGTGAATCTTTTTATATAAAAAGGGAAAGAAATAGATGTTTTACACATCAAGCAATGATTGTGTATGCTTTTCTGTATTTAAATCTTTGCATCTTTTCAAGACTGTCCAGTGATGTGCAATGAAAATATGTTTATCTTGAAATGAAAGCTTTGAAATCGAAAATGGAAATGGGGGAATGTGTCAAAGAGACAACAACCCGATCATAGAAAAGACAACAGTAGAAGGTCACCAACAAGACTTCAATGTAGCGAGAAATTCCCACACCCGGAGTTTGTATGTGTTGCTGTCAGACTCAAACTAGTGTTAGTTTCAAAACAAATACGAATGCGAGTTATCGCGTGATGTATGTACAGTTATATACAAGAGTATGACCATAAAGTCGATATAATATATGCGAATTTTCTCATTGGATAATATTTTTCAAATTATTTTTAAAGATTCTAAACTCAGAGGGAGAACAGAGCGAACAGGAGAAAGCTAGACTATTGAATGGAATTGACGCATTAACACAACAAGACGAAGATGAACATAGACAACGCAGTGTGTCACCCGGATGCCCAGCATGCGCAATGTCGTCTCTCTCAAACACTTTAGAAACTGAGAAACTAACAGACAATGTTTCGGTTTCACAAAAAAAGAAACAGAATCATAATGGTAAACCCAGCTGTCGCTCTAATTTAACTAAAACATCAGCATCAAGTAAATCCACAGCAAAATCGTCTGTATCAAAGACAAAAACTGAACCATGTGCATCACCAAAACCTGTCACAGCATGCTCTAAATCACAAACGGCTCAGAAAAAACAGATGGTAAATTATTCGAGTCCGTTGCCAATGAAAAAGTCATCAAAAAGTGCTGATGGGAGGATAGTCGTTAAACAAAGTGTCGCCACTTTTAACCAGGTATGATTTAATATTTAGAAAATTCACAAAAATAAATTATAAAGGACACAGACAAATATATGTGCTTATTTATATGATTTTATTTTTATATTTCTGATTATGTAGAATTTTACATCAATATTTAAAGCTATTGCAATACAGTTTTTATTCCTATAGATACATGTTCTAGTACACGCTTAAATGCTGATTTGTTTTAGAGATGAGTTTTAAAGAAATGTTTTAAATTATTACAGGAGAAAAAAATACCCAAAAATTCACCTGCACCAAATATAAAAATCAGTCCACCTTCAACAACAGTGAGCAGGGGATTCAAGTTCAAAATAATGACACCTGCATGTCGTGCTAAAATGTGCAGAGAGAGAAAAATGCACGCTTACACCAACATGCATGCATTTCAAGATGTAGTGTAAGTATTAGACAATACACTTTTATTTATATTTTATATTTTTATTTGTGACGGATGTCACATGCGGAGCAGGATCTGCTTGCCTTCTGCAACTGAGAGGTTTTATTAGCTGCGGAATCGTAGCTCTTAGGTCTTTATGATAATTTTTGGACAACTAACGGATCTAATGTCCGCTAATTTTCAACATATATCATAAGGACATAACAGCTACGGTTTTGCAACTATGGTTTGCAAATTGTCAAAAAATATCATAAGGACCTAAGAGCTACGGATCTGCAGCTATGATTTTTTCTATGTTCTGTTTTGTGTACTGTTGTTTGTTTGACGGTCTTTTTACTATTATTGCTATTGCATTTCATTTTTTGTTATTATACTTAACTTGGAAGTGATTCGCTGCTATCCCCCCCCCCCCCCCCCGCGCCTAGGGATCAATAGAGGGTTATTAAAATTCACAGCGGATTTGGTCTTCCGGCTTCGGCCTCACCCCCTGTGGATTTTACTAATCCTCTATGCATCCGTAGGGGTCAATAGCAAACCATAAAATTTATATTAATGGTAAATGGTTTTTAAAACGCTTGACTTACTTAGCAATAAGAAAAAAATAAGGTCCAACCTTCTCCCGGAGCAACTGATATTCAAAAATCTACCGATGTCGTTATGATTCATTTTGTAATGAAATTGTCTGTTTACCTGAAAGTTGATTTATTAGAAAATTAATTCTTGAAGTGATTCAGTATACTAGCTAACTAGCGTTTATCTTATGTAAGGGGAAGTATTCTATTTCTGCCGCTGTCCCTAACAGTAAACTCCATTGTAAATATAAAATGAAATAAAGTGACGAAGAAAAAAAACTTTAACTGAAAGTTAGTGAAAAAAAGGCAATTCAGTCACAAGTTCACATTGTCCATATAACGAGTTGGTAGATCTTGACGATATCTCACTATACAGTTGAAAATATTTTCCCGAAAACACTTAGCTTTTATGTCTGCTGTACCCCCCAACTGTCGTTCACTATCTTTATAATGAGCAATAAGACGTGCTGCATATACAGTAGAAAAATGCACCCCCTTCCGGGCCTCTTAAATATGAAAATGTTGTAAATTGGAGCCAAGATTGCACAATCTTTAATTATGCATGCATAAATAATGCCACTGGACATTTAGCAGTCGAAAATTCAATCTTAGTTTTCAACTGTTTGTGCATCTGTCCTGGTTAGTTTCCAGATGCTTCCATCTTGTTTTGTCAATGTTATTCTCTGAGCATTCCATCGAGATTTATACAGGATTTAAAGATTTCGAAAGTCCTTATTAAGATTGCATGCTGATTGTAAATTAACAAAAAATCATGTGAAATAATTAAAGATAAAACTAAATCGTTACATTTTCTTTACTGAGAGAGCTGTTAAATATACGTATGTACCAGTTTTATCTGTACTTTATAAACTTTTTTAGATTCATCGAAAAAACAAACACTTAGGGTTGACATTAATATTTTTACCTGATATTTTTTAAGAGAATAATAATATATCTAAACATTGCTTACTTCTGGTTTTTACAAAAAAAACATAGATAATGCATTGTTATGATTCTGTGGGCTCAGTCTTGAACACTTGTTGAACTTGTAAACGGAGTTCAACTGGGTATATTTTTAACTGCTTAACGCTTTATGTATATGATTTCAAACTTTCTTCTTTAGCATTCTCGATGTTGTATTTTACAAAAAGATACTTAATATGCACACTGAAATTTGTATCATATGTTTATTGATTTTAAACATATGACAGTTCAGTCTCTAGTAATTGCTATTTTTAGTCTGTATTCGTCATTGTTTGAATATTTTATGCATTGATTATCCTGTGTGTGAAATATAAATGTTATACTATTTTCTTTTGATCAGGTGGCCTTTACCATTAGTGCATGGTCAAAGTGTTTCCAGTAGTGCAAATCGCACCTCAAATGCATCCCCCTCAGGTCAACTCAACACGACACCACGTGACATATGTAGGTCAGACACAAGCAGGGTATCGGAATATACCGAGGAGAGCCGAATAGCTTTAAATGATGTCACAGATATGGCGCATAAACATAAACTTGTAGTGCATGTGTGTTCATAGTATTGCTTTAGGTCATATAAATTATCTGAAGAAATTCAAGTTCAAGATGACATGAAAATGATTGCTAATGATTTTGTTAATTTTACAGATTAGTCACATATTTGTATAGTAAAAGTTTTAAAACATACTTAGGAATTTGTCAGATTTCTTTCAGATGTTGCATTGTTAAAACATATTCAAACTGTGATTGTAAAATTGTTATTAGAACATTAAATATATATACACTTAACTATATTAACTGTTCATCAAATATGAAAAAAAATGATTTCAAACTCCAGGTCCAACAAGGCATAGAAAGTCAGTTTTGGCTCTACATTTCTGAACTTCCGCTTTTTAATGCTATCCATCTCATACCAATTGACTTAGGACTTCAAACTGTTTTGATTCGTGTACCACCACTTATGCATATTGCGAAACGAAAAATGCGTCTAGCGTACTAATTTGTAAGCCTGGGGCCGTGTCAATGAAAGTATCCTAGGATATGTCCTAAGATAGGTCTTAGGACATTATTTAGGATGGTATTAGGACGTGTCTGAGACCTGTCTTAGGATGTAAAACAAAGCTGGCTTAGGACAGTCCTAACTACGATGGTCCTAGGACCATCCTAACACATATATTTAATTGAAAAAAATACATAGAGATTTCTATGACATAGATTTGATTGTATTTTAATATTTATATATGTAAAGAGAGGGAGGATGACTTTTATATGGAACAATTAACACAAAATAAAAGTTAAAGATTTAACGTAATACTAATAAATACGTTATTTAAAAATAAGATGGAAGATATAAATGATTTTGATACGAAAACATTAAAGTAAATAGTCACAAAACTTTGTTAAATGTGATATTCGTGCTGCAATTTTAGTACGTAAACTAGTTTTGTCCTCTCGATTTCATTACATGTATGGGATGAGGATTAGTTAAAAAAGAAGTAGTTTTTTTCCCATATTTAAATTTTTATTGCACCGTTTTGGTAAGTCGCAAAAATGTTGCTTTACTGATAGTATTTTTTAGGCTTCAAAAAAGGCAGCACGAAATAATTTAATGTAATACAATTAAATCTTTAACAAAAATTGAAAAAAAAAATGTTTTATTAATTTAATTCTTAAAACAGTTTGATAGTTTAATATTGTATTAGTATTTCTAGTATTGAGTTTATGCCATATTTGCTGTTTTTATTACGTTTTAGGACATTGTAACCTTTAGGACTATCCTAAGACACCTATTTGTATGTCCTAACTTTAGGACCAAATTTAGGACATATCTTATTTTAGGAGACTTTCGTTAACCTGACTTAGGACTAAGACGTATCCTAAGACCATCCTAAGACATGTCCTAGTCCTAGGACAGCTTCGTTGACACGGCCCCTGGTATCTTACAATAGGATGAACATCATGTTTGGTAATTCTCCTTTCATGGGACAATGTTTGAGCTTGGTCAGTCTGGTACAAAGTCGCAGAATGCTGCAGCTGTTTATTGAAAAAAAGGGGGAGGGGTAGGACATTTATCGGGACTCCGGGATCGGATGTTTTTAAGCTCGGAATTTTGGGATTCATCCATTCGGGATCAAGGAATTGTTTTTTTGAAATTTGGGAAGTCGGGATTTACATTTATTAAATTTGGGACCTCAGGATTCCATGTTTGTAAGCCTGGGTTTTCGGGATCAGGACCCCTCCTACCACCCTCTTTATTTAGTAGCTCATATAACGAGCATGTCTTAGCTTGGTTCATTTTCAATTGCAATTAATGAAATATATGACGTATAGATCTGAATGGGGGTGATCACTGTTCAAATAATCTTAATAGCCTGGAAGATAAAGTTTGGTTATCTAAAGAAGTAATTTCGGTAAGGGACATGTTTTGTACGCTTATTAAGTTCAATGTTTCAAGATATACATACTTGTACTCTGGTCTAAGAAAAAAAAGTAGTATATATTTGTGTTTGCCTTATGCCACATTAGCGCAAAAAACGGTGAGAAAATGCGAATAAGTGAACATGAATCCGATCACAATTGCTTGCTTATGAAATATTGTTTACACATAGAGACGTTAACAGATAAAATTTAAAAGATCGCATGTAAAACGAAGACTGTTTTGTGCCTTGATCGTTTAATTTAACTGCTGCAAAGCATGCGCTTATCTGGGCTTGTCCTTGCAAACAAATATTTTTCACTTTTGTACACATTTGTTTTTTCTGCATTCTGTGTTGCACAATGTTTATTCTTATGCTGTCTTGTCCAAAGTTTTCTATTTGTGTCCATATGTTGTAGCAAATATTTATAATTTCATGACAAACAATGTTTATCTTGACAGAAATCATGATAATAACTGAAATAATCTCTTTGATGAAATACAACATTATTTACCCACTGGTAAACTGTTCACAACTAAGTTCGTTTGGCCAGTCCATACCAATCTCATTCATAATTGGTTCACATCCTGCACGAACAGTATTACACAATAATTGGTTCCACCGTTCACTATCAACTTGTGGGTTACATTTAGGAAAATACACTGAACAGAGGAAGTCTTGAAAAAAATCACTACAACCTGCTACCACAAATATATAAAATTTGTTCACTTCAAGACCCGCTTCATGTTGGGTTTTGTGTCCAAACCGGTTGGGAAATTTGGTTTTTTCAACTTTTGTGCACACATAGGTATGGTTGTTGGTTCACATCCACCTAGAACATAACATATATAAATAGATGAAAATCAATTATAAGATAAAAATGATTTCTGTAAGAAAAAAATAATATACATTAGTGAATGACATTTGAGATTATCTGAATGTACATTCGAATAATTAGTATATACTTAATCGGAATATCAAATGTACACCTCTTATTCTAACGAAAATTACATATTCCATAACGCATTGAAATAAAAGAAGCCGTGACTAAATGATATACAATCAAGGTTTATCATTATGATGTGCTCATACCTGGAAACTTATGACATTCAAAGTTAGATGGCCCAGGAATGACAGTGGATACACAGTATACAATAAAAGTTTATCATTATGATTATGCTCATACCTGGAAACTTATTACCTTCAAAGGTAAATGACCTAGGAAAACCAGTGGATAAATAATTAACAATAAAAAAATATCATTATGATTACGCTCATACCTGGAAACTTGTGGCATTCAAAGTTAGATGGCCAAGGAAAACCAAACTTGTTCATCAGCGGCTCGCATCCCTTTCGAGAATTCTCACAAAGATATCGACTTGGTAATATTGTCGATATTTCTTTCACAGCTGGATCGCATTTTGGGAAATAGTAACTGCACAAAAATCCCCTTAAAGACGCACTACATCCAATTTCAACCAAAGGCCAAATAGCTTTTAAATCTTGTGTTGCTTCTGTTTGTGATCGATGGCCAAGAGTATTTGGAAACGTTGTCATTGTGTATCCTATATTCATGCATTTGGGCGCTGTTATAAGCTCACATGAATACACTAATGAAAAAGTAAATGCAAAAATAGCTCCAACAAGATAGAAAAACATGAGGTCTATATTGGGATGTTAAACAAAATGGAAATTGACAATTGTCATTTTTTTTAATTATGATAAGGCCTATTGATAGTTATCAAAAATAGCAGGCTTATAATCTAATACACCGGACGGGCTATTAACACACATTATAAATTAACGTTAATAATGCATTGTTAAATTTGACATTTTATCTCCTGACTAATGAAAGATCATTGTAAATGGTAAAAAGAGATTGAAATATAATGTAAGTACACGAAGGTATTAAAGAATTCAACTTACAGCAACAGATGTGTAATGACTGACAATTTAGTCTAAACTTGAATGCATGATTTGTTAATAGTTGTTATTAGCTTTGAACTAGCTGTACAATACAAAATATGACTGCGAGTAGTAGTACTCTCAGATCTATACTTTGTAGTAATGTCAAACGTTCTGATATTTGATACTCGAGTACTCGGTCATGATAGTCGCGTATCGTATGAATTTTGATTTTTGTTGGAATGTGGTATTTTGGTTAATACTCTCATAAACGTAATTAAGACGTGATGACATCGCTTGACATTTTAGCGACGGACATACGTATTTTTTTATTTAAGCATATTTATTTATAGTGGATTGGGAAACTAGTTTTGCAACTTATATTAATCCATATCCACTTTCAGGGTGCGAGTGTTGCCTTGTAGCGGCATTAGCCTGCTCTTTTCCGAAATCTACAAGGATGTCTTTACTTTTTTTGTTCAAACATCGGTGACAATATAATGGAATGTGATACGACTGTCATAAAAGTGAGAGGTTTAGCTAGTTATAAAACCAGGTTCAATCCACCATTTTCTACATTTGAAAATGCCTGTACCAAGTCAGGAATATGACAGTTCTTGTCCATTCGTTTTTGATGCGTTTTGTTATTTGATTTTGCCATGTGATTATGGACTTTCCGAATTGATTTTCCTCTGAGTTCAGTATTTTTGTGATTTTACTTTTTGTAAGAGATATGGCTCTTTCTTAACACGGGTCAGCCATTTATCGTCCCCTTCCGACGGAATATCATCGTTTCCTCAAGACCATACTTGCAAATGGTGTCAAGGGAGAGCCGAAAATTCAGTCCCTGAAATTTTGATCCTGCAACGGGAATCGAACCATGAACCTTTGTGTTTGTAGGCCGATGCGCTAATCACTACACCACGGCTCTCATACGTATTGTTTGCAGAACTCAAACTGTATGACTACAAAATATGACTTGATTCTTGGTAACGTGTATCGCTAGTCCTCTATGTTTCTAGGAAAATGGAATAACTGACCACCATTTATAAAAAATACCTGTCATAATAGCAATTGTTGTTTGTGTGTTCATGAAATGTATAAACTTCTGTATTCTTATCTTTCATTTTTGCTCATATGATGTGTCTTTATGACTTTGGTAACAAATGACGTGAACTTATATATCCCGTCATTGTGTTATTGTCAGGAATATGGTAGTTGTTATCCATCCGTTTGATGTGTTTGAGCTTTTAATCTTGCCATTTGACAAGGGACTTTCTTTTTTGGAATTTTTCTCTGAGTTCAATGTTTTTGTTTTTGTAATTGTTCTTCTTTTCATTTTAACTTAAACCAAAATAGAGTCTCAAATACACTTTTATTGCATTATAGGTAAATCTCATATCAATCACTTTTACAGAGAAGTCTTTATTAACAAACAAAAGTAACTTTACGGCTTGTGAGTTATTAAGTCACGAAAGAGTTATTACGTGTACAAGCCCCGTTACAGATGTCTCTTTACGTTATTAGACGCCTAGGGTTCAACGCAAATCACTTTTATTTTTATCTAGTTCAGCAATATGAACTGACCAACAACATCAGATGCAAGTCTGTTTTAAAGTTTTGAAGTCCTGCACACGAAAAATCTTCTCGAGGGAACGGATTATGCTGGTTCTGATAAAACACTATTTTCGATTATAGATTCACCAATGCAATGTCTTCGTTATTTCTGTCGATGGGTTGCTGTATTATTTACGTATGATCTACATCTGCTTATATTTATAACGTGTTTGACTAATAAAAACATGAAACTCATTCATGTAGGTGATTAAGACAAGTTCTACCATTTAGCTAACAACCAACTTGTCAGCAAAGTTATACAGTGATTAATAGTTTGTAATTGGTCAAGATGAATGCCGAACTCAGCATTGCTGGTGGATGTCACTCGTATATAGATCGGATCCCTACAAGCTTTATGATTGTTTATCTCATTTATGAATGGGATACGCATATACCATTGATGTTACTACCTAGTTTTACTTCGTTCATTGTACATATCTGGTTTGCATCCTTTCGGAACTCTCGTATTAATCTTTTTGTTCAAATATTTGTTTTTAAAAAAGGCAGGATATAATCAGAAACGACTTCAAAAACCCATAACCGACACCATTTCGCAAAGACATGTTTACAAGTGAGATGTTTAGCTAGCTGTAAGACAATGTTTAATCCACACTTTTCTACATAGCAAAAGGCGTGTATCAAATCAAGAATATGACAGTTGTTATCCGTTCGTTTGATGTGTTTGAGCTTTTTATTTTGATATTTGATTAGGGATTTTCCATTTTGAATTTTTATCCACGCTCGGTATTTTTGTGGTTTTTCTTTTTACTCGTGAGTGCGATATACATTAAATCATTGTCAAAAATTCCCATTATGTCATTTTGAAGAAGAGATAACAAAAGACAATTCTAAACCATACCAAAAAAGAAGACAGACATAATATAAGAAAATATGTGGTATGATTATCAATGAGATACTCTTCACAAGATGCTAAATGACACAAACATTAACAATTATAGGTTATACATGTAATATGGCCTTCGATAATGTACAAAGCCCATACTGCATAGTCCGCTTAAAAAGGTCCCGAAACGACAGATCATAACAATTGAATCGTGAAAACTAACAGCCTAATTTATGTACAAAATAATGAACGAAAAACAAATATGAAACACAGCAACTAACTCCAGCCACTGAATTACAGTAAAATTATTACAAAACATAAAGTTCACCCCCCCCCCAAAAAAAAAAAAGTATTGACACCTGTCCAAATATTTACAATTGGAGATATAAATTCAAGCATACCTTTCTCTTTGATTGCTTTATTTTTTCCCCAAAGTGAGATCGCCAAACGCCTAACAAAACAGTTAAACCTTAAAATTAATTCGTACAATCTTTAATACTAGACAATTTAAAGTTTCTATACCATATATATACATATTTCACCAACCCGAGCTAGTATAAGTTTAAGAGGACTACAAAAGATCTTTCAGGAACTCAACAATAAAAAAAAGTGGACAAACAAGATCAAGAAGAAATCAGATAGAATATTTGACGAGCTTTCGGAATTGAGCTCGGGGCATATATTATTTTTTTTGTATTATTTTTCATTTTTTTGCATGTAATCAGACTTAAGTGTAATAACAGGTGTTTTGTCATTTGATTTTGCCATTTGATTAGGGACTTTCCGATTGAATTTTCCTCGGAGTTAAGTACTTTTGTGATTTTACTTCTTAATAGAATTAACATTGCACAATTGGGCAAATTAGTTAAACACATTGTCAATTTTAGAATAGTCTTTGCATTAACACATTGATATATCCTAGAAATATGTATATATATTATATAAACAAAGTGCCTAGAAAATCAACCTAACGATGTTAGAGTAGATTGATTCGTAACTTCCTCCCCGGCGCTGGGACTGGAACCTGTACTTCTAACTTTCTAACTTCTACGACAACACCGCCTAGCATTGCGCAGAGGTCTTATCCCCTCCTCTTACTCTAGCTTATAAAAAATAAGCTTTCGTTTCGGGAGGTGTTACCTTCCTGTAGGAATTAAACAAGGATCTCTGATACAATACATGAAGTATTTATTTTTAGTATACAGAAATGATCAGCTATGTATCTCGTCAGTATAATTGCAGAATGCTAATCTGTTTTTAGAAGCATACAATCACTGTAAATAAATATATGTATATGTCTGCCTGTGTGTAGTGACAACTGCAAATTATACCTTGTGCATCAGATTTCTTATAATTAAGAAATACCAGGCCTTAGAATATGTATAAAGTGCCAAGGAAATCAACCTAACGGTATTAGAGTAGATTTGATTCGTAACTTCCTCCCCGGCGCCGGGGCTGGAACCTATACTTTATTTTCTAACTTCTACGACAACACCGCCTAGCATTGCGACAACACCGCCTAGCATACTATATAATATATATATATATATTTATTTAATGATTGAAACAATATAAATGAAACAGCTTTTTGCTTTTATTTGATGCAGTCAAGAAACGGTTTTGTACAATTAAAAGTTACGGAAGAAAACTTCACACTAAAATAAAAAAAAACCAATACAAATACATTCATTTTCAAAATATTACAGCAGAGTTGATCTATTTCCTGAGTATTGTGATTGGAGTTGATTTTTCTTTGCAGTTTTCTGGATAGCCTGTAATATCTTCACACACATTTGATTCTGAATTTGCCGGTTTCTGAACCCATTGGAATCTAGCATACTCATCAGCTTCAACCGTCATTGATTTTGATGCTACTTTAAAGTCCATTGACATCCTACAATGAAATGTACTAAATTAAAATCAATGATATACTTCAAACAAAAATTGATGGAACTTCTGCAGTCGACCATGTGGCTGTGGCATTATACGGGTGCCACATGTGGAGCAGCATCTGCTAACCTGAGATCAACCCCCCCCCCCCCAGTTTTTCGGTGGGGGTTTGTGTTGCTTAGTATATTCATTTTTCTATGTTGTTTCTTAATTGCTATTATTTGTCTGTTGTATTTTCATTTTTAGCCATTGCGTTTTCAGTTTATTTTCAATTTATAAGTTTGACTGTTCCTCTGGTATCTTTTGCCCCTCTTCTATAGTCTATGGACAACTAATTTTTCTTTTTGTTTATAAATGTTTCACATTTTGGCATTCATTTACTATTCTACAATTTCCTCAATATTGGAAGTACACGCTCATAACATTATCATTACGGTTTTTGAGAACACATGCAAATTATCTTTAAAAAAGTAAAATAAAGATACCGACTGAGGAATATTACAAAACGGAATGTTCTGATTCAATTGGCAAAATCAAAAATTTAAACATAGATAATAACTGTCATATTTCTGAATTAGTACATGTATTTTCTTATGTAGAAAATGGTTTTATAGTCAGCTTAACCTCTCGCTTGTATGACCATTGCATAAAATTCCATTATATTATAAAATTGAGAATGGAAATGGGGAATGTGTCAAAGAGACAACAACCCGACCAAATAAAAAACAACAGCAGAGGGTCACCAACAGGTCTTCAATGTAGCGAGAAATTCCCGCACCCGGAGGCGTCCTTCAGCTGGCCCCTAAACAAATATATACTAGTCCAGTGATAATGAACGCCATACTAATTTCCAAATTGTACACAAGAAACTAAAATTAAAATAATACAAGACTAACAAAGGCCAGAGGCTCCTGACTTGGGACAGGCGCAAAAATGCGGCGGGGTTAAACATGTTTGTGAGATCTCAACCCTCCCCCTATACCTCTAACCAATGTAGTAAAGTAAACGCATAACAATACGCACATTAAAATTCAGTTCAAGAGAAATCCGAGTCTGATGTTAGAAGATGTAACCAAAGAAAATAAACAAAATGACAATAATACATAAATAACAACAGACTACTAGCAGTTAACTGACATGCCAGCTCCAGACTTCAATTAAACTGACTGAAAGATTATGATTTCATCATATGAACATCAGGCACAATCCTTCCCGTTAGGGGTTTAGTATCATACCATCATAACATATATGAGAAGAACATAACCCGTGTCATGCCAACAACTGTTTTTAGAATAAATGTGTTTAGTTCCGATGCAAAGACCTTATCAGTGATTCAATATTAACGCCAAAATATGCAATCTTTAATGACTTGACAACAGTATCGTAATTATATCCCTTCTTAATAAGTCTATTCAAAGGTTTTGTAAGTTTCTGAGGTGAATACTGACACCTTTGTGCTTTGTAAAGAATATTACCATAAAAAATTGGATGTGAAATACCTGAACGTATTAGAAGTCTGCATGTTGACAACGATTTGTCAACAAAACAAACAGACATGATAGGTCAACATGTAAAAAAGGGATGCAGCAGTCAACATCATGTTATAATCTTAATCACTATAAACACAAACACAATATCGTACTTAAAACATTAAACATACTGGCTATCAATAACCTGTAAGATGCAATTTCGCTTGGTTTATTTCAAATATAAGAAGAATATAGGGTAAGCAACTCTTGATTTTAATTCATCACTAGCCATGATATTTCCCGCTCAGTCAACATGGTATATCAGAAATAGGAATAGACCGGTTAATTAACAGATCAGACGATTAAACTTGTAACTATCTAAGTACGCATGTCCGCAAGTGAGTCTTAATGTCGTTAAAAGCACTTGACATATAGATAAACACGTATTGATAAACACATTTCTTGTAAAACAAAAATAATCTCCACAATGAAAATGTATAAGTCTATTCAGACCTTAAAATCATATGAAACGATTTTCGAAAATTTAATGTTATCAAAATCATTGAACCAATGCATTCATATTTACTAAACCAAGTATTGCACGCATGTGTTGTGTATATGTTCCAGACCGTATGAGTATTTGGACCGTACGCGTACGGTCTGGACCGTATGCGTACTTTTTCAAAATACGCATACGGTCGGACCGTACGCGTACGGTCTGATTATTAACATTAAGAAGTTAGTCACGTTTATTAGATACAAATGTATATAACAGATCAACAGAACTTATGTCTCAAATTAATAGAAAAAGTTCAATAGTTATGGAAATAAAAACTTAATATTTTAACTATTTAAAATAATCACACTTATTTAATCTGTTAATCTCCTGCATTTAGCATGTCAGTAATTCGTTAACTGCATGCAGCCCATTATGCTCATTGAAATTGAAGTTCTCGGAAGTAAACATAATGTGGGGAGACAATTGTTATAGAATATTTAGAAATTTTACAAAAAAAGACGAAGGAACATGCATGAACAAATCATATTAATGTAAAAGAAAATATGACGTTCCTTGTGTTGTGGTACATTTGTAGCAAGTGTCACCTTGGTCCAGAGTAACAAAATAGGATTCAGATATACAATTAAACAAATATTTAATGTCAATTGTTCGCTTATTCACTCTATTCATCTATTTGTAATAATAACAATTTGTATAACTAACAATAAAGATTTTGATAAATGTTTGTTTAAATTTAACCCATATGATCCCATGCAAAACATGTCTGCTCAGCTGGACCGTACGCGTATACTCATACGGTCCGACCGTACGCGTATGGTCGGACCGTACGAGTATACGTATACGGTCCGGACCGTACGCGTACGGTCCAAATACTCATATGGTCTGGAACATATATACTACGCATCTATAACGTATCATCGACAAATAATATTTCATTGAGGGGTTGTTAATCGAAAGTCCCTCTGGTATCTGTCGTCCATCTTTTTCGTTCGAGTGTTTTGTCGAAGTTTATCAGATCTAAAATTGATAAACAACGAAAGCAGATTTGTGGAAAGCGGAACAGAAACTTGAATGACTTTAACATATAAACCTTGATGGAACGAAACTGCGTTGTAAAGCCAACAAAAGAAATCAGTTTTTTATCCGGAGCTTTAACCTTTATAAATATATAAATTATATATAGATACAGTCCTGTAGTTACCATATATGTACAGGGTACGTGTTTGTCCCAAGCGACAATAAGTCTAATGGATCTGGATGGTTGTACAACAGAAAATAGACTAATGTGTTCTGATTTAGAAGGTCAACGTTAGTGTTCGTATTCTGAAGTGGAAGTGGCCCTTCATATTCCTTCAGCGTTACTCCACTCGATACCTCTCTACCTTGTATGTTAGTTACCATCCAATTAATGTACCGATGTTCAATAACTCCGTCATTAGATCTGTTAGTATGTTCAGTTACCATTACCAACGTGAAATAATTCCCTAAAAAAGAAATATCTTTATTAGAAACTATTTAGCCTAAAGTAAAAAAAAAACCCAGAGAGTACGGATAGCAATATTAAAAGCTCAAACACGTCAAACAAATGGACAAAAACTGTCATAGTTTTGACTTGGTACAAGCCAAATGTAATTCAGAACTCGTCACACTTCTATTGGACTGATGCAGGCATGGGCCGATTTATACATTGCAATGTAATGCATTACATTACAATTACTTTAATAAAACCATGCATTATATTCCAATTACTCTTACATGAATTTATCAAAGTAATGCATTACATTACAATTACTTTTGCAAAGAAATGTATTGAATTACACATTACTTTTTTAAAATTTATTATCAAGTGAAAAGAAATTTTAAACATTTTGAAAAACAACATAAACCTACTTTCTAGGCTTTCAGCTGCAGCAAACAGAAGTATTTTAAAAATCACTGGCAATAAGCTGAATTAATGAATCTGTGACCTCTTTTTGCTTAGGATCATTTATATGATATTTCTGATTTCCAGTCTGTTTAACCAAACCTATCACAGTTGATTGCTCTTCTGTCTTTGGTTTTAATAACATTTACGGTACCAATTTTCTTGAACCAGATGCGCAGTTCGACAATACATGTCTCTTCAGTGATGCTCGTTGCCAAAATATTTGAAATCCAAAGCTTATATAAAAGATGAAGAGCTATAATCCAAAATGTCCAAAAGGTTTGCCAAATCCGTGAAAGGAATCAGAGCTTTGCATGAGGGAGATACATTCTTTAATTTATAATAATTTCTATCATTTTGTAACAGCGAAATTTAATAACACAAAAAAATCCGTATTTTCATGCCAGTACTTCGCAGTACCGAAGTACTGGCTACTGGGCTGTTGATACCCTCGGGGAATTTTAACGTATCAATGTATGCATCTCTGTTTTTTCTTCAAGATGTAATTTATTACACATTTTTACTTAATGTTAACTTTTCTTTTATAAAAATACATTTCTTTCTTTTTTAATTTCAATCAAAATATTTAATAAGCTTTATTAATCATGCAATAAACAAAGAGCTTAATTAATGACAAAGTGTCAAATGGAGAAAAGATTGATTGTAAAACAAACAAATTAGTGTTACATGACAATGTTCAACTATCTGGTATTAATCAAGTTCTTCCTTGGGCAAGGATTAAACTCCAAATTCCCTCTAGTGATTCAGGTAAAGTGTGAAAAATAATAATCAACAGAAAATCAATATTTAGATTATTATGTTCTGAGTTAATAAAAAAATCCTAAATTCTATTTTAGTTATAACTCCAGCAATCTGTTAAGAGATATAGTAAATTTGATATTTTAAGTACGAAGTTGAAAAGCCATTGAGGACCAAAAATTTCAAAAAATTATGCAAAATACGGCTAAGGTAATCTATTCCTGAAGTAGAAAAGCCTTACTTTTAAAAAAATTCAAAGTTTTGTTTACAGTTGATTTATAATTATGAACATATCAATGAAAACTCAAGTCAACACAGAAATTCTGACTACTGGGTTGGTGGGTCCGTTTATATTTGCGTCCATTCGTTTTTCGTTTTGAAATATCAAAATCAAAAAACAAAAAACGAGAATGTTTTCATTTTTCGTTTTTGATTTCTTAAAAACCAAAACAAAAACCGAAAAAGTTATCATTTTTCGATTTTGATTTCTTAAAAACCAAAATGAAAAACAAACGTGTTTTTTTTTTCATTTTTGATTTCTCGAAAACCGAGACGAAAAACGGAAGTATTTTCATTTATTCATCTTTGATTTTTCAAAAACCGAAATAAAAATCAAAAGTGTTTTTGTTTTTCGTTTTTGATTTCACTATAAAACAAGCGAAGACTCGACATTTGCGTTCAATTTCTGCATGCTGCTCTATTTAATTGTAGTTAAACGTTATTCGATGTTTTCCTTTCCCTTTTGATAGCTATTCAGATCAAATGTATTCTTTAATTTCGGAGATAATGTCACCAATCTAAAAATAAGGATGCATGATCTTTACTTTTAAGTTTGGAAGGTCGATTATCTAAGATTATTAGAATTGCATGAAGACCGAGGCCAATCAGCCGATATTAGACAAATTACACGAATATTCAAGACGGCTATATATAATTCGTTATATTTATTATTTAAAAAAAAAGTTCACACTCCAAGTCGTGGCTAGTAAAATTGAGAATGGAAATGGGGAATATGCCAAAGAGACAACAACCCGACCAAAGAACAGACAACAGCAGAAGGTCACCAATAGGTCTTCAATGAATATAGTAACAAATAGTATATAATATTTTTTACTAAAGTAATGCATTATATTACAATTATGTAATGCTAAAAATCCTGCATTACTCATTACATGCAATTACTTGGGGAAATGTAATGCATTACCATGCATTACAATTACACATTTGCATTACCCCATGCCTTGACTGATGTACTCAATGTTGGTTAATAAGAAGTATAAATCTTTACTAAAATCTGAAAAAGTCATAGAAACTACGAACTAATATGTGATTTATGGGAAACGAGACCCATGCAGAAATCACCGTGTAATTGTCGTCGGTTGCTGTATGTCTTATTTATGTCCGATTATGGTCAAACTTTTAGTATAAAACTCAGAACTGTGTGAAGTGTTTTTATTGTTATTATGAAATACTTCTATGACATGTAACCACTGATAAATCATTATTTGTTGACAAAAATATTGAATATGTTTAGCTACTTAAGAGATGGATGTAAACCACAAAATCATAGTACGTCACATACGGTTGCATACCAAAAAGGGTTAAAAATATATTCCCTTGAATTTGACAGTTGAAGAAAATCAATCCTTCATTTCATTTCAGTTGTTGCATTGTTTCGAGCAAAAAAAAAAGAATATAGAAATGGAGGACTTTCCACATCCAGATCTTCATACATTACCTATTTGTTCTTCTGTTGAAGTGGTTTCCCACGAAACTGTAGGTTTATTCAAGGACCTGACGTCTGCTGTTTTCAAGAGCAAACCCTCGTCTTCAGGAAGTGTAAACTCTTTCTTGCTAAATTAATAAAAAAAACACTTAAAGTAATATAACAGCTTGCTTTTTGGTTTAAATCTATGATTGAAAATAAGAAGATGTATTTATGTGTATACAATATTCTATCGACATCTGATTATAAAATATTCTTGCATAGGTGAACTATTTATAAGTAAGCAGAACATAATTATTTAGTGAAATGAAAATACCGTATCTATAACTATATACAATCTCAGTTAATGCTATTGTAACAGTACAGAGAAATAAGACAGGTGTGAGCGGTTTATTGAAGCTATCAACTAATGTTGCAAAAGAGAGCCGTGGTGTAGTGGTACGTGCATCGGACTACTAACACAAAGGTTCATGGTTCGATTCCCGTTCTGGAATGATAAATTTAGGGACTAAATTTTCGGCTCTCCCTTGACACCATTTGCGAGTATGGTTTTGAGGAAACGATGATAGTCCGTCGGAAGTGGAGGATAAATGGCTGACCCGTGTTAAGAGAGAGTTATATCTCTTACACGTAAAAGACATCCTTGTAGATTTCGAAAAAGAGTAGGCTAATGCCGCAACAAGGCAGCACTCGCACCCGCAAAGTGGAAAGGGGTTAATATAAGTTTCAATAACTTGCTTCCCAATCCACTATAAAGAAATATGTTTCTTAAACTAATGTTGCATGAACTATTACCACAAGAGACTAAATACACTGGCACAGTGTTATTGTGTATGGATAGTATGAATGTCTATATCGTTTCATGTCACATGACAAACTGGGTAAAAAGTTTAAGCAAGAGCCCACCTATGGTTTCATGTTAGTGCATATTGCTCACATCTATTTGGTGTCCTTTCTGTTGTCTTGTGTTGTTTGTTTGGGTTTTTGTTGTTTCTTTTTTGATCGAAATTGTTGTTTGTCTATTATATGTCCTGATGTTTGTGAATTTCCATTTTTATATTTTTAATGTTTGTTTCAAACTTTAGCTTTTTTTCTGTTGCAACTTTTGAAAAAGAATATATCCCTTTACAGTGATCCAATCGTATTTGACCAAATTAAACTCATCCTAGATACCAAATGTGACAAAAGTAAAACCGGACATTACGTAGTAATAATTATAACTAAAGTACTTGTAAACTTACGCGTAGGAGTACACACGGCAACATGACACAAATGTAATGGCTGATGTTGTATATCTTATACTGAGCTTGAATGGAAACGAAGTCTTTACTATGTGTTTGACTGTTGAAAGACTCACTGTTTCTTGTGATTTTGAAATGATAGGTCTCACTGTTGAATGTTTGATAACAGGCCTTACTGTTTGAGGTTTCTTTAATGTTTGTGTAGTCTCAATTTCGTCTGCAAATAATAAGAGATACAATCAAAGACAAGGTAAGATATTTGAATTACTAGAGTGATTGAAGAAAAATTAAAACAAAATAAGAACCTTTTTACAGCAAAATAGTTTGGCTTGTACGTTTATATGGGGACGAAGTCCCCAATAACAGTAGAAAATTCAATAAAAAAAAATCGGGAAAATTTTCCCGATATTTTCATTGTACTAATGAACTCAAAATCATTCAATTTTTTTTTGTCGCGTTTTTTAATTTCCTGATCTGCGCAGAAATCTACTTCCGTTTCCGCAACTTCAAAGCAAGTACCGAAGCTCATAAACTCGTAGGACTTCAGGAAAGTTCGGAGAGCCGACAACCTTGCTTCGGAAGTTGCCGTTTCCGGTCCTGTTTGCATGAGACTTTGAATAAAATGTATATTTATCAGTCTAAGAAAGAAACTCAATACTTATTCATTTTTAAAAATTGTTTGTTATAAAAAAAACGTTATAAGATGATAGCGTTTCTTTGTTTACGTTGATTACGACGTCATAACTTAAATAACGTCACAACTAAAATACCTAACAACAGAACCAAAATCGGAAAAGTTACGTTCTTTTATACATCGAATATGACGTCATAATGTCACAACTAAATCCCTAACAATAGAACCAAAATCGGAAACGTTACGGTATTTCCGTTTCTCTTTTTAACATGTTTGATTTATAAAATAAAAAATCATACAGACTTCGTCCCCATTCACATGTCATGCCTGCCTCATACTAATTTATGAATATGTAATGTGGAAGCAGGCTTTTGTCTTTCCAGTGAAAAGGTTTTCCTTGATTAGAATTCATTTATTCATTTAATATAAAGTGTTGTCTGTGTATTTTGGAAAATCCTAGATGCCACAAAAAAATTATTTATGATTTATTTAGGTCTTGTATTTTCAACAATATGTTGGTGAGTCAAAGCAGCCTCTCCACAAACGCCTCAATGGCCATAGGAGTGATATCTCTAAGAAGCCACTTCTCCCAGTTTCTCAGCACTTCAGACAGTCGGGTCACAAACCTGATGACTTTAACCGCATGAACATTCTAGTGATTGAACAGAACATTCACTGGAGTGATGCCCAGCGACAGGTTCGGGAAAGCTTTTGGATAAAGGAACTTAATGTACATCATCCAAACGGCATCAATAAGAAATACTAACAGTTTTGTTTTCACTCATTTTTATTGTTAATATACACAGTCACGTATATTGAATTATAGAGTTTTGTTTATATTATGATATTCAGGATTTTGGATTAAAATCAATCGACCAAAACTTACCTGTATTATTACTGATCTATTTTTACACCTTATACAATATGTATCAATATAGTTAAAACTTGTGACACTTGAAGAAGGCCATTTGTTGAGCCGAAATATTTTGTCAATACGATTTAATAACAACATTTTCGTATTATAACATCTTATATCAGTACCGTTGTGCAAATCTTTAGACTGATATATATATATTTGGTGTCACGATATCACAGTAGCATGGGTTCGAATCCCGGCGAGGGAAGAACCAAAAATTTGCGAAAGCAAATTTACAGATCTAACATTGTTGGGTTGATGTTAAGACGAGTTATACATCTACACGCGTATTATTATTTGGCGAAAGAGGTTCATATTCCCGAACTATGTTTTCGCTTTCCTTGTTCATATAAACACATAAATTTGGATATACATTGTACGACAATGGCACATGACACCAAAGACAAAGATAATCAAAATGCATCGAGAGGGCAGCATACCGACACTTTTAATAAAACAGAAAGAACAAAAACGTACGGCCAAATTGTTGAAAACTATAATGATTTATTAAGGTCTTGTACTTTAATATTAGATACCGAACGACGTCGATCTGAGTCTTTATATGCACATTTGAAAACAATGCTTAGACTGTTTTCAATTTGCTTTGAATGGATTAAGTGTTGTTAAATAATAAAACATTTAACTTGCATAAGTATGCTGTGAAAAAGACAACTTACTTGAAAACTTCTCACAACTCAAGCTATCAGGCCAATCAAATCCAAATTTAGCCATTAAAGGTTCGCAATCATTTCTAGCCTTTTCGCAAAGATTTCGTGAAGGTAAATGTGGCAACAACGGATCTGCTCGATTACATCTAGGAGCATACAATTCACATAAAAACTGCTTTAAGTATGGACTACATTTAACCTTGACCAACGGATAGAACTGGTGTACTTCTAAACCACTGTCATCTTGAGTACTATGTCCCAAACTGTTTGGAAACTGTGTAAATCTATATCCAATTCCCTTTCTACACATTGGAATATTGATTCGTTCACAATTTCGCACAGCATCAAGTTTAACAATTAAACAAGTTATGAACACAACTAAATAGGTAACATGATTGAACAACATTATTCTTATACTTGTAAAACGATGCAAAAAATATTCCCAAACTCAGCTAGGTTTTTTTTTATGGTAAAATTGTTCCTAATGTTCTTCCATTAAAAATGTAAATTGCATTTAAAATTATTCTTTTAAAAGATCACTTAAATATCAGTTGCACTTGTAATTTTCGATTGTATGACTAATCTACTCATTATTAAAGGTCACATTTAATATAATAATCTTCAAAACAGTTGAACGCTAAGGATGAATTACTTAGGGTCAATATAACATCTATTAATAAGTGTAAGAAGATAGGGTACGAGTGCAATAAGACAACTCTTCATCAAAGTCACAATTTCTCAAAAGAAAACCATTATAGGTCAAAGTACAGACTTCAACAAGTGTTTGTGCAATGGTTTGTTTTACAAATAATTTGCAAGAATTTATCTAGACTTTAATCTGATATGAAACTAAGCAAAGACATTATATAAGAAATGTGTAGGTCATAAAAGAGGGGGGATGGAGGGGTCCTGATCCTAAAATCCCGGGCTTAAAAACATAAAATCCCGAGGTCCCGAATTTAAAGATAATTAAATCCCAACATACCGAAATTCGGAAAAAAGAATTCCCGGATCCTGAAAGGATCATCCTGAGCATGAGAAACGACATCACATTGATAAGCTTCGTACTTTATTTGGCCTTTCAAACATTTTTTGATTCGAGTGTCACTGATGTGTCTTTTGTAGACGAAACGCGCGTCTGGCGTTAAAACAGTTTTGGTCATGGTATCTATGATGAGTTTATTTGCAACCACTGGGTCGATGCCACTGCTGGTGGAGATTTATTTCCCCGATGGTATCACCAGGGTCCGTGTATATTTGCGTTCATTCGTTTTTCGTTTTGAAATATCAAAATCAAAAAACAAAAACGAGAGTGTTTTCAGTTTTTGTTTTTGATTTCTTAAAAACCAAAACAAAACCCGAACGAGTTTTCATTTTCCGATTTTGATTTCTTAAAAACCAAAATGAATAATAAAAGTGTTTTCGTATTTCAATTTTGATTTTTGAAAACCAAAACGGAAAACGAAAGTATTTTCCTTTTTTGATTTTTCAAAAACCAAAATGAAAATCAAAAATGTTTTTGTTTTTCGTTTTTGATTTCACTAAACAAGCGAAGAATCGACATTTGCAATCAAGTTCTACATGTTGCTCTATTTAAATCTCGTTTAACGTTATACAATGTTTTTCTTTACTTTTTGATAGCTATTGATGTCCCGGTGTAATTACTGTCTCATGAAGACAGGAAAGTCCGCCTGACTAATGATTTGAACAAAGGTGATTAATGAATCAAAGACTTTCAAATTTCCTTGTAACATACTAAATTATTATATTTGAATATTGAATGAATTACAAATTTGAATAACACATTGAAATATTATATAAAGATTGTAAAAGTACGATTGATAATAACATCACATTACCAAGGGATGTTACTACCTATCTGTAAAGAAAACTAGACCCATGCACAGCGGTTATTTCATCAATATTATTTAAATCGGAAATAATGCCGACGAATGGTAACACATCATCAATCTAAACAATAAGATGAATGATATTTACTTTTTAAGTTCTGAATGGTTAGTAATTTTAACGAAAAAATATAAACAAGTCTAAATTGAAAACTACGTTCAAACCTATGATTGCGTTGGATAAAAACCGCAATTTTTATACTTGTGCATGTGAAACAAATTTCGTTGTAGAAGGGTCTAAATACAGCACAAACAACATTTTCCAAAAGACCAAAAAAGTGAAAAAGTATATTTTAACAAAACGCATTTTATTAACAGGTCGAACAACAGATGTTCTTTAACCCTGTTGACTGCCATTAGCGATTGCCAAAAAGATTTAATAACAAGATGTAACAAAATGGATCTCAATATAACTTTAAAACTAAACAGAAAACAATCAACTAGTGGCCAAGATGTTATGCCATAAACATAAGGTGTCAATATTTTTTTTTTACACCAGATCCGGATTTCGACAATAAATGTCTCTTCAATGTTATTCAATCATTTATGTATAAATTGATTTTTGTCTATATTATCTGTATTTTTTGGTCTATTTTTGAAGTAGTTACAAGAAACTATAACGGGTTTCTTATATTGTTATCCACATATATATAAGTATAACATCTACACGCGTATTATTATTTGGCGAAAGACATTCATATTCCCGAACTATGTTTTCGTTTTCCTTTCTTGTTCATATAAAAACATAAATTTGGATATAAATTGTACGACAATGTCACATGACACCAAAGACAAAGATAATCGAAATGCATCGAAAGGGCAGCATACCGACACTTTTAATAAAACAGAAAGAATAAAAACGTACGGCCAAATTGTTGAAAACTATAATGATTTATTTAGGTCTTGTATTTTCAACAACTTAAGAGTTTAAGATTCAAATCACCCGCTAATAGAGATGTTATCAAGTGCGGCAAATCCATAAAACGGACGTCGATTAAAGAAACCAAAACATTGGACGTCGATTTGAGAACAACACAAAACGTCAATTAGAGCATAACAATTAGCCATGGATTTGAAATGTTATTACATTGTGACGTCAAAATTAAAAGTTGATTTGAGAAACGGACGTCTATTAGAGACCGAGCGTCGATCTGAGTCTTTATATGCATATTTGAAAACAATGATTAGACTGTATTCAATTTGCTTTGAATGGATTAATAAAACATTTAACTTGAATTAGTATGCTGTGAAAAAGACAACTTACTTGAAAACTTTTCACAACTCATGTAATCAGGCCAATTAAATCCATATGTATTCATTAAAGGTTCGCAACCATTTCTAGCCTTTTCGCAAAGATTTCGTGAAGGTAAATGTGGCAACAACGGATCTGCTCGATCACATATAGGAGCAAACAATTCACATAAAAACTGCTTTAAGTATGGACTACATTTAACCTTGACCAACGGATAGAACTGGTGTACTTGTAAACCACTGTCATCTTGTTTTTGATGTCCAAAACTGTTTGGAAACTGTGTAAAATTATATCCAATTCCATCTCTACACATTGGAATATTGATTCGTTCACAATTTCGCGCAGCACCAATTTTTATAATTAAACAAGCCATTAACACAACTAAATAGGTAAAACGATTGAACAACATCATTCCTAAACTTGTACAACGATGCACAAAATATTCCCAAACTCAGCTAGGTTTTTTTTATAGTAAAATTGTTCTTAATGTTCTTCCATTAAAAATGTAAATTGCATTTAAAATTATTCGTTTAAAAGATCACTTAAATATCAGTTGCACTTGTAATTTTCGATTGTATGACTAATCTACTCATTATTAAAGGTCACATTTAATATAATAATCTTCAAAACAGTTGAACGCTAAGGATGAATTACTCAATATAACATCTATTAATAAGTGTAAGAAAATATGGTACGAGTGTCGATGAGACAACTCTTTATCCAAGTCACAATTTCTCAAAAGTAAACCATTATAGGTCAGAGTACAGACCTTAACAAGTATTTGTGCAATGGTTTGTTTTACAAATAATTTGCATGAATTTATCTAGACTTTAATCTAATATGCAACTAAGCAAAGACATTATATAAGAAATGTGTAGGTCATAAAAGAGGGGGGATGGAAGGGTCCTGATCCCAAAATCCCGGGCTTAAAAACATAAAATCCGGAGGTCCCGAATTTAAAGATAATTAAATCCCGACATCCCGAAATTCGGAAAAAAGAATTCCCGGATCCACGAAAGGATCATCCTGAGAATGACAAGCGACATCACATTGATAAGTTTTTTTATTGCTTATTTGTCATGCAAGTTAATTTTCAACAAATAAATACCTTGAGGATATACTTAGGTTATATGTTGGAATGTGTGTCAAATGTTTGGATTCCTTGTTGTTTGCAATACAATATAAAATATTTTGCCCCATTACACCAACTTATCTTTTCATTAAAGACTTTAAATAGCTCATAAAGGGTCATTTTCCAAAATTTAAGTAGATTTTTGATTTTTTTCTTTTGATTTGAGACTCAACTTATACCAATACAAATATGAGGTAAGAGTCCGCGTCAGCTTCTTCCCGCCATGTTTTATCATATGTATGATGGTGGAGATTTATTTTCCCGAAGGTATCACCAGCCCAGTAGTCAGCACTTCTGTGTTGACTTGAGTTATAATTATTGATATATTCATAATTATAAATTAACTGTAAACAAAACTTTAATATTTTGAAAAACTAAGGATTTTCTACTTCAGGAATAGATTACCTAAGCGATATTTGGCATTACATTTGAAGGAAATGTTGGTCCTCAATGCTCTTTAACTTCGTACTTTATTTGGCCTTTCAAACATTTTTTGATTTGAGTGTCACTGATGAGTCTTTTGTAGACAAAACGTGCATCTGGCGTTAAAAAGTTTTGGTCATGGTATCTATGATGAGTTTATTTGCAACCACTGGGTCGATGCCACTGCTGGTGGAGATTTGTTTCTCCGAGGGTATCACCAGGGTCCGTGTATATTTGCGTTCATTCGTTTTCCGTTTTGAAATATCAAAATCAAACAACAAAACTCAGAGTGTTTTCATTTTTTGTTTTTGATTTCTTAAAAACTAAAACAAAACCCGAAAGAGTTTTCATTTTCCGATTTTGATTTCTTAAAACCAAAATGAAAAACAAAAGTGTTTTCGTTTTTCCATTTTGATTTCTCGAAATCCAAAAAATCCAAAACTGAAAACGGAAGTATTTTCATTTTTCATTTTTGATTTTTCAAAAACCAAAATGAAAATCAAAAGTGTTTTTGTTTTTCGTTTTTGATTTCACTAAACAAGCGAAGAATCGACATTTGCGTTCAATTTCTGCATGTTGCTCTCTTTAATTCTCGTTTAACGTTATACAATGTTTTTCTTTCCTTTTTGATAGCTATTGATATCCCGGTGTAATTACTATTTAATGTAGACAGGAAAGTCCGCCTGACTAATGATTTGAACAAAGGTGATTAATGAATCAAAGACTTTCAAATTTCCTTGTTTCTATATTATATTATTATATTTGAATATTGAATGAATTACAAATTTGAATAGCACATTGAAATATTATATAAAGATTGTAAAAATACGATTGATAATAACATCACATTATCAAGGGAGGTTACTACCTATCTGTAAAGAAAACTAGACCCATGCACAGCGGTTATTTCATCAAAATTATTCAAATCGGAAATAATGCTGACGAATGGTAACACATCATTAATCTAAACAATAAGATGAATGATATTTACTTTTTAAGTTCTGAATGGTTAGTAATTTTAACGAAAAAATATCAAAAAGTCTAAATTGAAAACTACGTTCAAACGTATGATTGCGTTGGATAAAAACCGCAATTTTTATACTTGTGCATGTAGAATGAATTTCGTTGTAGAAGGGTCTAAATACAGCACAAACAACATTTTCCCAAGTAAACAAGTGAAAAAGTATATTTAAACAAAACGCGTTTGACTAACAGGTCGAACAACGGATGCTCTTTAACCCTGCTGACTGCCATTGGCGATTGCCAAAAAAAAAATAATCACAAGATGTAACAAAATGGATCTTAATATAACTTTAAAACTAAACAGAAAACAATTAACTAGTGGCAAAGATGTTATGCCACAAACATAAGGTGTCAATATTTTTTTTTACGCCAGATCCGGATTTCGTCAATAAATGTCTCTTCAATGTTATACAATCATTTATGTATAAATTGATTTTTGTCTATATTATCTGTATTTTTTGGTCTATTTTTGAAGTAGTTACAAGAAACTATAACGGGTTTCTTATATTGTTATCCACATATATATATAAGTATTACATCTACACGCGTATAATTATTTGGCGAAAGATATTCATATTCCCGAACTATGTTTTCGCTTTCCTTGTTCATATAAACACATAAATTTGGATATACATTGTACGACAATGTCACATGACACCAAAGACAAAGATAATCGAAATGCATTGAGAGGGCAGCATACCGACACTTTTAATAAAACAGAAAGAGCAAAAACGTACGGCCAAATTGTTGAAAACTATAATGATTTATTTAGGTTTTGTATTTTCAACAACTTAAGAGTTTTAGGTTCAAATCACCCGTTAATAAAGATGTTATCCACTGCTGCAAATCCATAAAACGAACGTCGATTAAAGAAACCGAAACATTGGACGTCGATTTGAGAACAACACAAACGTCAATTAGAGCATAACAATTAGCCGTCGATTTGAAATGTTATTATATTGTGACGTCAGAATTGAAAGTTGATTTGAGAAACGGACGTCCATTAGAGACTGAACGTCGATCTGAGTCTTAATATGCACAATCGAAAACAATGCTTTCACTGTATTCAATTTGCTTTGAATGGATTAAGTGTTGTTAAATAATTAAAACATTTAACTTGAATTAGTATGCTGTGAAAAAGACAACTTACTTGAAAACTTCTCACAACTCATGTTATCAGGCCAATAAAATCCAAATTTATTCATTAAAGGTTCGCAACCATTTCTAGCCTTTTCGCAAAGATTTCGTGAAGGTAAATGTGGCAACAACGGATCTGCTGGATTACATCTAGGAATATACAATTCACATAAAAACTGCTTGAAGTGTGGACTACATTTAGCCTTGACTATCGGAAAGAACGTGTGTATTTCCATACCACTGTCCTCTTGTTTTTGATGTCCCAAACTGTTTGGAAACTGTGTAATATTATATCCAATTCCCTCTCTACACATTGGAATATTGATTCGTTCACAATTTCGCGCAGCACCAATTTTAACAATTAAACAAGCTATGAACACAACTAAATAGGTTCCACGATTGAACATCATCATTCCTACACTTGTAAAACGATGCAAAAAATATTCCCAAACTCAGCTGAAGTGTTTTTATAGTAAAAGTTTTCCTAATGCTTTTCCTTTAAAAATGTAAATTGCATTTAAAATTATTCTTTTATAAGATCACTTAAATGTCAGTGGGACTTGTAAGTTTCAACTATATGACTAATTTGCTCAATATTAATGGTCTATTTAAAATTCTTATCTTCAAAACACTTAAACGTAAGTGACAATTGACGTAGGGTCATATTCAATCTATTAATAAGCAGATATGGTACGAGTGTCGATGTGACAATTTTTCATCCAAATCACAATATCTCAAAAGTAAACCATTTGAGCGGTCTTAAACAAGTTTCATGCAAAATATTTTTATAAATACTTTGCTTGAATTTATCTAGACTTTAATCTGAATATGCAACTAAGCAAAGACATTAAATAAGAAATGTGTAGGTCATAAAAGAAAGGGGTGGAGGGGTCCTGATCCCAAAGTCCCAGGCTTTAAAATATGAAATCTGGAGGTCCCGATTTAAAGAAATTTAAATCCCGACATCCCGAAATTCAGAACAAAGAATTCCCGGATCCCGAAAGGATCGTCCTGAGCATGACAAACGAAATCACATTGATATTGCTTATTTGTCATGCAAGTTAATTTTCAACAAATAAATACCTTGAGGATATACTTAGGTTATATGTTGGAATTTGTGTCAAATGTTTGGATTCCTTGTTGTTTTCAATACAATATAACATATTTTGCCCCATGACACCAACTTATTTTTTCATATAAGACTTTAAATAGCTGATAAAGGGTCATTTGCAAAAACTTAAGCATATTTTTTCTTTTTTTCTTTTGATTTGAGACTCAACTTATACCAATGATAATATGAGGTAAGAGTCCGAGTCAGCTTCTTCCCGCCATGTTTTATCATATGTATGCTGGTGGAGATTTATTTTCCAGAGGGTATCACCAGCCCAGTAGTCAGCACTTCTGTGTTGACTTGAGTTATCATTGATATGTTCATAATTATCAATTAACTGTAAACAAAACTGTAATATTTTGAAAAACTAAGGATTTTCTACTTCAGGAATATATTACCTATGCCGTATTTGGCATTACATTTGATTCGAGCGTCACTGATGAGTCTTTTGTAGACGAAGCGCGCGTCTGGCGTAAATATAAAGTTTTGGTCATGGTATCTATGATGAGTTTATGTGCAACCACTGGGTCGAAGCCACTGCTTGTGGAGATTTATTTCCCCGAGGGTATCACCAGGGTCCGTTTATATTTGCGTTCATTCGTTTTTCGTTTTGAAATATCAAAATCAAAAAACAAAAAACGAGAGTGTTTTCATTTTTTGTTTTTGATTTCTTAAAAACCAAAACAAAACCCGAAAGAGTTTTCATTTTCCGATTTTTATTTCTTAAAAACCAAAACAGCAAAATGAAAAATAAAAGTGTTTTCGTTTTTCAATTTTGAATTCTCGAAAACCAAAACGGTAAACAGAAGTATTTTCATTTTTTGATTTTTGATTTTTCAATAACCAAAATGAAAATCAAAAGTGTTTTTGTTTTTCGTTTTTGATTTCACTGTCACGATCCAGATGAATTTTATTGCGTTATTTACATATTTATACAGTTAAACTTGTATATAGATAATAATTTGTGAAATTGTCGTTATGATCAGAGAATTGCACTTGCAGTCTTTGCGCAGGACGTCTCTTTTTCAAAGTTTATTTTATACATAGTTTTAACATACGCTTTTATGTATATAATTACGTTTGGCCTAAGTTTGGTTCACCTGTGTTTAAACGCACACTGATTAGGCTTGGCCTAATTACACACCTTTTGACTATTTTAAATAGTGGTCAATCGAGTTCTTCGGACAGGTTAGGCTATTTTTAAACAGTGGTCAGACAAGTTCTTTATACACGTTGTCATTCATTTCTGCTTGGGATTTTGGAAGGATGCCACACTCGTTAGATTATTTCATATTCGATATCTAAATTAAACCTACAATGTTTCTACTGTATATTGTGCATCAATTCCGGGGTTAGTGTTTTATCCATCGGTATACTACTGTTGCTTTTATTTATTCTTACATATATTTATACTTTTCTGTGTATTACTTTAGTTTATCAAATTTCCGAAACTTTCAGACTTCTGCAGACAATTTTCCATTATGTAAATTGGACAATTTATAATGCTTTGTAAACTGATTTAAAGATATGAAAACAATGTTTTATATTCAAATATTTGCGGTTTTACTAGTGAACAAGAACAAGATTGTTAATTACAGGTATAAATTGAATGTACGTGATATGTATGTGTACAAGGTTCCGAATTTCCTTATGTACGTGAAACTATCATGCAAATTATGATATTTATTACAGTATGACACATTTTGCTACATATAAAATGTATGTGCGTATTTATCTTCGTAAATTAATAGAATACATATGTTCATTTCATGAACGTGAGATTATAGAGTTCATGTTTATGTTGCACGAACGTGCAAGTTAAGGAGTTGTCATACAGATTAAACGCAATTATACATCATTCAACAAACAACATATCTACGTATTATAGTGGAACTGTCGTGCACGATACCATAACCGTCATAACGAACTAACATATAGGGAAGTAATCTGGATATACAAACTACTGAAGCTGTTGGACTATTTATTTGGACTTTAAATGTTTATAATAATTTGATATATTATAATCGTTGATTCCTTAGTCAATATTGTAAGATAGCACTGAAAGACTTATTCATCCGTCCGTCCGTGACATTCACTAAAAAAAGAGAAGAATCGACATTTGCGTTCATTTTCTGCATGTTGCTGTATTTAATGTTTAACGTTATACAATATTTTTCTTTCCTTTTTGATAGCTATTGATATCCCGGGGTAATTACTATTTAATGTAGACGGGAAAGTCCAACTGACTTATGATTTGAACAAAGGTGATTGATGAATCAAAGACTTTCAAATTTCCTTGTTTCTATATATAATGATATATTAAATTATTATATTTGAATATTGAATGAATAACAAATTTCAATAATATAAAAATTATATAAAGATGGTAAAAATACGATTGATTATAACATCACATTACCAAGGGATGTTACTACCTATCTGTAAAGAAAACTAGCCTCATGCACAGCGGTTATCATTTTAATATTATTTAAATCGGAAATAATGGCGACGAATGGTAACACATCATCAATCTAAACAATAAGATGAATGATATTTAATTAGTAAGTTCTGAATGGTTAGTAATCTAGTAAGATAATTAAAACTGATGACCTAGGTTCATCTGTAAGTATTAGTACCATGGTGTTGTCAGTTTATTTTCGATTTATGAGTTTGACTGTCCCTCTGATATCTTTCGCCCCTCTTTTACACGAACATTCAGGACAATAATCTGTTTTGTTTTTAATTATCAAGATCGTTTGATTGAAAAACTAATTATTGTCGAAAGTTTACGATTCAACATTGGGATCAGCATTAAATCATTTTGCCATTTGGGGCCTATTCGTGATGACTTTTACTCATTTGTGTAGGCTATATGATGACATATATATTACATGTAGTAGGTATGGACAAAACATGTTAAAAGAATATTAATGTATTGCGACTTAATCACTTTTCTTGTTTTCATCTTTATCAGGAGAATACGGCGAGGGGAAAACAGTACATTCCAACTGTTGGTACTGTACCGTCACTCTATCAGGAGGGTTATACGAGGGAAAACAGTACATTTCATTTGTTGGTACTGTACCGTCACTCTATCAGGAGGGTTATACGAGGGAAAAACAGTACATTTCATTTGTTGGTACTGTACCCTCAATCTATCAGGAGGGTTATACGAGGGAAAAACAAGTACATTTCATTTGTTGGTACTGTATCGTCACTCTATCAGGAGGGTTATACGAGGGAAAAACAGTACATTTCATTTGTTGGTACTGTATGAATACTTTTTATGATGAAAATATATTTAGAAAGTTATACAATGAAACATGCTGAACTGTCAATGATTTTCTCGATAACATCTGATTAACAGACTTTAGCTAACCCGATTAACAAACCAATCGCCGATATAGCCGCATACTCAATATAGATTAACTGACCAATCTCTCGGTTAGCCGAGTGTCGGCCGTGTTCTTTTCCCTCAAAAAAACAAAACACGCACAGTTTATGCGTAATCCATCTATCTATGGAGTTAAATTAAAGTTTACGTTAATAGTAATCCAATGAGGTCTAATCATTATAAGCGAATTATTATTTCCTTGTAACACATTAATTGTTGAACAAAAAAATCATACTTTATGTTTTTTATATATCTTGTAGATAGTGTCCTTTTAATGTAACTGTCATTGATGCTGTCTCGGATGTTATTTTGTAACATACTTTAAATCTCAAGCTTGTAGTTAGAGGTCTTTGTATACAATAAACATGATAAAGACATACAGTTTCATTTGATTTTAATAGTTTTTTTTGTGTTTGAATACTTTATTCAGAGTGACAAATTCCTTTCATACGCATAACAATTCAATTCATATTACAGCGACGAATAAGGATGTATGGTCGGGTGCAAATGATCATGATGCAGACAACACTTTTTGAATTTGTTACAGACGGTGGTACATTTTTATTTGGTACTTTTCCATTCGGAAGAGGTATTTTCAACCTTTTCAGATAATCAAGTATGCATATTATAAAAAGTGTTTGTTTCTTCATTATAGTAACGTGTTAGTGTTATAGTATTGGTCATTAAGAAATTCTTTTTTATATTTAAAAAAAAGTCTTAATTCAAAGTTAAAAAAATGGGTTTCAAAAAGAAGTGAGACATAGATCAATTGGACAGTAACCCAACAGCTCACCAAAACAAAAGACATAACTAGGTTTATACTGCAATCAACTATTGTACTATACAGATAAAGCTATACGTATAAACGTTAGCTTTATACGTCAATGACCCCAACTAACCTATTAGCCCCGCCTACTTACCGGAACTACCGTATTTCATCAACAACGTCACGTCACAACCATGACAACGTGTAGTAACAATGGTCAAACTTTTATGAATTTAAACTTGTTATGTCTTTAAATCAGTAATTTATATACCACGTTTATCAAATGTTATTAATAAGTTCATTTTCCCTTTCTAATTCCTTAAAATGTCAATGTCTTACCGCCTGGACTACGCTCATAGAAAAATACCCCAAAATGGTAACCCAAGAGGGAAATTCCAAACACTTTATTTTTTAACAATATTTGTTACATTTTTTTTTTCGATTTCAGTATAAAAACAATATACGTATAGTGTCTTGAAATATGAAATTTATTTGTATTCGGCACGAAACGGGAAAATGCTCGGTAGAACCTCGCATTTTCCCGTTTCTAAGCCTCATACAAATAAATTTCATATTTCAAGACACTATACGTATTTTGTCTAATTACATGTTGTATGCAACAGTCAACAGCGTTTAAACGTGTTTTATAAACATCAAGACGTAAATGGTCATTAGATGAGACAAGAAGTTTGTAGTAATTTTGTCTGCAAATAAAAATCAAACAAAATCATAACATTGATGCGTTAAATAAACAGACACAATAAACATTCCTATGTAAATTTTAAAATTGTTTGTATGCACATTGAACGACAAATTTATGTGACGTATAAAATGTTCTGACGTCAGACACTCAAATCAATGAATGTGTTCGTAGATAGTAGATGTTTTTGTGTTTTGTGAGATTGTTTCTTTTAAAATTGTTATATGATGATGACTGATGTATCCATATTTTGACTATTATATTTATTGTGTCTGTTTATTTAACGCATCAATGTAAATATGTCGGAAATTGATGAAACTGTCATTAAAGTGAGAGGGTTAGCGCTATAGAACCAGGTTTTATCCACCATTTTCTACTTTTGAAAATGCCTGTACCAAGTCAGGAATATGACAGTTCTTGTCCATTCGTTTTTGATGCGTTTTGTTGTTTGATTTTGCCATGTGATTATGAACTTTCCGAATTGATTTTCCTCTAATTTTCAGTATTTTTTGTGATTTTACTTTTTACAATTAGATGGAAAAGTGAGTAAGTGAACATATTTGTTTAATTGTATATCTGAATCCTCTTTTGATACTCTAGCTACCACAAGGAATGTCATCGTTTTTACATTTACATATTTTGTTCAATTAAGGTATTACTGACATACTAAAAGAGGGACGAAAGATACCAGAGAGACAGTCAAACTCATAAATCGAAACTAAACTGACAACGCCTGGCTAAAAATGAAAGAAGAGAAACAGACAAACAATAGCAAACATGACACAACATAGAAAACTGAAGAATAAGCAACACGAACCCCACCAAAAACTAGGAGTGATCTCAGGTGCTCCGGAAGGGTAAGCAGATCCTGCTCCACATGTGGCACCCGTCGTGTTGCTTATTTTATAACAAATCCAGTAAATAGTCTCATTCGGTAGGTCACATTCATGAAAGGGAAGGGGATTGTAGTTACGACGTAAGGAACATATCCGATATCATTTGTGAAACGGTTATGTCATAACGGTCAACCAACTCGTGATGGTGTCCGTAAAATTTATGAATGGATGATTCAACTTCACCATTTGGAATTCTTGGTGTAATGCAGGAGATTAACAGATTAAATTTGGGTGACATTTTTAAATAGTTAAAATATTAAGTGTTCATTTCAATTACAATTGAACTTTTTACATAAATTTGGGATTTAAGTTATTATGATCTGTTGATACATTTGTATCTTATAAACTTTACCAACTTCTTAATATTAGTTTTACCGAACGCGTACGGTCCGACAAAAAAGTACGCATACGGTCCTCACCGTACACGTATGGTTTAAATACTTAAACGGTCTGGAACATACATATAAAGGGAAAAAAATAAACCTTGTACCAATAAAACCAACATTGTGAGATTTTTCTACTGGTTAAATTTGATATCCTGTATAAATAAGTTTATCTCAAGGATTAAATCGTAACATGAACCGTATCTAGGGACGTTATAAACAATATTGGTGTACAAACTATGAGTTTGATGTCCCGTTTGTAATAAGAATTTCCGTTCATGTACAGTCAAACTTCGTATCAAATTAATGAAAGATTATAGTAAAGGCATCCCATTCCATCTAAGCAATATGCACATAAAAAACCCCTCCCAAGCACAACCTCCCACTTTTATGCCTGTACAAATGATAGAGAATATCCTGAATAAAGGGAATAGGGAAACAAAATAGTATGTGCTTTTCTAATTGTTAAAGACCCGTTAAAAGCACATGCGATTAATCCTTGTTTCGGTAGAGTTCTATTTTGTGTCTAAAGATAATTGTTAATCTTAGACTTGGTTGTAAAAGAAAACCCTACATTCTTCCCTATGTATCTGTTTGATCATGTTTTAAATTTTGTGAGATATATTGTTGTGCTATTTGTAATTATCAACTTTTACACTAACGATCCTCTACATATCGCTAGAGGGCGGTGGGGTGTACTTCAATACTTAATTGATAGGGGAGCAGCTGTTTTGTTACCTTACCCTGTTTTCCATTTTTAAAAATATATACCTTTTTATATATTTCGAAGGAAAAAAAGTTACCTTTTCCCATATTGATTTGGTTTCATGTTGTTTTATGTAAAAGAGGAATACTTAAGTGTGAAAAGAGAAAAAAATGGTTGATAAAGACACAGCGGGAACACCAAACAAGTTGACAGTCAAAGAAGTTATGGGAACTTTATTGTCCTTTTCATATATATCTGATAGTTTTCTTAACTTTTCACTTATTTTAAGCTTAAAATGGTGAACTATTCCAGAAGCACGTCCTATCACCTTGTAAATAGAATGTTCCCTCTTACCCCTACCTGAAACATAATAGCTGTATTGGAAATACACCGACATTTAAAAACACCCCTTAATGCATGTGTCTGTATCTATTTATTTTAGATAATTAATATTAAGATTTCTTAGCGCTAAATATGTGTACTTGTCTTTATATTATTCCTCTTATAAGTGAGACCCCACCCAGCACTAGATGCACAATCTGTATATATCAGCAAAACCCGGTGTTTTGTTTTGTTTGTTGATGTTTCAATATTGCTTTTCCCCTTAACATATTTTTTGGAGTTTGTTACTTTTTACAATTTGTATCTTAAATTGCCTTTCTGTTGCAACGTATCTAAAATTAAATCTTGTAAAATAGAAAACAAATTTCGTTTGCCCTGGGCTCAGATGTGTTGCTAGGGAGAAACAACAGTGAATTTGGCAAAAATGTGCATTTAATTATGTAATAATTAAAAAGTGTAAAGTGCACTAAATGCTTAACAGGTTTAGTTTCAAATATAGATATATTAAAGCTGTATAATAATCATATTTGATGAGTTTAACTCCGCCTTTATATTGGTTGCTAGGCAACAGAATAAATTGGCTAGACCCAAAACTCAATTATTTTCAGAAGGTCTATGGTATGGACTTACAACATGACAAATTAAATCAAATTTAGGGGTATGGTCAAAAATGGCCCTTAAAGCCCCTAGTCCTTAACATTGACATGTCACCATACGACCTTCAACAATAAGCAAAGCCAATACCGCATAGTCAGCTATAAAAGGCCCCGAAAGGACAATGTAAAACAATTCAAAAGAGAACACTGACGGGCTTATCTATGTACTAAAAATAAAATAAAAACAAATATGCAACAAAATAACAAAGGACAACCACTGCACCAGGAGTCGGTTTCACAAAAACAAAACTTGTGACTAAGATTGGTCTTAAGTCATGAACAAATCAGTATACCTACGATCAATCTTGATCAAAGTTTTTTTCATAAAATCAACTCCTAACTTGGAAAAGGCACATACATACATAATGTACTTTCGCGAACTAATTATGCCTGACATATTTGATATAAAGGTTAATTCTGAGAAATGTGTGAGAAGAAATCAAAGAGAAATACAAAATCCTAAGTCCAAGAAGTAACGCTCTATGCCGGAAATCATCCACGATAGGACGCACATTTCTATAACGAATTACATTCAGATTACTTAAGACATCCTCAAATACATATAACATAGCTCCACACGATTATAGCACACGCCAGTATTTAATTAATCTATCTATTTTGATGCATGTCCTTTTGGCTAAAGTTACGTATATATATATAGTGTTAGTATGCTTATAATTGGATCCAGGGCGGGTAATTTAGTTAACGAATAATTGACAAAAAAGAGAAAATATATAATTTTGCGATGTTTATTTAGCTAGGTACAAGATTAATTCAGTTTCCATCCTGTAAATGTTGTACGTGTTCGGTCTTCATTGCTCAGAAGACGACCTTGATTTGAATATATATTTCTCAAACGAGCAGCGCCACCTTCTGTAATGTATTTAATAACGAATCCAGTAGAACATTCGTCATCATGGCGTACTTCTGTGTCTGTATGCAATTTTCCACAAATTTTTCCATCAACAAGCAACTCTGTCCCAAATTCTCCAAAACCACCATCATTTTTACCCCCATCTACACAAATTGTCCAGGTAAATCCATACATTCCGCTAGATGGCGCCTTGAAGATACCCGTCTTCGTGTTGTATACACCATCAGTGTTGGTTTCTGTCATGTCAAAGATCAGCGTTTTACCCTCTGACAAAGATTTACTGTGGCCATCCACAAAACCTTGAGACATGTATGCCGAAAATCCTTTAAACGCTTTTATTTCTAAAACAAATATAGTGTTATAATTTTGTTTCATTTTATGAACAATAATTGTTTTAGATGGTGTAAAACAAAATAACTGCAATTTACATGATTTTATTTTATGTCTTGGTCAGGTCTTAAAACATGGCCTATACAGTTCTCTGTTCAACGCGACTGACAAATTTTAAGAGGATGAAGTTAAATTTTAAGATCGTAAAGCATGTAGAAATACTTAGCGAATCGATTTTTTTTACCGAATCTACCAGGATGCATTTTCTAAAAGCAGTTTATATATTTCTGTTGTGAAAGGGTGCGATAAGAGCCTTTTTTGGTATCACTACAATATACAATCGTTGTTAGGGTGAGGGTAGTTCCCTGTCATTTAATATATTCCTCATCCACCCATGAACTTGTTTTAGAAAAAAATATTCATCTGTACACATAGTACATTAACCTCACTTATAGGTTTAGATATGTGATTTTTTTTCTGAAACAAATATGTATGATAAATTGGTTGAGAAATAATATAAATTGAATTGTATAGATACAAGACGTTAACGAATATTTTAGTGTATTCCCTAGCTACAAAAAATGCGTTGAATGTTCAGCATAACTAATATTTATATATATATATATATATCAAAATGGTTAGTATGATAACTTTTATAATTTTCCCAAGAGCTTAAAACAATCTAAATTCTACAAGTTTCCATGTCGTATGAAATAAGCCATCGGGAATAAGCAGTTTTATACGGGGATAAGTTTGACAAGTGTGTATATTCCCGCTGGGTACATTGATCGTTATTAGGAAGAAATGTGATTCGTAAATCTACGGGTATTGGAGTCTAAACATTGCATGCATGAATTATTTCACAACTCGGTTAAAAAAATAAAACGTTGTCATTTCGACAATGGTCAACTGTTACAGTTAATAATATGTAGAAAGAGGCATTCGTTTGCAAATAAATTGAGACACTTTGTTCAATTTATCTGACAGGTGCATGTAAATGTTTAAGTATTAAATGCGTATAAACCAGTCCTGTGTGAAATAGCAGGTACCTAGCGGTGGTCAGATTTTTCCGAAGAAAAGGGAGACAAGGGAGTGTTAAATAAGCTATCAATTTACAAATTTAGCATATAAGCGGGGAATCCCAAAATACTCAGTTGCAAATTTTTTAATACGTTTTTTTTTTACAGTCAGTTTCTATTTAAATTAATGTATTAAATAAGTGTGACAGTCATGTCTTTTTATAACAACCTTCTTAAATTGCACACGATGTTATTTCAATTAAAATAGTTTAACCTATCCCGGACTGTCAGATTTGGTATCCGAGACTTTTGATTCTATAAAATGATACCAATATTTGAAAGTTGCGACACTTATAAATTAACTATGGCTGTATAATGGTTGAATCAATCATAATTTAACTGTAACAACCTTTTCGACATTTAAACAGTGTATTTACGACTGTTGCAACGTTTTGCGTGTTGGGGCAGTTATTAAATAACTGTAACAACTTTCAAAACGTTGTAACAGTCGTATTATAACTGTGATAACATATTCGGCGTTTAAACAGTTTATTTATGACTTGAAAATAGTTGTATCAGTCCTTTAATGTCTTTGACAGCTATTTCTAGCGTTGTTGCAGTTGTGTTTTATTTTATTTATGTTGGAGACAAACACTTTAAAAGTTGGAACCGTCACAAAATAACTGAAACAGTGAAATTTTAAAACTGTTACAACTTTAACAAACATTAACAGTCTAAGAACGACTGTTACTGATATGAACAGTTGTTATTTCGTCCAGTAGTGCAATAAGACTTTGGCCATTAAAAAACAAACGACAAAAAAAAAAAAATACTTTTCAAAAAAGACATCAATTTTGGTTATTCCTATGATTATAATATCGTGTATGAAAGAAATATAACAATCATACAGTTAACATATGCGAACAATACTTCAAATATTTTAAATTTTAAATACCCGAAGGTCCTGTAGGACCAGTATCTCCTTTAGGACCAGTGGGTCCAGGAGGCCCTGTTGGTCCAACGTCCCCTCTAGATCCTGTGCTTCCTTTATCTCCTGTGTCACCAGAATCTCCCTTTGGTCCCTTGGGTCCAGTCGATCCAATTTCCCCTTTGGGACCAGATGGTCCTCTCAGACCGGACGGCCCAGATGGCCCAGTTTTGCCAGGGAGTCCCGAGGGTCCAGGGGGTCCTTGTTCTCCTTGTATACCCTTTGAACCATTAACACCAGGTGGTCCATCGGCTCCGTCTATTCCGGGGGTACCACTTTGGCCAATAGGTCCAATTTGTCCACGAGGTCCAGCAGGTCCAATTTGACCGGTGTTACCCTTCTCTCCAGGATCTCCCATCTGACCTACTGGTCCGGTAGACCCAGTGAACCCTCGAGGTCCAACACGTCCTGTTTTTCCAGGGTCTCCTTTATATCCTTTTGACCCAGGAGTTCCAGCTTGACCAGGATAACCTCTCATTCCTACAAAATGTCAAACATAAATGAAATGTAATAGCTATAATAACAAAGGTATTGGTCGCTTGGTTTGATTTTTTTGAAAATTAATGTGTAATACACCATTCAAGGAATAAGTAAATTCAAATTTCATGCAATTTTGTTTGCCACATAAATAACTTAATATAAAAAAAAAGATGTGGCATGATTGCCAATGAAACAACTGTCCACAAAAGATAAAAATGACACAGACATTGACAATTATAGGTCAAAGTACGGCCTTCAACAATGTGCAAAGCCCATACCGCATAGTCTGCTATAAAAGGCCCCGATATGACAATGCAAAACAATTCAAACGAGAAAACTAATGGCCTTATTTATTTAAAAAAAAACAACGAAAAACAAATATGTAACTCATAAACAAACAACAACAACTGAATTACAGGCTCCTGACTTGGGACAGGCACATACCTAAGTAATGTGGCGGGGTAAAACATGTTATCGGGATCCCAACTCTCCCCCTAACCTGGTATAACAGTACAGAATAAGAACAAATTATAAAAATCAGTTTAAAAAGGCTTAACTCATCAGATGGACAAAAATACAAGTAGACTTGGCCGGGTACTTCCTGACAACAAAAAGACACTAGGAGCAGATTTGAGAGTACTCGCAGTTATCTGACAGCTAGTTCAAACCCACTAACAACTAATAAAAAAAAATCATGCATCTAAAACTAAACAATCAATCCGTACACATCCAACATCCAATAGATTTAGTGTAAAGACGCCATAAAACAGAAAAACATAACCTTGTGCAATGCCAAGTTACAGGTATCGACAGAATGTAGATCCATGAATGTGTATATGTATATAACATACTTGTAATATGTAGTTTGCTTTTAATTTACTGATAACAAAATCAATATGCATACCAATAAAAACAATATTAAATGATCTTATCACAGTGTTGAATTGGTAACCTTTTAGAAAAAGTTTATTTAAAGGAACGATAAGTTTAAAAGGATTATTCTAAATTTCCGGGCACCTAAAGAGCCAAAAAAGTTGCTCAGAAATCTTTGCTTTGCTTTATTCTTAATCCTTAGTCAATTTGAAGTCAGAAACATCCTATCTGAGCATAATGTGACTTATATTACAAATTTCACAGCTCAATTTAAACTGACTATAATGTATGACTTTGATATAAAATACTTGAAAATTTCATTTTGGACTACAGGAACATAAACTTTCAATATCAAGATCAGTTTTGTTGATTTTTTTCTTGTTTGTTCTACTTCTTAAAAGACTTTCCACAATTTTTACAATGGGTTAAGTAAAAAATTCAAGGTATTGAAGAGTCAAGGAATATTGACCCCCCTTTTTTACACCTGGTGTAAGTAATGGGACTATTAAATGATCAAAAGTGCAGTCATGGTCATTTAAATGTTTTTATTTTCTATCAGTTAATACAACTTAAGGTGGATCCCTACAGATATAGCAATTTTTTTTTCACCATTGAATTTTTCTTAAAATTTGCATACATATACTATACAATGGCCTCTATGAAAATTTGAGTTAAAAATAGTATGTCACCAGACTCGTTTCCATGGTAACGGTCACCAAAGTTGGTACATCACGTGTATGCATAAATACATACCTGATGTAGAAACTCTGGATTTTTCTCAAGCCTTTGAAAGAATTTTGAAGGGTTTGTTCTTCATTTATTACAAAATTATTATTTAAAATGTAAATAAAACACAAATAATGGCAGTTTTATTCATTTTCATTGATTTCGTCTCTAATTTCATCAACACTGCTCCACAAAAAAAAACACAGATTTTGTTAAAAATTTCTATTTTTCTTAAATTTCCAAAAAAATGGTCCAATGAATATTTTTTTAAATTTGACATAAGATGGTCATAACAATGAGCTTTAAAAAGAAATTAAAAAAAATATGTGTCACCAGACTATTTTTTGCACGAAAAATGTTTTTGTGACCCCTAACGAAACAGTGATCAACAGCAGTTTTTTGTATATCTTTCATCATCGGTGATCAAAGTGTGACATATGTTGTCATATCCTTTGTTAAACTAACACAGAATAATACAGTTTCACAAGGCAATCAAATGAGAACAATTTTTTGGTTTCTATGAACAACGGTTACCATGGCAACAGGACATGAAGTTGGAAAATTCAAGTTTTTGCATTGTTCTGATGTGCAAGATTAACAACCTAACAGACAATGGCAGATCAAATACCATGATTTCAGACCAACAACACATGGCTTCTATGTAAATGTAAACAAATATTATGATACATTGTAATGCAGCTTATATTAGCATTACTGTGGTCTTAAATGAGCAAAATAAATTACTCAGAAGTTAGCGAAAATCACCAAATATATTTTTTTTTTAAATTATCGATTCATAGGTAACAGTCATGCAAGTAAATGGATTAAAAAAGACTTTGTCACCTTTTCCACAATTAATGATTTAAGTTTGATGAAGCATAATGATAATACATTATATATTTCAGTTGTCATAGTAACATAACCAAAAAATGATGAAATTATAACTTTTTCAAAGGTTTTTCAACTTTATTTATTTTGAATGCCTCAATAATCAAGCAACCATATAACTGTTATATTTACAAATGTGTAAATAGTTTACTCGTCTGATTCAGTCAAGTACTTATTGATAGTAATAGCATGATTAGAGTTCACTGTGTTCTCAGTCAAAATTATCAATCCTTCCATATTGAATAGTACATGTTGCTCCCAGTCAGATATAGCATATTACTATTAGTGGCAATTCTTTTCTTTCAAAATCTTTGTTTTCTGGTTATCTGTTTGCCTCTCTAATTTCTTATTCATACTTTCCCAAATTTTCTACGTAAATTTTCCAGGGGAACATTCTGTTGCTGCATTTACCTGAAAGTTTAATTTATTTATTTGTAATGAAAAGGTGTAATATATACTAATAAACTACTAAATCTATATAATATTTCAGTGAGTGCAAAATTAATCCAATCATGCATTACAACATCAATTTAAAAAGATTATAGTATACCTGACTAACAAAGGTACTCATTAAGAGTTTTATAATATGATATATGGCCAGGTTTTTGAAGTGATTGCAATAATTAGGTCAGCTGATGGGTATGCATTTTATATTGCTTTTGCATATGATGGCCATCCTTTTTAGTGGTTTTTGTTTTGTGAACAATGGCAATTTGGAACGCAATAATTGACAATATAAATGATATAGGGAGCATTATAGGGTCCAATGCAAATAAATTCAAGGTATACATGTATATTTAATAGGTGTGACCTTTACCATATATGTGTACCTTATATCAAAACAGTTGAACTGTTCTTTTTGGTAAAAATTTACATATATACAGCATGTGACCAAGTTTGAAATAAACATAAGTTATCTACATCACATAGTTATCTTCATTGTCAGAATTGTGGCACATAAGAACCAGTGGCAGTCTTGATAATATACTTTGTATTTAAATTATAAAATAAAGTACAAATCAATAGTGTAAAATGTGGATCACTGTGACCTTCTTTTGCCTGGAAGCTGAGTTACTTACTGAGACTCTGAGAGTGTATATATAAGTTTGCATGATCTGACACCTTTAAGTTGCTGAGATATACATTTGTTGTATATGAAATTGGATGTTTAATGTAACCAAAGTGGAAAATGTAGGTCAGTGACATCTGTGTACAAGTTTACATGATCCTACATTTTATAGTTGAGTCTACTAAATATATTGTCCAAAAAGAAATGTTATAAATGCCTGCAAAACACCATTATCAGATTAAAAAGTCTCAAATGGAACCTAAGTTTTTTTTCAAAGGTAACTACATGTAATTATCCTAAAATGTATGTATTTACCATTGACAGTCATCCTTCATTTTTCTACAAAACTGCTGCTAATAACCTGCTGTTAAATGATGACCATGAGACCTACAATTGATAACAAATATAACAAAAATTAAATAAGTAAATTAATATAATCAGATAATATAGGATTCATAAAAAGTGAGAGTTTTATATTACTTTTTATCAATGTTGGTTGTTCAATATCAAAATAGTGAAAATAATGATAAAAAAAGCCATATTCCATATAATAACAAGAGCATTGCTAAGTATGGCATCCTCTCACCATAGAAGACTGTTGCTTTCCCATGGGTGTTTAGAATCTACAATGTCCACTTTCACCTTGACATTTGGGAATATCTTTTCTATTAATAAAGTTAAAGTCTAAATTCTTTAAATTTACCTGTATTACTTTCATAGTTTCAACCAGTACCAAACATTTGCAATTCTGCAACATAACTAGCTTCAACCTAATGAAAAAAAGTGATAACAAATATTTATAAATGAAAGTGCATGCAGTGTTCAAATACTATAGCTAAAACATATTACATTTAAAATTAACTGGAAACTCAGGCTGTTAACAATGAAATGTGTAATACTAATATGTATAAAGGCTTTCAAAACCAAATAGGTTTCATTAAATTTGTTGAAATTATACATTAATATAGATTTCATTTAATAAATTATACATATGTAACTAATTCTAGTTCAATATTTTTGTTGAAACAAATTCTGTCATGTTCTATACATGAAAGTCTTCAAGTATATATAACAATGCTTTACCACAAAATTGATTTGAAATATTGACCCTAAACTTGAAATTATTACCAAGATCTGTTAATTCATTTTTATGACTGCTTAAGTGCAAATATGAATATAATTATGGTCCTCATTATACTTTATATCTACTTAGGAAAATTTAGGAATTATATGACTAAAGGTTTAATTACCTTCCAATTATTCATTAAATTAACCATGTTTAAAACTGTTTCTTCTTTTGAATTTATTTACAGGATTCTTTTGCAACTGCAAATATTTTCTTTCCAGTTTAATTCTCCTTTTTCTTTAAGTATGGCTGATGAATTCACAGACAGTACATTCAATCCATTAAGGAAATTGTTGAAATGTGTGGCACAAATTCCTGCATGTATCATTCCTGAAAAATATGATATGAAATGTCAGTCTGCACATGTATTGGTTAATTAGATAAACTATAAACTATTTAGACTTGAGTTCATAATTTTATTTGGAATATACAATTGATTTTTTCAATTTACATTTATATAATATGATTGTGAATTCATGTTTACCTTTATTCTTATAGATCACAGAATCACATTTATTTCTAATAATGTGGAATGAGGGTGGGTGCCCCCCTTCTTAATTTTCTTTTTTGCCTTCATGCATTATCCTGCATTCTACACATCATTCTAAATGACTAAATATGTAAGGTTTCCGACCACTTGGCCTCTGATCACATGCAAAAGATGACTTAATATGAAAATTCTGATTATAAAATAAAGAAAACTAATATTTTGAGTTTGTAAAACATTATTTTTGTGAATGAATCATTGTGACTGCAATTGTTTACTTTTTCAATTCTAATTTTATTTATGGTTATATAATTGCTACCAAATAAGTATTTACAAAATAATCCTCTCCTTTTGGATGCAAAACTAAAAAGCCCCTTATGTATAGATGTCTTTGTGTACATTGCAAAAATGATAAATAACTTCCAGGGGCAAAATTCCAGAAAAATTACTAAGTCCAGCTTCATAAAAAATTTGGGCAGCACTTCCCCTCAAAATAAAGCTTTTTACCCTCAAACCACATAAACCCCAGACCATAATAGAGGGGAATTAAAGAAAGAAAAAGAGAGGTGTGGGGCAGGTTCATTTATTCAAGACATGAAACCATACACCTTTGTCAACCAGTAAAATGTGTAAAGTCTAAAGAGAATATATAATAAAGAGAAAATTGAACTCTCTTACCATGTGCAGCTTTTGAATTGATAACAAATCCACCAGTCCTATTTTCCCCCTCGTTTCTACACTGTCACACATGATATGCAGGTTACATGCACTGCAGCTACAACGATATGGTATGGACAAAATGCTCCACGGCCTCCACCTCCTGGTCCAAGCCTTGAAGGTCGTATTTCCGTTCACAGACAGTATCCGCAGGGGACAGTTTTGCATCTTAACGAACATATTCTGCGCTAGGTGATCATCAGAGCTAGCCGTCGACCTTCTTTCCAGGTTCCGTCAAACGAAACATCACTGTCTGTGATCGGACGCCGAATTTCTCCAACTCTCAAAAACTTATATCATATGATATTATAAGTTGAGAATCATTTAAGACTGTGTGAACTTTCAGGCTGAAACTATTCATATTCTTTATTTTTAAAGAACGCATGCATTTATCCTTTATGATAAACCTTCCTTTCTTCTGAGCGATGAGCTGTAACTTGGAAGTTGTTTACACACGTTGACAACAGACGACATCGGAACTGTTACCGTGACCTAGATATACAGGCGATATATCCTAAATTTTTAAACGGTAACCAGTTTTACATCAGTAAAATGTTGTTATCTCCCTTAGTATCGGAAGTCACCTTAAGGCATAAAACTTTCATTTGAGATAATAAATGGGATTTTTGTGAGTTTTTGCAATGTTTACATCAGGCTATGTTATCTGCTAAATACATGCTATGACGCAATGATATAAGGGATAAAAATCAAATAATTTCATTAAATCTTGATGACAAGAACTTTTTTTGGTGGTAAAATAACCATGTTTTAATGTTAATACCACAGAAACATCTTGCTGTGCATTTATAACAATTTGGGACATTTTTTTTATGTGAAAGCATATTGTCAGGGTGGGAAAAGCTAAAAATAGCACAAATTCAGGTCTAAGGCTCTAAATTTGCAATATGTGTCTTTTTGCCCCCAAAAAGATTGAAATGTGACTACTATCACTTCATATGATCAGTTAAGTAAAAAAAAAATCAATTGTTTTCTGAATTTGGGGTTTCATCGCATTTCCCTTAAAGGTGTCAGACCACCAATTAAAAATCCCTATCTGTTCAACCAAATTTTGCAATTTTCAAAGCTTTCTAAATATTGTACCTTAAGTTTAACTTCAAGGAAACCAGGTATATACTGAATTGTACATGTATCACCTTCCTACATGCCAATTTTCAACCAATGTTTAAAGTCTTGTAACAAATTTCTGATTTTGAAAAGACAGGTACTACCAAAATAACTCCCGGTTTCCTGGAAATCTTAAATTAGTGTACTATGTAGCGCATTAATCCTGAATTTTTAATGCAAACTCATAGACAAGTGAATTTTGGCTCAAAATGTTCTAAATATATTTCGATTCACCAAAAGTTTCATTTCTGCAAATTTGTTGGTTAGTTTAAGTAAACAATGACATCAAAAGCACTATTTTGTGTCAAAGTAGGACTACTTTTACATACGTTCTAAATTGGAGGGAGTAATTGGTGGTCTGACACCTTTAACACCATTTCCGTAAAAATGAGGATGTGCTATCCCGTTGGAAATAAATTTTCTACACGTACAACCAAACTTCAAAACAAACTTTTTATATCTATGGAAAAATTTAGGAAAGTTTTGAGTAAATTATGGTTACGATATCCCTTGTTTAATAATTTACCAGTAATACATTGATTGCGTTCGTTAAAATCAAAAACGTCACAACAGACACGGTTATAGCGAAATAAATTTGCATTTTCATGGATGTTTAATTCGTGGTTTTGCATAGGAAATCGAGTAATAATTTTAATGAATCTACAAAATGCCTTACCTTGTGCACCTTGTTTCCCAGGAGGCCCAGGTACTCCTATTTCTGTAAATAAGCAATTAAAATTAGCATTTAATGTATCATTGTTAACTGATATGATCATGTTAAATGTTTTAAAATTTGTAACTTCCTGGACATTTTGCATATGTCGCTTCATTCCATTCGTTTGATGTGTCTGAGGTTTTGATTTTGCCTTTTGAGAAGGGACTCTCCGGTTGGTTTATTTTAATTTTCGGTATTTTTGTAATTTGACTTTACTCATATTATTCGTATTGATATAAAATTCAATCTTACAAGAACAAAATAAAGGTAAAACATGCAAAAGTATGCTTCTATTTAAATCTGAGAATGCTTCATCATATTGTCATTGTGTTAGCTTTAGCTACATAATTATCATTGTGTAGACAGTCTTCATGAATTCAATGTTTCAGCATCTTTTGTATTATGGTTAACTTTGTACATGTTATGCCTGTTTGTTTTGTTCACACATCGTTTTCTGGAATGTTTGCGACTGTCGTGCAAGTGAGAGGTTTAGCTAGCTATACAACCAGGAGTTAATCCACCATGTTCTGCATAAGAAAATGCCTGTACCAATTCAGGAATATGATAGCTGTTTTCCATTTGTTGAATGTGTTTGAGATTTTGATTTTGCCATTTGACTAGGGACTTTCTGATTTGAATTGTGTTCGGAGTTTAGTATTTTAGTAATTTAACTTTTTTCCTATATCCTTACAATGACAAAATTTACCACACCATAAGTAGGCTTCCCGTTATTAATTTAGACAACAACAATATTTTTAGCGCTTTTGATAATAGTTCCATGAGATCATTTGATTTTAAAACGCTTAATTAGTTGATGTTTTATTATTGTGTGTACTATGACAACTACAGAGGTGTTAAAACTCACCTATTATTTCATGAGGTTCATCTATAAGAAAGAAAAAAACAATAAAGCAAATTCACTTTTATGTTTCTAAAACGAGAAACGAGAACCACTAGTGAAACACATCAATAATCAAGAACCACTGAGCAACAGATGCAAACAAATGCAGTGGGTTTGAATGTTTTAACAGTCCCCAACCTTCACCCTAATTTTAAGTTATAATAAAATATTGCAATTTAGAAAAAAATATCACTTGGAATATTTATTTATATATCGCATTCGCAGTCACCTTTTTGATGATTTCTGTATGATTTCAATGTTACTGAATTGAAATGCCATACCGCATTAGACTTATCAACGGGTTTGTAGTTACTAGAGTAATACGACGGATGTCACATTTGATCTGATTACCCTTCCAGATCAGCTTAGATCAAATCAGTGTTTGTTTTGTGGGGGTTCGTGTTACACAATATGTTGCTTTATATGTGGTGTGTTGAATACTTTTGTTTGTATTTTGTTTTCTATGTTACGTTGTCAGTTTATATTTTATAGTTTTGAGCTTGAATTGTATTTGATATCTTTCGGGAGATAACCAAAAAATTACCATACAGTCATATATTTTGATTGGGTACCCGTTTGAATAGCATGACTGATAAAAAATGACGCGTGGTTGTTTATCTATTCATTACATCCAAAGCTTACAATGTAGTTGCATTTTGTTAATAACATGAACAAAAAAATGTATTTACCTTTGTTCTGTTCCTGTCCAAGATCTACATAAACATAGTCTGCGTTGTCGTTATTGTATCTTTTTACACGATCTACAACCTGTGTGTGATCTGTATAAGTATAAAAAAGTGATATTTCGAAAGAAGCTATCAGAGGCTTATCATAAATTCAGCGCTCCAGAATATAGCGGATTGTAAGTCTATTGTCTGTTCGTACTGAACATGAAAAAATACATGACGTTAGTGTTTGAATTATAATTGTTAATAACGCTGTTAGTACTCTTGTCATGTAAGCAGGATACAGTGAATGTTCTTGGTTTGTATATTTGTTTGCAGTAATACCGAAAGTACATCTAAGCGCTTCGGACACATGAAATATAGAGCATGTTGTTTTCATTTTGATTATTATTTTCTTTCCGAGGACACACATATCTAAATCATATTTTTCAAAACCAATAGGAATTAAAGGTTTTTAATGCTATTCATTTTTGAATGTTATTTAGCTTCTTTATTTTGATTCGACTGTTCTGATAAGTTGTTGTTAGACGAAACGTACGACTGCTATACAGAAATTTAAGCCTTATATATTGCCTGGTGTTTTGTTTAATAATTAGTCAAACTAACAATGTTTAATTCGGAATGAATATATTCATGCATCAAGAGTTTTGCTTAAATTACCTCACATTAAGCTTCCCTGGAGTAAAATCGTTTTAAAGAGTTACGGAATCGCTGAGCAACAGAAAAAAGACAATTTATATGCTGAGACACATACTTTAATAAGAATGGATCATACCTCATCCTTATCTTGTTGTTCTGTAAGTTTGCATGAAAAATGAAAAATAAACCCTAATCATTTGTAAGCCCGCGCACTACATGTGATTGTAACAACCTTCTCATGCACGAGTTGACATAACGAACGTGTAGCTAAACCATTAACTCGCTTAATAACCTTATCGCAATAGCCAAAATTGAAAGACTAAAGTCAACTTTACATTGTTTACTCGAGTATTTAACGATGTTTGAAGAAAGTAAGAAACAGGAAGCAAAATACAATATATACGTACAATAAATATACTTTAATATATTGATAGTCCAACAACAGAACTAGTGGACTGGTACACGTATATGTATTAATAGACCTTTTCAACATCTCTCGACACCGACTAATGACACCTACAGTTTACAGGTAAAATGGATGGGTTGTCTCAAAGACAAAAAACGTCATGATTATCAATACGTAACATATTGGATTGGCGGTTATATACTGTCTTGACTATAGAGCTTCAGAATATATATCAACCAAATAAATAAATAAATATATGTCTCTGTCATATAATATTCTTATTTTGTATGTATTTACATGACATTTCATGTTCAATTGATTAAAACAAATAAAGCACCCATTCTGCATCCTAATCCGCTTTCTCTTCAATTTTATGATTATGTGAGTCTTAAATGTTTTACCGAATATTTGCCGCATGTAAATAACGATTAATTTGTTGGTCCAAAATCTATGAAAAAAAATTACTGGACTGTCCTTACGTCCGTATCACACTTGTGAACACGACCAAATTGGTATTTTCAACCGATCTTCACCCTAGTTGATGTACATATTCAATTTCTGGAGGGATAATTGCATATTGATTTTGAAGGTCTAAAGAAAATATCACATCAAATTTTTTTATCAACGGCGGACTTCTCCGCTTCAATATATTTTGTTAGAGATGATGTTTTTCATGATAAATTTTGAAGAAAAAAAATTAATTGACTTCTCAACATCTTAAGCAGTTCATTTTTTTTACATACCTGCGTATGAAATTTATATTTCAAGTTGTTAGTTAATACTATAGAGCTTGTTGACATTGCAAAATCAATATGGACAGTGCTAAACAGGGGTTTGGAGACCGACGGCTGATATCCCGTAAACAACATACCTTGTCCCTTTGTCATAGTGTCCTTCCTCCGCACCTGAAAATGACCTTTGTGTTTCTTACTAGAAGTTGATCAAATTTCTTGATTTTATTTATACACTGTCATTGCTATATTTTGTTTTGTTTTCATCGGGTCAGAATTTATTTCTCTATATCCAATTTCCAGAACAAAGTGTTGTACCTTTTTCAAGTGTTTATGTACTGAGGATTTTTTTGGTATCTCATCCATTACCATACATTAGGCAGTTTTTCAATCAAAATAGGGAGAAATAATCCGCTGCATTTCCTGGAGGACTGTGTTCTCCTTAGAGACAAAGTTTATCCAAATCGTCATTCTTTAGTTACACCATTTACAACCTCAAATTATTCGTAAGCCATAACATTTGAGAGAAAGAGCAGAAAATGTAATCGCGTGATTGGTGAATACAGAATTCAAGTGGAACACCAAATTAGTGAATTGAAAATATACAAAGTATTCAGTACATTATGGAGGCACACAAGGCCAAAACTAACAGACATTGAGGAAAAATGTGCCGCCCAGGTCAACAGACATAAAGCATTGTTTAATTAAATATCAACTACAATAAAACATTCTTAAGTTTGTTCTTTTCATTTTCCAAATTCAACCAGGACAGCTAGAAGTTCAATGTCTAAAAAGATGAAATGTGGCTTGAAGTCTATCATTTTTTTTATAATCAATTACAAAAAATCCATGTTAATTGGACTCTGTGGGAAAGTTCTATCATTGTCAAAGAAAGCAATAAAATCAATAATGATTTCATTTGTATTTTTTTATTTTTGAGACGACCCGTCAAATTTTACCTGTCGTAGTCGTTCTCAACTGTAGGTGTCGAGAGATGTTGAAAAGGTCTAATTGCATTGGTTACAATGAACTACATTGATTTTCCAGCGAAATAAAACCCGATAATTTCACATAATATAGTTCCTTACAATTTCTACTTTAATTTCATAAAAAGACCGTTTGCAAATGTAATAAAAACATTAACTATTCGAAGAATTCAAATATCGAAAAATATCTAACTCGAAACCGACATTCACTGATAAATATCTCATGAGCTACGCGCTTTCGTGAATGTCTGTGTTGTTTGGTTGTTTGGTTACTTGTTTAATATTTTTATTATTCGATAAGTAATTCATGTATTTTGATTATCATAGGACTACAATAATACAAGCAACTTTTTTTTGAAATTCTGTTATTTTTATAACGTGACTGTAACGCTAAAACACATGATTTTCTGTGTCTATTGTCTTGTATATTTTAGAAATTCGCAAATCGTCGTATGGTATTCATGTACATGGACAGCGCATTCAATGTGTCAATTTGCTTTAGTTAAACAGATTTTAATATATAAAATTTAAACACTACATTTCATAGAATATAACATTTGAACACTTTTAATTTATTTAATATCGGACCTTATAATTCATGTCAGACGCAAACAACTTCGGAGTTTCAAACATTTTAAAAGTGTATTACATGAACCTATCCAAATGTTAGAACTTTCAATTGAGATGTATTTGCGATGAAATTCTGTAACAATTACGAAAATGGCGACGTAAATGAAATGAAAACTTTTAATAGATTTTCGGCAAGACGTAGACTGCATTGTTTAATCAAGCAATCAAAAGGCCAAAAATAAAGGCAACAGTAGTATACCGCTGTTCAAAACTCATAAATCCATGGACAAAAAACAAAATCGGGGTAACAAACCAAAACCGAGCGAAACGCATTAAATATAAGAGGAGAACAACGACACAACATCGAAACGCAACACACACAGAAACAGACCAATCATCAGACAAAACACCACGAGAATAACAAATGTAACATGAAAACCAAATACATGAATTTGGGATAGACAAGTACCGTGCCACGTCTTATCTCAATATCTCAAAAATAAGAGAAAACACAAACGACTCAACGTTAAAATGCAACACAAAGAGAAACGAACAATATATAACAATGACCATCTTCCTGACTTGGTACAGGACACTTTTAAAGGGGAATAAAAGTGGTGGGTTGAACCTGGTTTTAAGGCATGCCAAACCTCGCACTTTAATGGCAAAGTTAAATATAACATTGAAATGACAACATAATATTACAGGACTACAATACAAATAAATAGGAGAACATATTAGACACAGAAAAACATGATTAATAGATAACAAAAAGCATCAGGTTTAAAATTCAATACGCCAAAAACGCGCCTTGCCCACACAAGACTCACAAAATCTAGTAATTAAAGTATACAGTATGATATTTGTAGACGACATGAATTTGCATGTATATATGTCACATCCAATAGTCATATCATATTATATCTTTTTATTTGCATTTACCACCTGTACAGTAAAGACAATACTCGTCAAAACAACCAGTCAAATGATAATCAGATATAAAGTAAAATACTCATAGAATCTAGAATCGAAATCAGCATTTTTGCTTTTGCTGTACCTATATTTTAATCTGTGTAAAGCTTTATTTGTAAAAAAAAATAAAAAAAAACGCATATTGGTTACATTTGAACAATTGAAAATACGAAATACTTTATCTACCAAAAAAGAGTAAAAGAACACGTTCGTTACCGAATAAATAAAAATGGTTGTTGAAAATTTTGGATAGTTAAATTGATCAATGGTTTATCAACTATAAATCTGACATGATTAAGTATTAAAAAAATCCATGGAACGAAACAATGCCGTTTATTTGATACAGATATTTAACAAATTTGAAAGCCGTTTGTTTTATATATAACAAACGTCAAAAATAATATAGGGTGAATTGAATTTCTTAATCTACAAAAGAACAGCAACTTCAAGGAAAATAAAGAAAAGATATGACGATGAATAAAAACACTGCCTCTCTCACCTTTCCTGAAAAAAAAATAATAAGAAAAACTGTAAAGCACAAACTCAACGTTGACATAGGATAATAAGAAGTATTATTTTTTTAAAGTTAGAACTTACCAAGTATCTTTTGCGTAGATTGAGCACCAACCTGAACAGCATCAAGAGCTGCTAAGCAATACCATAGACAGATATATATTGACATCTTTTTGTTTTAATTGCATCCTTTGCAGAATACTTCCAAAGTGATCCGTTTAAATACTTTTTCTAAGCAATATAATTCTTTTGTTAACAAATTTATCCTTTTGAAAAATAATGTTTATAACAACATGCTTCTCTTTGATTATATATTAATAATACTTTTTTCTACTTATCTTTGATTTAAAATATTCAATAAGAGAATGTAAACATATAATGTCATTGCACCCAAATTGTAACGACGAATACTCAAAATTCTTTTGTTGACCAATTTCCTCTTGGAAAACAATCGCTTTTATAGTTTAAGCAACATGCTTCTCCTTGATTATATATTAAAGACACATTTTTATTTTTACTTATCTTTGATTTTACAATATTCAATACATATAAAGAGATTGAGAAAATATTACGTCACCGTACCTAAACTTTACCAATGCATACTCAAATTGCACTTGTTCAGCAAAATTAGGAGGGGAAATCTTACAAGTTTTTAAGGGACTTAACGATTCGTTTTATAATTATATAATCTTACATTATGCATTTCTTTCAAATCAGTAAATACATTTTAACACATACACAACATTAATATCAAACATCTACAGATGGAGTGTTCACTAGGAAAAAGTCAGATCTACAAAAACGTCGGCATGCGATGTCCTAAGGTGTCTTTTTTAAATAAATTATGTTACGAGTAACATATATACTAGGCATGGACTAATGTGAAATAAAAAAAAAAAATAACAAAAAAAACCCATCCATTATTCGATTTTCAAGGATGTGAATTTAAGTATGGATGCAACTTGGGTACTCCTCACTAAAGAACCATGGGTCGTATGGAGGTCGGTTCAACCCAATTGTTCTATGATTCAATAAGGCTTCAAAAATAAATTGTTGTAACTATATAGTCATTAAGTTTTTGTACTTATACAAAAGAGTGAAAACTTAGATTTGGATCATAGATAAACATACGTGAACAGGTGTAAGAAAAATGCAATTTGGGTAAAATTAAAGTTATTGCCTTGGAAAATGAAACCAAGTAAACAAAAGAATCCAAAAAGACAACGTTGAAAAATATCAAAGGCATCAACAAGCAAAGTATACATTCTGTTTTTATTAATGTGGTTAAGTTTTTTAAAGTTTTTTTTTTTAGTTTTTGTTCAGAAAATATGAACACGCGCCTATACAACCATTTAGAATGCAGTTAGATCTTCAATTAATCGCACTATTTGTACAGATATATGTATCTATTAATTAATGTGTTATTTGATATATCAAAAATGCACTTTACAGAATGGTCTTACTTGTCTATCCAAAGGATACATATCGGCACATATCAGAATTACATTGTCCAACATTATGGCTAAGGACTGAACTTGAAAACTGGCCTTATACGATTGAAGAGGAGTAGGATATAATTTACTTCCTGAGCATCCGAGAACAGCCATGTGTTGAGGTAAGATAAGTTGTGCTTAATCGATAGTTTAATATGTTTCGATGTTTGTTTGATTGTTTGTTTATTGGCTGATTTTAGTTTTATAAAATTGAGAAAAGAAATTGGGAATGTGTCAAAGCGACAACAACCCCACCATAGAGCAGACAAAAGCCGAAGGACAGCCATGGGTCTTCAATGTAGCGAGAAACTCCCGCAACCGGAGGCATCCTTCAGCTGGCCCCTTAAAATATGTATACTAGTACAGTGATATTGAACGTCATACTAAACTCCGAATTATACACAAGAAACTAAAGTCATACAAGACTAACAAAGGCCAGAGGCTCCTGACTTGGGACAAATGAAAAATTGCGGCGGAGTTAAACATGTATATGAGATCTCAACCCTCCCCTTATACCTCTAGCCAATGTACAAAAGTAAACGCATCACAATACGCACATTAAAATTCAGTTCAAGAGAAGTCTGAGTCCGATGACAGAAGATGTAAAAAAGAAAATAAATAAAATGACAATTATACATAAATAACAACAGACTACTAGCTTTTAAGTGACATGCCAGCCCAAGACCTCAATAAAACTGATTGAAAGATTATGTCTTCATCATATGAATACAGGCACAATCCCTTCCGTGAAGGGTTTAGTATCATACTATCATAAAATATACGAGAGGAACATAACCCGTGTCATGCCAAAAACTGTTTAAAAAAAAGGTGTTTAGTTACGATGCAAAGACCCTATAAGTGAATCAATAATAAAGCCAATACGTGCGATCTTTAATGATCTGACAACAGTATCGTATCTACAATGTATATCCCTTTTTAAAAAGTCTAAAGGTTTTGTAAGCTTTTAAGGTGAATACTGACATTTTAGTTATTACCATAAAAGATTGGATGTGAAATACCTGCACGTATAAGATGTCTGCATATTGAGTTATATTTACGAATTATATCAATATATTATGTCCATATGTGTATTTTTCTGAATAGATTATAATGAACTCAGTATAAGGTAATGGATTATTCTTGTTTCAAAGACTGATTCAGTCGGTCTTGATATATTTTTTGTTGTGATTAAAACATCATTTACATTTGAATTCCCTAGCATGTAAAAAATGGTATAAGAAGAGAAAATCAAGTGTATGACTATTTTTTTCAAATGCTTCAAAAAAAAAAAGATCCATAAAAAAAATGGCATTAAAAATTATGAATAGTTTTTTTTCGTGCAAAATAGAGGTTGATAGTTTTAGTTCATAAAAAATAATACTAAACAACGAGGACAGTCAAACAACCAGACAAACAGACAAAAACAAATATTATTTATAAGAATACAGGCAGATTATAAAGAACAGACATGATTTATCAATCTACAGGAATATCATTCTTTATCAGTCTAATTTATTTATCGATATATAGGCGAGACATTGTGTATCCGTATACAGGCGAGACATTGTGCTTCCGTGTACAAGCGAGACATCATGTATCAATGTACATGACATATTTCATTGATTTTTAGTACTGAAAATTGCATTCATTTTTAAAATATTTATTGTAGTCATATTGGAGATCAAACTTAAAAGTTCTCTGTTATGCTATTACAAATAGCATTAGATTGCTTTTAAATGCAAGCGTTTTCATTTCAAACAACATTACTACAATTCTTTCAATTCAACACGTTCAACCATTGGAAATTCTTTTGATGAACTATGTTTATCGTCACATTTTTTATGTGCCAGTTTCAAGCCAGGACTTTTAGTTATAGATTGTCAGTGTGTAATCTTGTAATAAAAGGTTTAATGCAATATGTTGTCATAGATAAAGCATTGTCAAAGGACGGTGTTTTTTATCGTTTAGTTTCACTTGTTTTAACCAGATTTTTATAGCTTTCCATGCGCTATGATTTTTTTCGTTGTTGATATGTGTAAAAACTAAGCAATATCATGAAGACAGAAAAATTCATAAACATATTTTGTATCAGTTGAAAGGACGGACAATATGTAGATAACCAGGATCTTTCCTAACGTTTACATGTACGTTGAATGCGACTACATATATAGTACTGATAAAAATACAATCAGTCAGTATATTTCTCACCCACTTCTTTTCAGTACATTCAATTATATGTAGAATTCAGTAATAATCAGAAAATTACAGTACTGAAAATTTTAGTTATTTTTGCAATAATAAAAATATCAGTCATTGATATGCATTGCAAATTTCAATCATTTTTACTACTGTAAATTTCAGTCATTTTAGTACTGAAAATTTCAGTCATTTTTTAAGTTGTAGTCATATTCAAGATCAGATTAAAAGTTCTCTATTTTGCTATTACAAACATCATTAGGAGGTTTTTGATATATACACGTATTTTGATTTAAAACGCCATTTTTGTAATTCTTTCGTTTCAACCCGTTCAAAAGCATTAGAGATTCGTTTGATGAATTATGTTTATCGTCACATTTTGTATGTGCTAGTTTCAAGCCAGGACTTTTTTGGTTATCGGTGTATGTAATCTTGTCATAAAAGGTGATATACAATGTGTTGCTATAGATCAAACATTGTCAAGGGACTAGTTTTTTTATAGCTTTCCATGCGCTTTGATTTTTTTTATTGTTGATATGTGTAAAACAGGAAAGGAGCAATTTCATGAAGTCAGCCAAATTTATATGAGCATCAATACAAAACTAAAATAGCTTTAAATGTTTGGCATGCCAAAACAAACAAATAGGCGTTGAATGGCTCTTACAAAAATATAAACTAGAAATACTATCCTTCTGTACAGCAGCATACATAATATCGTTAAGTAAACAAGATATATAATAAAATTGAGAAAGGAAATGTGGAATGTGTAAAAGCGACAACAACCCGACAATAGAGCAGACAACAGCCGAAGGCAACCAATGGGTTTTCAATTATATCACATTACCTGGTTTTTATTATAGTATTAATGAATGGGTGTTTTTATAATGGCCTTGTTATATGTCCAAGGTCTGTAATAATGGTCGAGGAAGTCTGTAATGGCCCGAGGCAAGGCCGAGGACATATAATAGGGCCATTATAAAAACACCAATTTATGAATTTGCTGTCAACTTGATTTACTCTCTACTCTTTTAATGACAGTTTAGTTTGAAAAAAAAATATTTGTACTTCACCATAATAAAGCTTTTTTATAATATACTAAATATCAAAGATATCAAGTTGACAGAAGTTATGTGTTGAAAAACAGGATGAACAGTGATCCCTATATATGGTTCCTCTAATGTTGGTTGCTGGTCACTAAATTAAATGAAATACAAAAAAAATGTAATTATATTATTTTCAAAACATAATTTAATTAAATAAAACATTTACAGTATTAAGGTCAATGCAACTTGGTCAACTTATGGTCTATTTCAGAAATCTTGATTTTACGAAAACCATTGCATTACCGTATTTCCTTTACAAAATAAAATTATGATGACTTTTTTTTTCGAGGCGATCAGTTTTGAAAATCTGCGACCATGTTTAATTTATTATATTTGATATTAACACTATTTTTTCTGTAATGGCCCTATTGTAATGCCAAGTTTATATAAAGCCCAAAATAGGGTTTTTAATAAACAGTCATTTTTGGCAATAATGTACTTAGTAGGTTAATAAATAACAATTATAACTTTACATATAAGATATGCATCCAATATAAAAAAAATGTAGCAGTATAAATAACAATGCGGGGTCGTAATATTTTTGAACTCTTAAAAAGTAAAATCACAAAAATACTTAACTCCGAAGAAAATTCAAAACGAGAAGTCTAACCAAATGCCAAAATCAAACGCTTAAACACATAAAACGAATTGAAAACAACTGTCATATTCCTGACTATGTACATGCATTTTATTATGTGGAAAATGGTGAATCAAAGTGGTTCAATAGTCAGCCAAACCTCTCACTTGTATGACAGTCGTGTCAAATTCCATTCTATTGACAACGATGTGCGATCAAAACAAACGGACATAATTGTTAAATGTGTCAAAAATAAGGGTACAGCAGTCAACGTTGTATTATTATTTAAGTCACCCAGATATATAAATTGTAATGAAATCTGTCATGTAGTTCACCGGATTCTACTATAGATACAACACATTCAGTTTTTAGTTATTTTCTTAAATATATGAATTGAATTGAATACATTGATATAGAAAATTCATTAAGGGAAGTACCCTGATATACCTTACGGACTTAATTTTTAAGTGGTGTGATGAAAATCTAATCTTGGTTAAGTAGACGTAGGTAAGCTTCGTCTCTGTGCATAATTCCCAAAATCAAAGATAGTTTTGTTTTCCAAAATTTGATTTGAATGTAACATTTGTTATCAGTTTACCATCTACTTGATTTATCCGTTCATTGTGTCATAGGTCCATAAATATTATTTTAATTTCTCTTTCATATTAGCTTTGTCGCTGTTAAATTGTGATGATGATACAGATATATCATATATCATAGAGCCATACCAAGATGGTGTGTTTTTGATTAAAAGGATTCTGGGATGTTACATAAGCGTCCTTGAGAAGAGAAAACCTGACCTGGAATCAAGACAAAAGACCAAATGATACAGAATTAACAACTAGAGGTCACCGTCTGACCTTCAACAATGAGCAAAGCCCTGACCGCATAGTCAGCTTTAATAGACCCCGAAATGACAAATGTAAAACAATTTAAACAAACGACCTTATCAATATACAACATGGTGAACGATAAAAAATATGTAACACGGCACCAAACGACAACCACTGAATTCCAGGAACTTAACATAGAATAGACACATAGAAAATGCGGCGGGGTTAAAAATGTTAGCGGCTGTCCAACCTTCTCCCTGACCTGGACAGTGGTGAAACAGTACACCATAAGAACAAACTATAAAATCTACTGAAAAAGACTCAACTCACCAGATGGATATAAATGGAAATACATCTAACAAAAACAGAGAGTGGATGTGGCCGGGTACATTCCAACAACAAAATGATACTAAGTCCAGATATGAGATTACTGAAAGTTACTGACAAATATATCAAAACCAATTACAAGTAATACATTTATATATCTAAGATTAAATAATCAATCAGTACATATCCAACATTTGATGGATTCAGTGTAGAGACGTCATAAATATTCAAACATGACACATGCTCTTGTTTAATTCAAAGAAACAGGTATCAACAAATTGTAGAGCCGTGAATGTGAATGTAATGTGTAAATATATATAACAATAATATTTAGTTCAGTGTTGTTGTTGTTTTTCATTTTTACCTATTTTTTATTTTTATTTTTTTTTTTAACTTTATCTGTTATAACCATACACTTTTTGCTAATTTGAATTGTATAATATTCTGAGAGATTGTGCATATAGACGATATACAATTATTAAATGTTATTTCCAGGTTTTTTTAAATCTTTGGTCGAATACACCACTGTATGTCTGTTACATTGTAGTATTGTTTAAAAGTTCTCTCCTGCATATATTTGCCATTATCCGTATCATTTGATTTCTTCGTACATCTGCATGGTATGTTATATCCTTGTTAGATGTTGATTCGATTTGAATATCTTGTTATGCATTAACCGCATCCGACTCTTCGAAAACTGCGTACAATTGTTGTAATCTACAATTTAAAAAAAACTTTTTTTGGTAAAATAATCACCACATTCTTACCAATTAAGGTTCTCACTAAGGAATGTTTAAAGGTTGACCCTCAGCTTTGGCAGCATTGTTAAGACATATAATTGTGGAATCTCATCTAAAAAATATTAAAATATACAGAAATGAAGGAACCTCCTTCCCAATCTACGACTCGTGAATGTATCAAATTGACATTGATGATTAACTTAAAAGACGAAAGAGAGGACAAATTCAAACTACACATCTCAATAATTACGTTTATCAGATATTTAATCTTTGCATCCTTTCTATTTTACAAATTGGTACAATAAAGCCAATACGTGGTTAATTTTTCAAACCGTACTGGTTACAAGAACTCTGGATATATGTACAAAATTAGGTACTTTATATCAGCGAAACTGTTATTTTATGTCCTACTTTTCAGATTTATTCGTGCAAGTCTTTAATATTCAAATTTATCAGTAAGAAGGTGTTATAAAGAGAGCGAGTTCCGTCACCTTTCATTTGATGTATACATAACTGGTATATTTCACATAGTTTGTTATTTTGCTCCGTGTTGAAGGCCTAATTGAGATAAAACACCAATTAACAATCTGTTTCGTGGATGCTTTTAGTGTTTTTGGTGCGTATGTTTTGATGTTTTGTCATTGATAGATATATTTTATTCTCTTTTTTTTCTATTTTGAAATCCGTTAAATATAAAAATTTAAACAATACAAATCTGGTCATGCTTCCTTAGTTTTAATAAGAAAATAAAGTAAAATATGAAAGCAGCAAAGGGAGTATGTTATGTACAAAAAAATACCACATTTTTCGATTTCAAAATTTAGTTATAAAGAATGTTACATATGTAAGAACATTTAAATACATAAATGCGCTTTATTTGAGAGAAATTACATTATTTCATATAAGTTTCTGGGTCGTTTAATAATCTTTATAGATAAATCTCCCATTCAGAGTCGTCGATACTTTTTCTATAGAACAATGACTTATAACTCTGCATGGGATGTTGATAATATACTCAAAGGTTTCATAACGCTTGAGAACTGGATATCGTTTGATATCAATTCGGGTTATTTAATTTCAATATAATAATAATAAATGAGCTTTCGTCGAGTTTACAATTTCTATTTAAATTAAATAACGAGAGTTGATTTCAAGCGATATCTTATTTTCACAGGTTGTTAAATCTATATCTCTCATGATCAAGATCTCAACCCTCTCAATTTGTTAAATATAAAACTTCCGCTGATCTTTATCCAATGTTTCTATATTAAATTGGAAAGGTTAACTTAGTATGGGGCTATGAGTATATGGTTGTGAGGTTCCCAATGATGCGTACATTAATTGTTAAAGAAGGACTAGAGTGCAGTCGTTGTAAATAAACTGTTTGTGCTGACATGAATTATCATTGATATGGTTATATTTATAGATTATCTGTGTACAAAATTTAGAAATTATGAAAAACTAAGGCTTTTCTACCTCAGACATAGATTACCTTAGCTGTATTTGGCAAAACTTTTAGGAATTTTGGTCCTCAATGCTCCTGAACTTCGTATATTATTTGGCCTTTTAAACTTTTTTGGATTCGAGCGTCACTGATGAGTCTTTTGTAGACGAAACGTGCGTCTGGTGTATATACAAAATTTAGTCCTGATATCTCTGATGAGTTTATTAAAATCATTCAATATTTTTATTCTCTGACCGATTATTGATTAATCTTTTAATGGAATGCTTGTTGAGTTTCAACAACATCAAGTTGCTCCGGAAAATCATAATATCCGTGGAACAGTCCAACAGGCTCAGTTTATTATGTGTAATATGTTTACGAATTTATCTTGCCGACTATCTTAACATGTGTAATTTAGACTAGTGACCTATCAAAATGAGTAAGTCTTTTACTGTTTACATTAAGAAACTAGCTACTTTCATTGATTCTAAAAAAAAAAACAGATGCCAGCAATAACAAAAAGTTAAAATACGTTTTATGAATATATTCCCATCTTGATCATCAATTTCTTCGTCTGTTGAAACCTTTAAGACTTTTTTTCTTATTACCGTTTTGTTTTTATAAAGGGAAGTAACACCACTACTTACCGTGTATGAAATAAGCCCCGCCTCCCTTTTCCCTAATATGGAATATAAAGGGACGTAACACCACTACTTGCCGTGTATGAAATAAGCCTCGCGCCTCCCTACTAACCTAATATCAAATATACACGGTCTCTCTATGAGGACGCTTTAACCAATCATATTCCTAGAAATGTATAGGAGGTAATATAATAAGTTGTACCTGTCAATAATTGCTTACTCACAAACTTTACAGGAAACTACTTATACTCAGTTCGTGAGTTAATTATCCCAGTTTACACACAGATAATCCTCTAGAACAAGGTGAGTAATCCTATGATGAATCATCATTTGATAAAAAAAGAAATCCCTAAAATGTGTTAGTGTATGTTAGTTTCGTCGATTTGTGTTTGTTTGATATTTTTGAATATTTCCGAATCCTGTTCAAAAGAATAATAATATCTATTGGTGAATATAAACCCTTTAAGATCGCTTGATCTTAACGTTTCACAAATGCTAGCGAATGTTCCATATATCGTAACTACAATCCCGTTCCAAGTTCACGAATGTGACCTACCGAAACAGACTTACTACCGGGTTTGTACAAACATGAACAACACAACGGGTGCAACATGTGGAACAGAATCTCCTACCCTTACGCATGTTACGGGGCACATGAGATCTCTTCTAGTTTGTGTGGGGCTTCGTGTTGCCTAGCCATTATTTGCTGTGTGTTTTGTGTCTAATTGTCTGTCTGTCTGTCTGTTTGTTTTGTTTTCCTTTTTTATCCATGGCGTGTCATTTTTTTTTTCAATTTATGAGTTTGAATTTCCATTTGGTATCTTTTGTCCCTATTTTTAAAGAAAATACATGAACTTCTTTTTATAATTTGCTTAATTTGTAGATAAGAGCATTAGAGACTATTCGGAAACACAATATGTACCGATTGTTTGTAATATGTTTTTTTCAACTATTTTGTAAGATTTGTAAGATTAGTTTTTACTTTTGCGTATTCTCCTCCACATGATTCAACATATATTCTCTATGTGATGTGGCTTTTCTACCTCGGGAATATATTACGTTAGCTGTATTTGGCAAAATTGTTAGGAAAGTTTGTGGTCCTCAATGCTCTTCTTCTTTGTATTTTATTAGGCCTTTTGACTTTTTTTTAGATTCGAGCGTCACTGATGAGACTTTTGTAGATGAAGTCTGGCGCAAATACTAAAGTTCAGTCCTGGTATCTATGATGAGGATATCTATAACAACTGAGTCGATGCAAGTGCTGGTGGATATTTTATTCCTCAAGGATATCACTAGCCTAGTAGTCAGGACGTCTGTGTTTCACATGAGTTATCATTGATATGGTCATAACTATAAATTAACTGTAGAAAAAAACTTAGATTTTTTCCTTCTCAGGAATAGATTACTCTGTCCTAGTGGTATTTGGTAAAACTTTTAAGAATTTCATTCCTCTATGCTCTTCAACTCGTTTTTTTATTTTTTCTAGATTCGAGAGTCACGGATGAGTCTTTTGTAGACGAAAAGCACGTCAGTCGCAGATGCTAAATTGCAATCCTGTTATCTATGATGATGTTTTTTTTACAATTTTCGGTCATCAATGCTCGTCAACTTCGTATTTTATTTGATCTTTTTAACTTGTTATTAGATTCTTTCGTTACTGATGATGCAACGCACGTCTGACGCAAATGCTAAATTTCAGTCCTGGTATCACTGATGAGTGTATTTGTTCATCATCAAACACAAACGTGCAGATTCAAGGAATAACAGGAATAGATCGTTACAATGGCTTAACAAATTAAACAATAAAAAAAGATAATTTCAATTAATTATTTTATTTCATTATGCATCAGACATATTCGTCTATTGGAATATGACTATTGCCAAGTTTATACTGGACAGGTTATCGTCTGAAATAGAGAACATGATAACTTTAAGACTTAATAAAAGCAAAGGACAAGGTTCTTTAAGGCACAAAATGGTCTAAAATATCAACTTTATCATAAAACACCAAAAAGGTCACAATTTGGTTCATAAATGGATTTTTATCAAAAGTCTAAAACTAAATAAATCAGTTCTTTTCATAATAGTACATAATGTTCTCCAACGTAGCCCATTTTGGCCATTTTGTCAAAATATGAAGATACTAGGTAGTAAAAACTAATGGTAAGACATAATGCATGCTATCTATTGAAATATTGTTTCTTCACGTAAAAAACATCTTTTTGGGGATTCAAGAATAAGTTGTCATCATTTAAACTGATTTGTGCTAAAAATCAGATATAACTTATGTAAGCATTTATTACGATAAAGTTAAAAATTAAAGAATCTGGCATTATTATTTGGTCAGTGTTTTATTTTGATGTTTAAAATTTATTAGGGCTCTTTTATCTGTAGTACCACATCACAAAAGTGTATGACTATTGCCGAATAATTCATATTATCCCTTATAAATAAGAGCGCTTGTCAATCTACCATGAATATTTCCGATTCATCGATATGAACATAAAAAAGATATCAGTCGAACACTAGACGACACGCGCTCTTCAAATTCGTACTTTATTTGGCCTTTAAAACTTTTCAAATCGAGCGTCGATGTTGTGTCATTAGTGGACGAAGCGCGCGTCTGGTGCAAATACAGTCAATGTCACTACTGGTGGAGATTTTATTTCCCGTGGGTATAACCAGACCAGTTGTTCGCACTGTTGCTTGGTTTACGTTTTTGAAAAATATTTGAATAATTCTATGTAGCATTCAAAATAAGGAAGATAACAAATTATGTGATTTACACCATTGAAGAAATGATATAATTGAAATGTTATTCTATTTTGTCACATAAATAACTCAAACATGAATTTTCAGGGATGTTTGATTTGTGGTTTTGCATAAATTTCTATAGAAAATTTGTACATTCGTAAGACACTGGAAATCGTGGTGATGATTATTAATGAATCTCACTATACGCATTACCTAGAGCATCGGGTATCAAAGGAGGTCAAGGTACTGCTATTTCTGAAAATGAGCAATTCAAATTAGATTTTCTTCAATGTATCATTGTTAATTGACATGATCATGTTAAATGTTTTGAAATTTGCTGTTGAATAGTAAAGTCACAAAACGGTTACTTAAGAAGTAGGTAGTAAATAGTAAAGAAAACAAACGGGTACTAAGGAAGTTGGTGGTATACAGTAAGGTAAACAAATGGGTACTTAATAAGTTTATGGTGAACAGTAAAGTAAACAAACGGGTACTTAAGAAATTGGAGGTGAACAGTAAAGTAAACAAATGGGTACTTAATAAGTTTATGGTGAACAGTTAAGTAAACAAACGGGTACTTAAGAAGTTGAAGTTGAACGGTAAAGTAAATAAACGGGTCCTTAAGATGTTGGTGGTGAACAGTAAAGAAAACAAACGGGTACTTAAGAAGTTGGTGGTGTACAGTAACAGAAAAAACGGGTACTAAAGAAGTTGGTGGTGAACAGTATAGTAAACAAACGGGTACTAAAAAAGTTGGTGGTGAAAAGTCAAGTAAACAAACGGGTACCAAAAAAGTTGGTGGTGAAAAGTCAAGTAAACAAACGGGTACTAAAGAAGTTGGTGGTGAAAAGTCAAGTAAACAAACGGGTACTACAGTGGTTGATGTCGAACAGTAAAGTAAATAAACGGGTACTAAATATGTTGGTGGTGAACAGTAAAGTAAACAATCGGGTACTAAAGAAGTTGAAGTTGAACAGTAAAGTAAATAAACGGGTACTTAAGATGTTAGTGGTGAACAGTAAAGTAAACAAACTGGTCCTAAAATGTTGGTGGTGAACAGAAACGTAAACAAACGGGTACTTTAAATATGTTGTTGGTGAACAGTTAAGTAAACAAACAGGTACGTACGAAGTTGTCGGTGAACAATCAAGTCAGAAAATAGGTACTTTAGAAGTAGGTGTCAAACAGAAATATAACTCTATAAATAGCTTAAAGGAGAAATGATAATGCATTACAGAATCTAATTTTTGAAAACATATTATGATGAACAAGAAAGTTACTAGAATCATGAAACTAAATGTCATCTACGATAATAAGAAGTTGAGGTTTAAAGTAAAATTGTTTAGTTACTAGTATTTGGCTTCTATTTCTTTTTATAATATTGATGAATTATATTGTTTTGGGAATGACATCATTTAAACACATGATGATAGAAATTCAGTTATCGACTAGTATTTAGGAGGTAGACATAGGTTCAGGGAAATAACTCTTAACATCATCAGAACGTTTGTGTCAGGCCTTTTCATAAATATGGTCTAAGCTTTTAGGATAAATAGATTAATTCCAATCTTTTTCATGTAAATGCTTGAAATATATTGATGTAATTAACTTTTACAAACACATAACTGATTTAAAGAGTTATCTTCTTGAACAACGGTTTACCTCTTAAACCTCTGATCTTAAATTCCACTAGGAAGTAAAATATCAAAACAAATTTAGTTTTCAAAACAGTACCCTGCCACGTCCACTTGTATTTTTGTCCATCTGATGAGTTAAGCCTTTTTCAACTGATTTATAGTTCGTTCTTATGTTGAACTGTTATACCACTTTTTCAGGTTAGGGGAAGGGTTGAAATCCCGCTAACATGTTTGACCCCGCCACATTATGTATGCATGTGCCTGTCCCAAGTCAGGAGTTTTGTAATTCAGTGGTTGTCGTATCTTTATGTGTAACATATTTGTTTTTCATTTTTTTTTTAACATAAATAAGGTCATCAGTTTTCTCGTTTGAACTGTTTTACATTTTCAATACGGGGCCTTTTATAGCTGACTATGCGGTATTGGCTTTTCTCATTGTTGAAGGCCGTACGGTGACCTATAGTTGTTAATTTCTGTGTCATTTTGGTCTCTTGTGGAGAGTTCTAATGGGCAATCATACCACATCTTCTTTTTCTATAAGAATTTCGGTTTTTCATATAATTATTAAATTGTGCATGAACGAAATTTTATAATCACACAGTTAAATACATATGCATACAGCACTACAAATATTTTAAATTCTAAATACCAGAAGGTCCTGGAGGACCAGTATCTCCTTTAGGACCAGTGGGTCCAGGGGGGCCTGTTTGTCCAGATTCCCCGACAGGTCCTGTGTTTCCTTGATCTCCTGTGTCACCAGAATATCCCTTTTCTCCCTTTGGTCCAGGCGCTCCCATTTCTCCTGTTGACCCAGATGGTCCTCTCGGACCGTCTGGTCCAAGTGGCCCAGTAAGTCCAGAGATTCCAGGGGGTCCCGGAGGTCCTTTTTCTCCTTGTTTTCCTTTTGAACCATTAGCACCAGGTGGTCCATCGGCTCCGTCAATTCCGGGAACACCACTTTGTCCGATAAGTCCAGTTTGTCCGGGAGGTCCAGCAGGTCCAATTTCGCCGGTTTTACCGCTTTTTCCAGGATCTCCCATTTGGCCTTTTGGTCCTGAAGATCCAGTAAACCCTCGAGGTCCAACACGTCCTGTTTTTCCAGTGTCTCCCTTATATCCTTTCGACCCAGGAGTTCCAGCTTGACCAGGATATCCTCTCATTCCTACAAAATGTCAAGCATAAATGGAATCAATACAGTAGCTATGAGAACAAAAATATCGGCTGCTTGGATTTTTGAAAAATATTTGAATAGTTTTATGCAACATTCAAAATTAAATAGATAACAAGTTAGGTGTCATTCACCATTGAAGGAATAAGTAATTTGAAATTTCATTCTATTTTTCCACATAAATAACTTAAATTTGCCTTTCATGAATGTTTGATTATTTGTTTTGCATAAACTACTATAGAAAACTTGTGCATCCGTTGGACACTGGAAATCGTGATGATGATTAATAATGAATCTACAGTACACATTACCTTGTGCACCTTGTATCCCAGGTGGCCCAGGTACTCCTATTTCTGAAAATGAGAAATTCAAATTGGATTATCTTCAATGTATCATTGTTAACTGACATGATCATGTTAAATGTTTTGAAATTTGTAAATTTCTGAACCTTTTGTATATGTCGCCTCATTCCAATCGTTTGATTTGTTAGAGATTTTTATTTTGTCATTTGATTAGGGATTGGGTATTTTGGGGAATTTTACTTTTTTTCATATTATCAGTGTTGATATAGAAGTCAATATTCCAGGAGGAAAATCCTTAACCAATTTAGTTTACAAATAAAGTTAAAGTTTAAAAATGCATAAGTATGATTCTATTTCAATCTGGGATTGCTTAACAATCTGTTTTTTTTGTGGTCCTTTAGGTACAGAATAATCATCGTGTAGACGGTCTTCATGAGTTCAATGTTTCAGCATTTAATTTATAATGGTTAACTTTGTACATATAATGTCTGTTTGTTTAGTATTTTAGTGATTTCACCTTTTTCCTATATTTTTCCTATATTCTAACAATGCAAATTACACCACACCATTAGAAGGATTTCCGTTGTTTATTTAAAAGCAAACAAAAACTTCTTATTGAACGTTTTTGAAAATAGTTAGAGGAGTTTATTAGGTTTTTAAACGGCGAATAAATTGATGTTTTATTAATGTATGAACTATAAAAACTACTGAGGTGTTAAAACTCACCAACTACTTCATAAGGTTTATCTGTAAGAACAAACAATATAGCAAGTCTCTTTTATGTTTATAAAACGAGAAACGAGAAACACGTATGAACCACATATACAATCTCAATTAAAAGTCACATATCGAATTAGAACTATCACCAGGTTTGTACCTACAACTTGTACAAGTAAATGTGTCAGAGGTCACATTTGATCTGCTTATTCTTCCAGATTAGCTTAGATCAAGTCAGTTTCGTTGGGGTTTCGTGCTGTATAGTCTTTTTTTTCTATGTTGTGTTTTGAATACTTTTTTGTTTTTCTCTGTAACATTGTCAGGTTTTTTTTTTATAATTTTGAGTTTGAATTCCCTTTGATAACTTTCGCCCATTTTTTATATATTCTATCACATGTGCCTTGAATTGAGAGAACATTGATGGGTGATATTATCTTTACTGGTAAATGAATTTGCCTTTTCAGAATCTAAAGGACTATGGGTAATCGCATTGTTCGTACACAAAAATAAAAATAACGTACGTCATTGGTTTAATTTCCATTGTTAAGAACTTTTAAAACCAATCACAACGTTTCGGAGTACGTTTTTGAAAATATTACCCAGAATGCATTAGATTCTGCAAAGGCGAATTTTCTAATGGTATGTCTTTTAAAATCCTGATTGTTTATTGTTTGATTTACCTCTGATAGGTATGTCAAATAATTTACAGTCCATCGAGATAATAGGCGTAAATTTTAACAGTCTTTTGAAAAAAAGAATAAATTGAAATCATTTAAAATTGAAACTAGTCAACTACAGATCGATCAAACAGTTGCTGCAACGGTTCTAAATGTGCAAGCATAATGGGACCCTTGCTAAATATTTTTGCATACTATACAATCAAACATACGCCCAGCTTTAGCCAAGTTTAAACTGCCATTCGAGGACAACCAAAAGTTACCATACGTATATTTTGTATTTATTGTTTGGGTTGAATAACATGAATGATAAAAATAGACGGGTGGATATTTATCTGTTAAAATAATTCCTACACGATCAATGTAATTGCATTTTCTTAATAACATGAACAATAAAAAAAAACAAATGTATTTACCATTGTCCTGTTCCTGTCCAAAATCGACATAAACATAGTCTGCGTTGTCGTTATTGTATCTTTTTACACGATCTACAACCTGTGTTTGAATATTATAGATCTTTATGTGTATACAAAAGTGATATTTCCAACGATTCTATCAGAGGCTAATCATGAATTCGCCGCCTCAGAATATAGCGGATTGTAAGTCATTTCCCGGTTCGTACTAAACATGAAAACTACATCACGTCAATGGCTGCTTTATAATTGTTTATGACGTTGTTTTTACTCTCATCATTGCAGCAGGATACAGTGAATAATCGTGATGTGTATATTTGTGTTCAGTTATACAGAAACTACATCTAAGCACATGATATTTATACCGTGTTGTTTTCACTTTGTGTTTTTATTTTCTTTCTGAGAACAAAAATACCTAATTTGTATTTGGCAAAACCTTTAGGAATTAAAGGTTTTGCAATGCTCTATAATGTTGAACTTTATTCCGTTTTTCTTTTTTATCAAGAGTACCTAATAGTTCTTTGGAAGACGAAACGTGCAAATATTTTAGCTTGGTATCTTTCCTAGAGTTTTGTTTAATATTAACAATATTAAATGCAGAATGAATATCTGTATCCATCAAGTGATTTGTTTTTATTACGTCTCTCGGGTGAAATCGTATATAAGAGTTAAGGAATCGTTTGACAATAGAAAAAAGACATTTAATTTGCTGAGAAAGAACACACGTGGTTAATTAAGAATATATCATACGTCATCTCTATGTTGTTGTTCTGTCAGTTTCCCTGTAAAAAAAGTTAAAGGATATAATTATCTACAAAAGCTAAACAAAATGAATATGAAAAGCATGTGTTAAGCCGGCGCACTACGAGTAATTGTGGTACAATCTTCCTCAGGTAAGTAGTGACAAAATATATCATGTAGCTAAAACCTTAACACGCTTATTAACATTATCGAAATGGCCAAAATTGAAATGTTGAGGCATTATAAGGTAAATTTTACCTTCGTGATTGAAGACTTTAGTTGCAGCACAATAAAAGAAAAAAGAAACCGGACTTTATTTACAATACATATCTTTTTAATAAGTTATCCAACAGCTGAACTAGTGGTACAAGTTTATGTATGTAATTCAAGTATTTTGAGAATCATGTGACTATAATGATATAACCTCCTTGTTTTTGCAAATTCTGTAAGGCTAAAACACAAGATTTGCTATGTTTATTGTCTAGTATATTTAAGAAATTTACAAACGTCGAATGATATACATGAACAACACATTCAATTAGGGAATTTGCTTTAGTTAAACGGATGTTGAAATATAAAAACTACAGTAATAAAACATTTTCTATCATAAACATTAATTCTTTTAAAAAAAACACACATCGTATTGTGGAGTTTTAAACATTAAGTAAATTAAATTTAGCATATCCAAATGTTGGCACATAATTGTGATAAATTTGAGATGCAATGCTTTAACAATAACGAATTTGGTGACGGGAATAGTTATCAAAGTTACCAGGATTATAATTAAGTTCGCCAGACGCGCGTTTCGTCTTCATAAGACTCATCAGTGACGCTTATATCAAATTAGTTATAAAGCCAAACAAATACAAAGTTGAAGAGCATTGAGGATCCAAAATTCCAAAAAGTTGTGCCAAATACGGCTAAGGTAATCTATGCCTGGGATAAGAAAATCCTTAGTTTTTCGAACATTTCAAAGTTTTGTAAACATGAAATTTATAAAAATGACCACATAATTGATATTCATGTCAACACCGAAGTGCTGACTACTTGGCTGGTGATACTCTCGGGGACGAAACGTCCACAGGTAGAAGCATCGACTCAGTGGTGTAAATAGTTATCAAAGTTACCAGGATTATAATTTAGTACGCCAGACGCGCGTTTCGTCTACATAAGACTCATCAGTGACGCTCATATCAAATTAGTTATAACGACAAACAAATAGAATGTTGAATAGCATTGCGGATCCAAAATTCCAAAAAGTTGTGCCAAATACGGCTAAGGTAATCTATGCCTGGGATAAGACAATCCTTAGTTTTTCAAATATATTAAAAATGTTTGAAACATGAAATATATAAAAATGACCACATAATTGATATTCATGTCAACACCGAAGTGCTGACTACTGGGCTGGTGATACCCTCGGGGACGAAACGCCCACCAGCAGATGCATCGACCCAGTGGTGTAAATAGTTATCAAAATTACCAGGATTATAATTAAGTACGCCAATTTTATTTTGATAGCGTTTTTTGAAAGCCATGAATTTCAATGTTGAGTCTAGCACTCAAAAGCCAAAATCTTATAATTAAAGTATACAGTATGATATTTGCAGACGACATGAATTTGCATATATATCTATATATGTAGGACTCTAAAGTGCAATGGGGACGCTAAAGTACGATGGACACGCTAAAGTGCGATGGTCTGCGCTAAAGTGCGATGCCTGCATACGCTAAAGTGCGATGGTCCGCGAAAGTATAGACGTAAGAAACGCAGTTGGATTATAACGTCAACAGTCGTTTATACATACCAAAAATGTTCATGCCGCAAGATAAATTAAGAATAATTAATCAGCATCTTTTTTTGAACAAAATGTAAACGACATTATTTCAAACCTAACTGTGATTCTTTAGCTGAAGCGAATGTTTTTTTTTTCCCGAGTGCTGAAAGAAGGAACTGTGTCCTGTAGTCAACTATTTTACTATATACTAAGTAGATACAAAATATGTTTATAGTGTTCTGCTTATATTGGCAGCGAACGGATCCAGTTATATCATTGTTTAACGGTTGTAGTTTATTTTGCGTCGTATTTCATCTTTTTATTTGCATTTACCTTATTTACAGTAACGACAATACTCACCAGAACCACCAGTAAATGATAATCAGATGTAAAGTCAAATATTTATAAAGTGGAGAATGAAAATCAGCATTCATTTTTATTGTTTTACCTATAACATGTATAAAACTTAATATATTGCCGCTTTTTTAATCATTTTAAACTTTGTTAACTCAAGCTTTATTTGCAACAAAAAAGTTAATGAATGTATATGGATTTCATTTGAACTACTCAAATAAGAAATATATTGTCCTTTATAAACAAAAAAGGAGTAGAAAACGCGTTCGTTACTGAATCAACAAAAGGTGTTGTTTTTGAATATGTTGGATAGTTAAGGAGTTCAATGTTTCATCAACTAGTATTCTGACATGGTTAAGTAAAAAGAAAATCTATAGAACGTAACAATGATCAAGAAGGACAAACAGTAAAAAAACACTGCACAAAAAACAAAACTTAACGAATCATTAACTAAACGTTGACATATGATAATATGATATAAAAGTTACAAATTATTTTTAAAAGTTAGAACTTACCGAGTATCTTTTGCGTAGATTTGGCACCAATCTGAAGAGCAACAAGCGCTGCTATGCAATACCATAGAACTATATATATTGACATCTTTTTGTGTGTTTGCATCCTTTGCAGAATACTTCTAAAGTGATCCATTTATATACTTCGTCTAAGCAATAAAATTATTTTGTTAAAAACATTTTCCTTTTGACAAATAATCTTTTTGAAATTGTTAAGCAACATGTGTCTCTTTGTTTATTCATTTAGAGAACATTTGTCGACTTATCTTTCAAGTTCATATGCTGAATTATTTAAATGAAAGGAATTTAAACATATGAAAAGTAAGATCACAAACATACTGAACTCCCAGTAAAATTCAAAATGGCAAAATCAAAAGCTCAAACACATCAAACAATTGAATAACAACTCTCATATTCCTGACTTGATACAGATACTTTGTTTATGTAAAAAATAGTGGATTGGACCTGGTTTTATAGCTACCTAAACTTCTCACTTGTATGAAAGTCGTATCAAATTACATTATATTGACAATGATGTGTGACCCAAACAAACAAACATCATTATTAAAAATGTCAAAAATACAGCAGTCAACATAATCTTAATCACTAACAAAACATGCAAATATGTAACAAACAAGCACAAAATGGTATAAAGACCAAGCATATTAGCAAAAATGAATATAAGAATACACAAATTTAGCATTGTAAAATAATACAATGACGGAAAAAATAAGTACAGATCCACGTCATATATGTAACAAAGAAACATAAAAAGGCAAATAATCAAAGAACATATCAAAAATGAAAGACAAGCAACAAACAAGGACAACAAGAATACGAGAATATCATTGACAATAATGACAGGATGTAGAAGTATCACACGTATCTTAATACCAATGATAACAAACAAATATTTAACATAGAAGCATAAAAGCCATAGATCAAATTTAATATATATTCGTAGTTTTCAAATGCAACATATTAGATGCAACAAGAAATGTATCGACTGCTCGACCACGTTAACTATTCATGAATTAATTATGTTGATAGTCCTCAGAATAAGATTTTAGAACAATGTATCAAATAAACTCAACATTATCAATGTCAAATGAGGTCAAGGTCAGATTAATCACCTCATACTACCTTACCAATTAAGGTTCTCACTAAGTCGCAGTTTTTTAACATACAGTTGGGCAAAAATCACCTTTAAAATTAAAGAATACAGAAATGAAGAGAACCCCTTCCCCACCTACGCCTCCAGGAATGGATAAAAATTACATATTTTAGGATTTACTTAAATGGTGGAAGAGAAAACGAACCCAAACTACACATCGCCATTATTACTTTTACCAGATATAAAATCTCTTAATCTTTTCTTTTGTACAAATTGATACAACAAAGTCAATATACCTTTTTTTCTCACCAGAACGTACTGGTTACCAGAACTCTGGATATAAATACAAAATTAAGTACTTTATATCGAGAAACAGTGTTTTTTGTTCTCCTTTTAAGATTTTTTCGTGCATGTTTTTATTATTCAAAATCATAAGTTAAATAGTGGCCAGTCCACCCTATTCATTTGATGTATAAATAACCAATATGTATTCGACATAATGTAATATTTTGCTCCGTGTTGAAGGTTTCAGTGTGAATTAGAAAAACACCAATAAAAAAATTGTTTGAGGATGTTCATAAGTTTTTAGTGCGTATGTGTTGATTTTGTGTCATGGATAGATATATTTTATTCTTTGTCTTTTTTTTCTATGTTAAAATATTTTGAATATGAAAATTGAAACAATAAATATTTGGTTCTTACTTCATTAGTTTTATTAACATTAAAGTAAAACATAAAATCGGAAAAGCGAGAATGTTGTTTACGAACACCCCCACATTTCATCGATTTCAATATTATATAATACATGTAATAAACATTATAAACATAATGAAGAATGTTACATGCGTAAGAAGAATTTAAAAAACAAAATGTCTTTTGTTTGAAATAAAAGTCTTTATTTCATATAAATTTCTGGATCGTTGATTATTTTTTACTATTAAACTTCAATGCAGATTTTTCGGTCCTTGCTCACTCTTTTAATAGTGCAAGGATCGATAACTCTGCATGAGAGATTGTTGAATTTACAAGTTATTCTATATTTTGAGATCGTTTGCATTTCTTTCTTTATGTATTTGATATATAGTTTGCATGGTATGATTAAAGAGCATTCAATCTGATATCATATTGTTTTTTGTGTGTAGTTTTGGGGATATGTAACCAGTTGTATGCACGATAAGGAACCTGTTGATATATACTTTCATCCCAAAGGGGATCGACCCCTAAATAATTTCAATGGTATTCTTCTTGACCATAGATGTTATTATTTTTCGGACGCTACAATTCTGAATTTTCTTAGAAGTATTTAGAATATTAAATCTGTGTTTTTTAAAATGTTTCTTTCAAAATCATAAGTTAAAAAGTGTCCAGTCCACCCTATTCATTTGATGTATGAATAACCAACTTATTGCTGTTAACAAAATTGATTTTTTTATTTCCCACACCTGGTCCTAAAGGCCAAGTGATCCCGTCTCATCAAGTGTCGTCTTTCGTCGGCATTGTAGTTAACTTTTACAACATCTTATACTCCGAACATACAGACACAATTTGGCAGTACTTTCGAAAATTTATGGTCCTCAATGCTATTCAACTTAGTACTTGTTTGGTTTTATACTTATTTTGATATGAACGTCATTGGTGAGTCTTGTGAAGAAGAAACGCAAGTCTGACGTATTAAATTATAACTATTGACCATGCTCGGCTACAATCGTTATTGCGGTATCTAGTTTGAAAAGATGTCCGATGACGCGTCCAGCCAAACAATTTGGCCGGCAATTCTATAAATAGAACTTAAGGGTTAAATACAAATATTTTATCTTGAAAACCACTATGATGAGAGAAAATTTGACAGAGGCATAACATCTTGAAGGGCGTTTTATTTCGTTGACTGATTGGATGCTTAACAAATTAATCTTATACAAATAAAATCGAGTGATAAAATATTAGCTTTATCTATAACATGAAATCAAGCATATATAGAAAACAAAACAATTGCAAGTGCTCGATATCTATTCATATTTTTATGTATATAGGGTTATTTGACCGTCCACAATTTTCGAAAGCTGAATTTATTCCCACAAAAAACAATATACTTGTTTCTACGTTTATTTTATTTATGAAACAATGCAATACCAACTGTTTCAGTTTGACTCTTAGTTTGGAAAAGTGAATATTTAGTAAAGTTTAGAACAGTCAAATGTTGTAATAATATTGGCAGGGGAAACAGCTTTATTTTGTATGTACTCTAAAGGCATTTTTATTTTATATCGTTGCTTAATCTTTAGTTTTCTATGTTGTGTCTTGTGTACTATTATTTGTATATATGTCTTTTTCTTTATTAGCCAGGGCGTTGTAAGTTTATTTTCGACATATGAGTTGGACTGTCCCTCTAGACTGTCCCATCTCTAGAGACAAAGAAAGATCACAAAAATACTGAACTCCGAGGAAAATTCAAAGTCTCTAATCGAATGGCAAAATCAAAAGCTCGAACACATTAAACGAATGGATTACAACTGTGATAATCCTGACTTGGTACAGGCACTTTAAAATGTAGATAATGATTATCAAGGATTTCCTCTTTAGTAAGTGTCGTGGTTGTATACCTTGAGTTTTCAAGTGAATTGTCAGTACCTAGTTCATTTAAGCAGTTGGATATATGTAAAGGGATTTACACAAAAAAAATCGATTTTGTTAAAACAATTGGTTCTATTCAACATTTATAATGAATATTGTTTTTTTGATGGGTTACATATTTGTTTTTCGTTCATTTATTGTACATAAATTAACCCGTTAGTTTTTCTCGCTCGAATTGTTTTACATTTGTCATTTCGGGGCCTTTTAAAGCTGACTATGCGGTATGAGCTTTGTTCATTTATGAAGGCCGTACGATGACCTATAGTTTTTTTTGTGTCCTTTGGTCTCTAATGAAGAGTTGTATCATTGGCAATCATACCAAATCTTCTTTATTATATATACCCAAATACGTAATGATAGACATAACCCTTTTAGTTAAAATGTTTAAACCCTAAAAAAAACTCCATTTGTGTCAGATATATACAACTATAAAAGAAACATCAAAGTACAATGTGTTGTTATTTTCATGAATTTGTGAACAGAATAAAGTGTAGTTTTGTTTCTTAAACTTTAAAGTACATACTCTGGATTTCTTTATTTTCGTGGTTATCGATTTTCATGGATTAAGGAAAACTTGCATTTTCGTGGCTATTTGATTTTGTGGTTTTGACAATATCTGCATACAAATTATATATGCTACGTGTGACTCGTTGATAATTCCTATTCAAGGTTCAACTGTACCCAAGAAAACAACAAGAATTGATATCCAACGAATAATAATGAATCAATAGTAACATATGCTTGAAAATTTAAAACAAAAACAACATGTAACGTGCATGTTTATTGCATCAAAGCGTCATTTCATTATTTTATGGTTCATTTAACACTTTTGAAATTATAAGGAATGTACTTTTTTACATAAATCGTGTTTATTTCTATTTATTGATAAAGTATAATAAAAATGTTATTTGTTTAACGTCCCGCACATTTGATGGAACATAATCGCACGTATTTCTCATTTAAAGCCGTAAATAATGACAGAATAGCAGCTCTTCCAACCTTTCTTCATGTCCGTTACTTCGAAAGAAGTTCTTGTATTGACATTCCTTTTCGAATCGTATAAATGTGTATGCAAAATTCTATCAAAATATAGGAGACAACTCAAAATGTCTGGATGGAAATTTGCAATAACATCAAATCCTCCAAATTTTCAAAAGACATCTTTGCTCTTGTAAGATGGCCTATAGTTAATTCAGTAAAATTGATTTTTTCTTAACTTTTACAATTATGTCTAATCAGGATTTGTTGTCAAAAAGCAATGTTTTCCTGGAGAAGTAGCTATCTTAAATACCCATATATCAATAATGTTTTCAGGAAAACAATTACAAGGAATTAAAAAAAAGTATGACGTGTGAATGGACATTTTGTTTTTATTGCAACACATACAGCTTCGTTAAAACATAAAAATAGTTGATAGTTACAAAATAGAAATTTTAACAAACATTCATTTTTTTTACCTTTTATAATCAATGTTATTATGAGAAAATATATAAATATGAATTTACTTTCATACATAGTTTGAATGAACTGAGGTCGTTTATATCTTAATAGTTTGACTCATATACTTATATTGATTGATGATGTAAGGGAGTTTATTACTCTTAGTACTCATGCACTCTGTTACAGTGCACAGTGTTATTATGGAATAAATAAGTTTTCTTGGAAGCATTGCATGTTATCAATAATGTATTACTTTATGACTCTATATACAGTTTTGTATACATTATAATATCATTCTTTCGTGTCTTATTTTTTTTTTTTTTTATGTAAAACGGAAACCTAGCATTCATAAAATTTCAACTCTCAACAAGAGACCATATGACACATAAATAGACAACTATAGAAAATATAAATAAAAAAAGCAAAAAAGGGTATGTGCTATTATTTTTTGTTTGCAATACTTACAACCAACCTCAAAGCAAGTAAATCGAAAAACTAACAAAGCAATGTCCTTGTTTTGGTGTTAACACATTATGATTTTATGAAAGTGATAATAACATATGTGTTATTTTATCCATAGTGAATTGATATACAAGTACTCAATAGTATATAAAACATTTTATGCTATTGAGAAGTTTTATCATACAATAGTGAATACATATACATGAAACTGTATTTTTACAGTTATTCCCATACAGACCATGCTCCCGAACTATTTTTTACGAGCTTCTAATGCCATGTGGGCTCCCTTTGCTGGAATTCTCGTGTGTCATACTTTTACTGTAAAATAACCAAGTACCGTTGGAAAGTGGTCATGGTACTATATGAGACGAATTACCAATATATAGTAATAATGTAATAATACCAAACATCATTGTTTCGTCCGGAGTTTTTACTACAAAAAGAGATATTTTCAAAATGTTACTATTGCCGCCTATGCAAAAATTAGTTCTTACGTTTTCCTTATATCCACGAGACGAGCCGTGTGCTAATTTGAAGATCTTCCCTGTGAAAGACATGAATCAAGAACGTAACGAGTTACTTGACGCTAACTTTACTAGAAGTTTTTGTGTGCTTGTTTTAGTACAAGACGAAGAACCGTCGCTGAGGCATATTATTATCACAACCTGTTCTAATTGGTATTTATATCATTATTATAACAAATTCCATACTATATAATGCCATGTCTTGGTGTCTATGGATTTTAATGAAACACTTCCTCCCCTTACAAGACGAAATGAATTGAATGGAAGTAAAAAAATGCATGTCGTTTGAAACGTGCTGTTACGCCACAATTCAATTCAACAAAGTAAGCATTGCCAAGTAATTTTTGAAAATGCACGAAAATAATCCTATTTATTTTTGTCTTTCATATATGGTATATGCATGTTCACGACTGCCTTAGTTAGTGTGTGCCCCTCAAAAAACATTCACACAAAAAACATACGGTCTTATATATATACTAAACGAGAAACGAGAAACACTTAACAACCACATCACAAACGACAAATTCTGAACATCAGTATGTTTCTACATTTTCATATTTTGATATCCCCTTAATATCTTTCGCTCCTCGTGTACTATGGTATTTCGTTAAACCATCAGCAAACTATTCCACAACTTCTCCTTGAAATGTAGAAGGGAACCTTGCTGTTGATTAGATAAACCAGTCATGTGTTTCGCCTTAACCATTGTTTTCTTTTAGGAACTGGAAAGCATCTAACAACGGCCGTATCATTTTTTGTGTTGACATACAATGTATTTATTTTGTGAAAAAGATTTTGATAAATTCTGTGAAAGGTTATGCATTCTTATATTTTGAAGGCTGATTCAGCTGTCTTTCATATTGCGAATTTTCTGTTGTAATAAAAAACATCGTAAAAATTTGAAATCCCTAGCAAGTAGAACAAAAGAAACTAAACATACAAAAGTTTAAGACTTCAATTGATATCAAATCCCTAAACAAAACCCACAAAAATGGCATCAATAATTGTAAAAAGAGTCTACTAGCAAAATAAAGGTAAATAGTTTAAGTTCGTTATAATATTTCTTTAAATCATTGATCTATAAACAGACAATACAAAAAATGTGGGCATATAGACAGACGGACGATTAGAAAAAAAGAACACTAAGTACATGTATCAAAATACTGACAGACATGGTGTATCACAGGACATACATTATTTATAAGTGGACAGGACAGACATGGTGTATCGTATACAGGACATACAGTATGTATAAGTATACATGCCGGACATTATATACAAAAAAGTAAAATCACAAAAATACTGAACTTAGAGGAAAATCAATTCGGAAAGTCCATAATCACATGGAAAAATCAATAACAAAACGCATCAAAAACGAATGGACAAGAACTGTCATATTCCTGACTTGGTACAGGCATTTTCAAATGTAGAAAATGGTGGATTAAATCTGGTTTTATAACGCTAACCCTCTCACTTTGATGACAGTCTCATCAATTTTCGTTATATTTACATTGATGCGTTAACTAAACAGACACAATAAATAAAATAGTCAGAATATGGGTACATCAGTCATCATCGTATAACAATTTTGAAAGGAACACTTTAACAGAACACAAAAACATCTATCTACAAACACATTCATTGATTTGTGTGACTGACGTCAGAAAATGTTATACGTCACATATATTTGTCGTTCAATGTATCAATATACATGATACCAATATACAGGACAGTAATTGTGTATCAGTATGCGTGATATCCACACAAATTTCTGGAATTAAGTGAAATAAACAGTCATATAAAGGAATTTATGCAAATTGTGTGTGGGTAGGAAGTCACTGTAAATAGGTGCACCTCAGATTAGATGTCGAATGGTGGAGGTAATACCAGCACTGTATAAACAAATCACTCGAGATGATCATGTAAATATGGTTAAATGGGAAGTGGTGGAAGGAGAATAGCCACGTATATAAAGAGAGCACCTGTTCTACATATGAAAATATGGTTCCTCTACAAAGGGGGTTTAAAGATAAGTTAGATTAGATTAGATTAGACAATGGTCAATATTTTGTTACTTAATCATGACAAGGTATTCATTGATGTTTTGACAGCAATAAAACTAAAACACTTTTACAGTTATGCTTTTTAAATAAAAATATATCAACACCCAAATGATTATTTTCTCATTTAATCAAAAATCTTAAATTCTGCGGAAGCTAAATCTCCAACAATCTTTGAAAGATACGTTATAGTATGCCTGCAGGCCCCTCAATACAAATGTGTACTAGTTCAGTGAAAATGGACGTCATACTTAACTCTTAAACATAATAATGAACCTTAATTTAAGAAACATACAAGACTAGCAAAGTTCATTTTTTAAAAGTTTAATATAATATGACACAAAACAGTTACCAGTATTACAGATAATTTCACTTACAACTGAAATGTTATCATATGGTTTGGATATTAGATATAGTTCTTGTGGTATGAGTGCCAATAAGACAACTCTCCGTACAAATAACAATTTATAAAAGTAAACCATTATCGGTCGAGGTACGGCTTTCACCACGGAGCCTTGGCTCACACCAACAGCAAGCTTTAAAGAGACCAAAAATTACTAGTGTAAAACCATTCAAACGGGAAAAGCAACGGTCTAATCTATATAAAAACGAGGAAAGAGAAACACGTATGCATTTATCTCTTCCTGTTGATTGTTAATTGGACATTCTTACGTAATGTCTTTCCACATAGTTTGGGGTATCCAATGACACCTTTACAAACTTCAGATTCGGGCCTATGTGAGTCCTGAATCGATTTGAACCGAGAATATTCATCGACCTCCATTAACATATACTTTGAGGCTGTTAAATCCATGTTGTTATCCTTCAAGATGGCGTCTATATCCAGCTGGTATCTAAATATATATGTTTGAATATATTGATAATTATGTATACAGATTAAAATTTAATATTAATTTTATGGCGATCTGAATAGCTATAGGGTTTGAAGAATAGTGAATAATGGACATATAGACCATAGCGCAGAAAATGGACCTAATTAGGAATAGGATATAATGGGGTTCTTAAATATCACAAATAGAGAATAATGGGCAATAACTGTAAAGAATTATTATAGATACATGTATATAGTAATGGGCAAAATGATATAAAATATACAGAAAAACCATTAAAACTGGACCCTCTGATTATCTGATTATATTGGAAGCATGGGGACTTTTATAGCCGACCAGAGAGTATGGATTTTCTCATTGCTAATTGGCAAATGGTTGCATATGATTTGCTTACAACAACTTCATTTGAACTTTGGTGGATAGTTGTCTCATTGGCAATCATATCACATCTCTCTATTTTTATATAAACCTACAGCACCCACACCTGATTTATATATCGAGATAAAGAAGAAGCTTGCCATGAGCCACAGTGTCCACTTAACTTCATTTAAAAAAATCTTCCTTCATAGCTACATGAAAATGCTAGCTGAAGATCGATTATAATTACCTAAGTGATTTAAAAGTAATTTTGAGAATGTAATATTTGCCACTGGTCATTCCGAAAAATACAAGTGTACTTCTCTATATAATATATGTAAACAAATAAAGTAAAACAATAATTTTACCTATAAGGAAGCAGGAAAGCAGCATATATATTTCTTTGCCTTACTTCATAAAATCAATGTTTTGTGCTGTTGAAAGATCTTGCTAATTTAAGCCATCTCAAAGTATAGTGATTTTGTATGAAACATTTGCCTTAGAAACAAATCTTATCGCAGATCAAACGATTTTCAAGGACCATTATAACCCAACAGGGACGGATCCAGCCATTTTAAAAAGGGGGGGGGGGTTCCCAACCTAGAGTAAAGGGGGGGGGGTTCCAGCTTTATGCCCCATTCAAATGCATTGATCGGCCAAAAAAAATTTATTATTGCTTTTCTGAAAATCCCACACCCAGTCGTGCATCAGCTGCCCTACTAAAACAAAATGTGTACTAAAAAGACTAAGGACGTGACACAATATTTAGTAGCACAGACACTAGGAACATAATAACCCTTGGTATGTTTTTGTCAATAGCTATTAAAGAGGATTTTATTTTTATAACATTAAAGTTTATTCCACAATTTCATTAAATTAAATTCGTATTTGTCTCAATTTATTTAAAAGCATTACATGTATTAAAAATTTTAACTTTACCTTGAGTTTTCCGGATTGCTGTATTTTCCTAATGAAGAGATTTCTAGAGGTTTTGAGTGATGATATAATAGGAAGTAAACTTTATTGTCAGTGTTAGGAGTTGGTTGAGGTCCCTCATATTCTTTGACTGTTATTCCACTGGAGACCTGTCCGTTCGCAATGTTAGCTACCATCCAGTTGGTGTAAATATGAGGCTGGTTGTCTTGTTTGTTAGAAGACTCCGTGTAACCAGTTACCATTATCAAAGTCGAATGATCACCTATAAAAATTACAAATGGTCTACTGTTATCAAAACGGGAAACGAAAATAATGATTTTCTGGAAATTTTGACATATATTTTCAACGGTAAATTTTGCTATATAAAGTTTGAACTATAAATACACTACATTATGATAATGTTAATGTGTTTAAGAAAAAATTGAAACTTATTTTTCGGCCGGTATAAATTATCAAAAGTAACCTAAAATGAAAAGGATCAAAAACTTTTCATTAATCAAGTAAACAATTATTTCACTAAATAGGCAGTAAGGATAAAAAAAAAGTGGGTGTGTCTACAATGTATATTTACGACAACCTTAAGAGTAATTGGCAAAACATTGCTTGACGTAGTCTGAAGATGTCGTGTCTACGACAAATGGAACACATATTTTCTATTAAAATATTGGTAGTCTTGTTTTTCTGGTTTTTTTAGCCACGTTTTTCTTCGGCTTTTGATCAAGGAATATTACTTATCACTGTGGTAGCCAGACTTAAAGGTCATTAATAATATGATGTATTCTTCCGGAAAACATTACTTGATCACATCGTTCGGATTGCTAATCGCATACGTTCTGGAAAATATGGTTTGCATTTTGCTATTCCGTCACTTGTTATTCTATTCACCATAGTATATGTTTTATTTATCGCCCCTCCCTTTCGGTTTCTTAATATTCAGCATATTAAATTTTTTTTTAAGATTTGAAACAACAAAATTATTGTTTAATACAAATTACAAATATTACCTTTTCGTCTAGATCCGCTTTCCCTCTTCCACGTGACTTTAGGCTCATTGGACGATTTAACGTCTGCTGTTTTCACCATCACGTTTTCATCCGAAGGCAAGAAGAATGTCTTTTGTCTACAAAGGTTTTGACATTTTTATAAGAATTTTTTAAAAACTTTTAACAGAAACGTCTTTGACACACAGAAGCCCTGAAGTGCCACGCAAAAATAAAATGACAACTTGTGCGTACCAGATATACTAGCTTGTGCGCACAAGTTATTAAACCTTAACCTCAACAATTTTAGAAGTCCGTCAGATAACTTTGAAAATGAAAAGTTAACTTAATAACCCGGTTTTTTACACTAAATGCATGCCACCTTTTTTGATAAAGCATAAAGTGGTCTGTTCTAAATAACTTTGAAATGTATAATAATAAAAAAAAATGTCTTAAAGTATTGAATTTGGCCTTGACAAGTTGTTCGAACCTCTGTTTTTCGTAAGTTGTCATTTGACACGTAAAAGTGTTTTGTAATCCTCAGCAGGAAATATCGATCAAAGAAAATGATATTCCGAATTTAGCTTCGCTCTTACCCCACATGGACTTTACTTACCCCATATACATCGTATTCTGTCACTAGCACACCATGTAACTTTTAATACATGTAATTTAAGATTATGCGATGATCACTTGGTTTCATTTCGTATTAATAGAAATAAAAAGCTTTAGATTAAAATTTAAAAAAAAATCTATATTTTACATATCATACTTACGAATAATAATACACGTGACAGCAGGATTCAAAGGTTATAGCATTAGAGGAATATTTAATGCTTAGTTGAAACGTTGATGAAAGTTGCTCGTCATCCTCATCCTCATCTAAAGTAGGGTCATCTTAAATACAAACCAAAGACATGATATAAGCAAAAGATATCAACACAGGACCCATCTTTTTCTCCGTAGGATTTGCATTTTAATAATAAGAAATAGAAATAAATTCAACAAAAAAAGAACGAGATATGGATAGAAATTACCAGACTCAAGCTTGCAGCCAATCGCTAGCAGCCACTACGCGAGCAGCCAGTTTTCAGATAGCCTGGTTCAGAAATTAGATATTTAAGCTTCAGGCCATAAAACAATACAAAAAACACGTACAAGGAAATAACTACAAATCAGTTATAAATGGAAAATGTTCCTACCGCAAGGTAAGCGGTAAAAGTTTCCTATAAACTACAATGTGAAGCATTAAAAAGATAGACTAAAGTAAGATCATGTAATGATACATAAATATATCGAAGGGGTTCTGCTCTTGAGACGTATGCTCTCATATTGTATATAAAACTTTAACTTTCAACTTTTGTTTTGTGAGATTATAGATATTTTGATGCAGTTCAGTTGTCTTGAAATTATATAAGAACAGTCAACCAGACAACCTTAACAGGAATACAACAGACTTTATGTGTGAAATGAACACTATTGCAAAAAACTTAAGATGTTCGAGACTACTACAAGCACCAAGAAAAACGCATACCGTATTGTCGGCTCTGTAAGGCCCGACATCAAAAATATGAAACAATTTAATTGGGAAAACTAACGGCTTTATTAATGACAAAACAAAAAAACAAAAGAAATATGACAGACATGAACCAACGACAAAAACAGACATTGTTACATATTATTATTTGGATATTCGCTTCTCATTTATTTCAGCTCTATAAATTCTACTAATGAAATTATAAACTATATACTCACTATCAAACTTATCACATTTTAGCCCCTCTGGCCAAGAGGTTCCCAAATCTGAGGCTGTTGAATCGCAACCTTGTTTTGCTTTCTCACAGAGTTGTCGGGAAGGTAAAGTGATCGGAATATTGGGTTTAGATGGATCGCATTGAGGAATATACAGCTCACACAGAAATTGTTGTAAGTAAGGACTGCATCCCGTTTGTACTAGTGGGCTAAACTTGTGTATTTCGTGTCCAGCGTCATCCTGTTTTTCATGACCGAAACTGTTAGGGAACTTGGTCAAAGTATATCCGATATTCTTACACATTGGTGCTGTAATTTCTTCGCAAGTATCATTTGCATGAAGGGATCCAACCAGACAAAGAAGAGCAACAATTTTGTACACCATTTTGTTTTAATTTTTAACAATGGATGCACCTGTACTGTTCGATAAATAACTCATTGAGACTTCGTGTTTATGTACATTGTATATATACTATACTTGCAGTGCATTCCTGAACTAATAGACGATATCACTCAGGCTTGGAGATCCGTTTTAATTATGCAATAAAAATGTCTTGTTGTTGTTCAATTTTTATTATTGGATCATTTCTTTCCGTAATAACTTTATCTTGGTGTTTTTCTTCTGTGAAAGACCAATTATAGATGTGCATTTATAAAAATAAATTTACCTAACTCATTGATTCTCCGAAATAGATACAACGATTCCCATGTACTAAGTTACTTTTGTGATAGATTTTTGTACTACAATGACTGTGAATTTACTTTAAAGGGAACTCTGTAATAAATTGAAACTCTGTGATCGATATTTTTTTCCTGTAAAGCATTTTTCATAACAGAATTAGTGTTTGCTTCGACAATAGTAGCATTTTCATAAATTAAAACAAAATCCAGTTTTGGTGATTTGATACGCGAAGCAATGAATGTGTTTTTAAATTGATAGATGCTTTTGTGCTTTTTTGTAAAATTGTTTGTTTTAAGATTGTAATACAGTGATAACTGCTGTACCCATATCTGACTATTTTATTCTGTTTTGTACACGCATCGTTGTAAATACAACGGAATTTTATGAGACTGTCGTTAAAGTGAGAGGTTTAGCGCTATAAAACCAGGTTCAATCCACCATTTTCTACATTTGAAAATGCCTGTACCAAGTCAGAAATATGGCAGTTATTCGTTTGATGTGTATTGTCATTTGATTTTGCCATATGATTAGGGACTTTTTGATTGAAATTTCCACAGAGTTCAGTATGTTTGTGATTTTACTTTTTAAAAAGCTTGCATTTGACACTTTCAAATTGACATATGACTTTACAAGTATATTACGGATGATGCTCGCGTTACAGATTGACGATGATTTACGCGTTAACGTTGCTGGTCTCGCTAGATAGTAACAGTTCATGTAATTCTAATCTTTTTGTTCCAAAGTTGTCTCTTTCTATACTTAGATCTGTCATTATTTACTGTACATGTGGTATCAATCTTAAAATGGATACACACTTGTTTTCTATCTGTTCTTATTTATCAGCAAAACAGTTTAATACTAGTACAGCATGTACGGTGAAACATAAATGACTATTTCTGTAAACTAGATAAATAAGTAATGTGTAGTTATGGTAGCTCATATTGTTTCATAACTTTCATGATATAAAACATAAAAGCGTATGGTTTTGAGAAACGCGTTTCTTCTATGTTTTGTAGCCGACTATGTGGAATGGGCTTTGCTCATTGTTAAAGACCGTACGGTGACCGACCTATAGTTGTTAATTTCTATGTCATTTATTCTCTCGTGAATAGTTGTCACATTGGCCGTCATACCACATCTTCTTTTTTATATTGTGATTTAGTCCTTGATAGTTTTAAAAGTTAAAACAAACCCCTCTTAATCTATATTCAAATATGAATAATTCAAAGTTCTATCGATGACAATAAATATGCAGAAGACATTAGAAATTTTATTTAAATATACATTCCATTTCATCCAACTGTGACGGACGAACCAACACTAGTACATGAAGCTGGAAATCCTGACTGACCAGAACAAACCTGTGTCCTGTCCTTGCTACTCTCGTCTACGTGAAGATGGCGGACGTATTCGTCATGTGATGACAGCATCCAACTGGCGCCTTTAAGTTCCAAATGGTTATTACTTACGAAGTTGCTGATCTTAAAGCCACATCTAAAAAAAAGATTATATATTACAAATGAGTCAAGCATTGAAAGTTACTGTTTTTAAAGCCAAATCTACAAAAAAGCTTATATATTACAAATGAGTCTAGCATTGAAAGTTACTGATCTTAAAGCCACATCTACAAATAAGGTTATATATTAAAAATGAATCTGGAATTGATGCGCACATATCTTATTGTCATTTTTGTATGCTTTTGATTTATTTGATTTACGTATGTTCTCTTTTTTTTTTTTTTAAACTTTATTCATGTTAAATTTTGTGTTGGACCCTAACAAAATTATATTTTAATAACGGTAAACACACATGCATATTAATAAATATGAATCAAAATATTGTTAAATGAACACATTGGCAGTATTTTTCTTTATTTTCAAAATATTATTAAACATTAATTAGAACTCTACTTTTACATTTTTGTCTTTTCGTACATTTAATCATATTTCACTAGCATTTCCCCTAATGCTACGTTTAACCAGGTTTGTTGTTTGACGTCTTCCTGTCAATCAAGTACTCATTAGAAGATTCAGTTTCAATAGAAACGGCCTGCACTCGTCCTTAAATGCTATTTTTGGCCTAACTTTATTTTTTTTTTATCTATTTCATCAAAGTCGTTTTATTATCGAATTTTTACAAGACTAAAAATTGTTAAGTGTACATTATACAACTGAATAAATTGTAATTGAATGTTTTATCATCAGAGTATTCACCGATGCCTGGTTCAGTGAGGTTTGTCTCTCCGTCATTGTCGCATCCATTTTACTCGCATGTGTTTTGTTTACAATTTGAAATATCAATTTTTCTTTCATGTTTACGAGTTTTCGGTATTTTACTCATTACCTTTGCTCATTTCTTTTTAAAGTAAGTAAACCGTGATATGAGGATGTTTGCTACTTAAGTGTTTGAATTTTTGTCAGGTATTCGGAATACTCTGGTTTAATCCATGTATTATCATTTAAATTTTCACCCACTAAGCCCTAATTTTCTTGTCATATTTTTTTCAATTATAGCTTAAAAAGCTATTTTTGAAAATCTTTTAAAATTCTTTTCTTTTTTTCATAGCATTTGAAAGAAACAGTTGTCGATATTATTTGTATGAAAATGTATCTAGAGAATCAATTCCCAACGTGCAAATCTCCAATCATTTTGGTTTATTTCTCATAAAATAAGTACTCGAGCCCGTAAGTTGTTTTCTCCAATTTCAATTCTGTTATTCATATAACACTAATTTATAACAGTCTTGTTATTTTTAAATCGATTAGCAATCATACTTACTTTTAGAAAGGTTTACGATTTCACTATATCTAATCAAAATTATTAGATAGGTCTATCACAGAAAACAAATCAACTATTCGATTTCAAAGACAGGTATTGTCAGTCTTTTGCCATAGTTTCTTACCTAGAACAAGATGTTGTATAATTGCCAATTACAGAAGGATTAATTTTGGCGGTCTGTTTATAAAGGAGGAAGTAATATGTGTGGACACCACTAGGTGGCGCTGGACCTTTATATTCTCGTACAGAAACACCATCGTTGACGTTTCCTTTGGGAATATTCAGTACTAGCCAGTGAAGATATGGAGAGGATCCTGCATCAGGATCTACCATCATTAGGGTATACAGTTCATTGTCTGTAACGATTAAATAATTCATTCCATAAAATAGATAAAATAATTGATATGAAATGAATACATGTACGTATACATGAATATGATGATATCTGTCCTTGTCCGCTAGATTGTAGAGGTTTCTTCCAAACACGATTCATTGGTCGTGCTAGGAGAAAGTCATTTGAATTTGCGATCGATTTATAAAAAAAAATATGCTGGATTTGACGAAAGACAGTTATAATTGATGTTGTTCTAACCACTTAAGCTCTAAGGAGGTATAAGTATTCATTTGTATAAGTCTTTAAGCATTCAGGTACTTATAATAGATCGTTTGATAACATGTTTGGGATTTCAACGTTCCTGACAAAGTTGAATCAAGAAAACTATTTTCATAGCAGTAACCATTTGAAAACCTGCTTTGATTATGGATTAAATACTTGCCACTGGACTATATAAGTATATTGAATTCATCCTGAGTATGCCAATTCTTACCTATTATTGGACTAAGCGTTGGTTAGGGCTTGAAAAACTAACGCATTTAATGAAATGGTTACCTGCAAACTGGATGGCTTCAGGGTACCAATCTCGTTTAGAAAGAGAGACAGAAGGGATTGCTGACGATCGGACATGTGCTGTTTTTACAGTGCTGTTTCCAATAGGATTGATAGAAAACGACTTCTCACTGGAATCATATAGGCATAAACATGTACAAATTCATTAAAATGATAGACGGTTTAAATCATTAGGTAATATATATAAAGTGATGGTGGTTGTGCACGATATCAAATAATAAAATAGCATTGATAGAGCTATCATCAAGTTAAACGGTCTTCCTAAACATGCATGAGCTATTTTTATTGGCACGTTAAACAGTAAAAACGTTAATCAATCAATTTATTTATCCATTTGGTGTGTAAATATCATACAGGATGACCTACGGGAAACAAGAAAGAACATGATATTTTAAAAATTCTATTCATAAAAAAACACAATTACTGCCAAAAATGTATGCAAGAGAAAATTTCAGGTACTTTTCTTGACTGTTTTTTTGTGGATTTGTTTTACAAATATTAATGCTAGTGATGCGGAACAGCTTTAAATAATACGAGTATACTAGTATCACTTTATAAAAGTACTAGACTAAGTATATGCAAAATCCAATAGCCCATTTGCCAATTACCGATTTGATTCTGTTATTACACACTTTTAAAACAAGTTACTTCCCTTTGTCAATATAAGACTAGTTCTAAATTTGACACATTCGTCTCAACTCGGCCGATTCCGTACCCAGAAGGAGAGTAGCGGATTCTACCGAGGATTGCCGAATGCCTTTGACAATGCAAAGCATGATAAATTTTAAGTGATGTATAGGCAGTTTAAATTTGAAAACTTTTAAGAGTACTCACATTACGCACAGGTAAAATAGCTCTTTCTGTTAGCTCTCCATTGTAAATAAATTCATGTTCCTAATGGGGGGAACAACTAAACTAGAGGCTCTCAAGAGCCTAGGTATGATATCGCTCACCTGACTCTTCTTTGGGTTTTTGAAATCATATAAAACAAGATAAAAATTTGGCTACAAAGTAACAACTCTTGACCGGCACCTCCTAAGGAAAGGAACATTCATGCTATGTTTGGTTTCATTCAATTAAGTGGTTCTCTAGAAGAAGACTTTTGTATACATTTCCCATAGTGTCCTATGATAAAACAAGTTCTCCTGGCGGCCATCTTGGATGATGGATCGGCTACAAAGTAGCAACACATGGTAAGCACCTCATAAGGAGCATTCATGCTATGTTTGGTTTCATTCCATTCAGTGGTTCCTTTTTAAAGAAGTCATGTGTATGCATTTCCCGTAGGGTCCTCTGTTACACTAATTCCCCCCACTGGCGGCCGTATTAGATGTTTGATCGGCAACAAAGTAACAACACTTTGTCAACATCTCATAAGGAACATTCATACTATGTTTGGTTTCATTCCATTCAGTGGTTCTCTTAAAAAAGCCATTTGTATGCATTTCCTATAGGGTCCTATGTTAAATTAAGTCCCCCGCTGGCGGTCATCTTGGATGACGGATAGGCTACAAAGTAACAACACTTGGTCAGCACCTCATAAGGAACTTTCATGCCATGTTTGGTTTTATTCTATTTAGTGGTTCTCTAAAAGAAGTTCAAAGCGTAAAAAGTTAACGACGACAACGGACGACGACGGACGACGGACGCCAAGTGATGAGAAAAGCTCACTTGGCCCTTCAGGCCAGGTGAGCTAAAAAGGGATATCTAATTATAGGGTCAATTACGGGAATAGATAATTAGGTAAAGTGATTACAGGAATAGATTTTCAGGGTAAAGGGATGAAAGTAAAACTTACTTGTAAACATAGGTCTTACAACATGAAATAAAGCTAATACTGGATGGTGTGTATGTAACATCTACAGACATATCCAGTATGGTATTGGAAGGAATGAAAGATGCTGGGTGGTGATGTAAAGCTGAAAATTACGAAACGAAAAATAGAAAAAAATACATTCGAAGTTATAAAAAAATCTAATTGTAATTTTTACGATCGTGCTATAAAAACCGCGACATCTTTAGATATTGAAAAAATCTAAATGTGACTTTTACGATCGTGCTATAAAAACCGTGACATCTTTAAATATTGATGATATTTAATTATTTGAAGATAAAACTTATTCATTTTCTTTTCTAGTTTTGTACTGGAAAGTAAACCTTTAATACAACAGCAAATATACTGATACATTACAAATACTTTTAGATATCATTCATTTTTAAAGCCATCAGCTAAACATACCTTCGGACACAAGAGAAGGACAATTGTTTACCACACTCCGGCTTCCTAGGTACGTTATAGAGTACGGATCTTGTTTGATTCTGACCCAAGATATTGCTTTGGGACCTAAATAAAAATAAATATATATATAATTTTACTTTTATAATGTGTGGTCGGTAAAATATACATGTACGTCAGTTAACGCATATTTTACGGGTTTTCTTGTCGTAGAACGCACCTCGGGGTGTTCTACGACGAGAAAAACTTGAAAATATCATAATCTATAACACAAATTTATATGTTATATCAATAAACTATAATTAAAAGTCATTATCCATCCTCAATGTTACATTTTACTTCCACGAAAGTATGATGGTATATGCATTTATGAAAGCACAACATTTGAAAAAAAAGATGTTTCAGCATTTCTGTTTCCTTCTACAGACAAACAAATATGGTCAGGCGTACACTAACATTTTCTACAGACAAAAAAATATGGTCAGGCATACACTGACATTTTCTACAGACAAACAAATATGGTCAGGCGTACACTAACATTTTCATGTAACGCAATAGGGGGTAACGTTAACAGGTGATCTAATGGCGTTGGAGTTCTAATTATAAAAAAAAATGTTCATGAAAAAGAGTGACCTACCTCTAAAATGAGAATTAGCGTGCAATGCGGCTACAGTATTGCTAGTAAGATTTTGAATCAAACTGCCGGTAGCTGATATGCGTCCTGTTTGTTCATATAATAGGAAAACATATGGATTGTCGACCTCTGTTGGGTTCATTGGTGTTCGATAATCAACTACCGCCTGAAAATTAGAGGTAAAACAAAAATAGACCTTATTATTATTCTATAAAAGAATCCAAATTGTACAAAAGAAAAGTTTTTAAAAAAACATAAGAGAAAAATGACACCGAATACATTTTCAATCAATATTCCAAATAAATTGATTCAAAGCATATAGTGTAATGCTTGGTCAAAATCCATCAATTCTGAACCAAAATACCGAGTTGCCTATAATGTATTACCGAGTTCTAGACCGATTCATACAAATATTTAGGACGGTTGGTTAATTTTCAACAAAAATATTGTAAACAATATATCATAAAGCATTACCAATTTATTTAAAGCACCAAATACGCAATACGAAAAATCATTCATCTTCAGTTATTATCAGCCCAAAATATTTGGTAATCAAAGATTTTGTTTTAAATTTGGTGAATGTCATATCATAGATATACTATCATTACGTCTGCTAGTTGGCTATGGTGATATGATCTCGAGTTTCGTTCAAGGATTTACACATTATGGAGAAAGACTACTACTTCGATTTTAATCTATCAATAGCAAGATATTTCCCTTTTTTCTAAGCAAACTTTTCTTGGCGATATTTATATAAATCTAAACCACCCGTCCTTAATTTTCTTTAATTTGTAACAGACACCCATACAAAGGAGTTAAGGGATGTTTTTAGCCTTAGAATTTTATAATTTTCACTAAGTTTAAGTCTCTCGCGTCATGATAAAAAAAAACACTGTTTATATATTTAAATCTCGAAAGGTTCGCATGCCAAATATCTTATCTTATCAAAATTTTCATTACCTTTAAAAAATATACTGTCTTTCATGCTATAAAGTATGAATCTATGTGTACGTACATGTATAGTAGTAACTCCAATTTCATGATTTTTTTCTCAAGTTTTTAAATACGAATGAAAAGAACTATGTATATAAAAGTGCTGCAATTTTCTTACCTCATGTCGAGCAAAGTCATTGCCGCGTATGTTGATAAACACGGCATAAGCGTTTCCGCCCATTCCAGCATCGACAAGGACCAGTGTATAATACTGAGATGGGTTAGCTGTCCACGTGATAGTTGGGGTATTTCTAACTTCCCATGGATGATGTACTGCAGGAGATAACGGATCAACCTGGAAGCTACCACCGGGCATCGAATAAGAGTTAAAACATGATGTTATGTGCTCTAAAACAATATATGGAGCTATGCTTGAATCACATCAATACAATCATATTACATATTCACTGAGATTAGTTGATACATGTAAGTAAATCAATATTTTGATGATAAAGTCATTATTCGAAAATGGATGATCAGGTTTTTTCTTGTAAGACAATTTGGAAGCACGAATATTATAAAGTGTTTTTTTGCATTTACTCTCACTGAGCTCATGATGGAGTATTAAAGGGTATCATAAGTTGTGTTACATTTAAACCATCCTCAAGTAAAGTTGATCTTTAAAAAAAATGCTTTGCTATTAAGGTCCAATTTTGTCAATAAGTCTCTACGCATGTAGACATCTCTGCCTTTCCGAGGTTCAAGCCATCCTGGTATATATGAATAAAAACGCGCCCTTGACGCCGAAATTTATCAAGTATTTAAATTGTTAACTTTTGAAGAATTGTCTCATTGGCACTGATACGACATCTTCTTATTCATATTATTTCATTTGTATTAGGTTATTAATTTTCAATTATTTTGTTCATAGTTAAAATGCTTGTTTATTGCAGTAATGGTGGTACTGCCATAAATGTTGTTATTTAACTAACTTAATTTAAGCACTCAAAAGGCATGACTTCAGTATGTTAATTCATTAAAAAGGTAGTATATAGTTAATGTTTGTGTTTTTATAATGAATATTACCTGCACTATATGTATAGTTGATCTGCATTAATCGGTCTACCTGTGAGGTGTCCAAATTTCCATTGAATCTGGCCACAATACTGTCCATGTGACCTTTATGTATGTTTCTCTTACATGCAATGGTTGCATGAGGTGCATTGCACAGTTTATTAACTCCAGTTCCAAACCAAAATTCGGTATTATCCTTGGATTTAGTCTTTATGGAGTCAATTGTACTTTCTAATAAATACATGCAATTCTTTTAGTTATGTATTGTTCATGTTTAAAGTTCATAGTAAAATATGTACTATGTAGTATTTTGTACTGAAAAAACAAACGATTTACAATGTTTAAGATAAACTAAGTATAAATATGAAAGATCACTGCTAGAAGTCTAGTAGTAGCGTACACACTTGTAAAGCAAAACATACATATTGTATAGTGGTTGAATCGACCTGGCTGTGAATCAACACGTGCTTATTCTCGGCGGGGAATCGAACAAATTGCAGCCCTGACCAGGAACGTTACAACACGACCACTTAGGCGATGCTTATCATTACAGCAGATTTCAGTCAGTATGTAGCTAATGGTAATATCTCTGGTTAGCTTAATTGTTAGCTGAACCGTGAAGTCATTGTTAGGTAAGGTATACTACCCTCCTTTTAAAGTAGCTTAGTCCTACAGAGAGATAGATTTTTTATCTGTTGGGCTAGTCTACTATTAAAGGAGGGAAGTTTACCTGACCTAACAATGACTTCACGGTTCAGCTAACAAGCAAGCTAACCAAAGATATTATCATTAGCTACATACTGACTGAAAAGATTATTCGACGAAGATTTTAACATCGGAAAACTACTGCTCATTTGATTTTGTTGTGTGTTCTTATATCAAATATCGTACCATTAGTTACAGCAGGTGTACTAATATAAGTTCCATCTGAATTTGAGTTAGTTATTTCCTCAAACGTGATACCAAAAATGGCAAAACGACGAAAACGGATAAGCCGAAGAAAGACACACAATGTCATGGTCAAGAAAAAAGACAGAAACAGACCGTTTCAAAACAAACTAAATGTTAAGAGAACATTGTAAATTCTACTTTCTACGGAATTAATTATTTTCTTTAAAGCATTTATGCCTTAAGGGGGCATCTCTTTAAATCACTCGTACGTTTGTAAAAGTCACGTTTTCATCAATGTATTCTAAGCTTTTACATGAAACAGATTGGAAATAATCTATGTAAACTAAAAGCTTAGACTATATTTATGAAAATCATTGACACAAACATACTGATGATTTTAAGAGTTATTTCCCTTACCCTAAAACTACCTCATTAAACGAAGAATCAAACCAGCATGAAGACAAACATTTACAGGGAAATTATTGGCTGTATTTTCAAAACAAAATCTAAATGATTGATATTTAAACTGCCTCAGATGAATATTTTAAATGATATTTAGAAAAAATCTGGAGAATAATTGAGTCGAATTCATAACACAGTTGTAGTATCTGTGGTAACAATTAGCATTCATCTTTCCCCAAAAATTATGTTTTTCAGTATTTTTAATCAAAAGGTACAGTATAACACGACGTCATATATTGCATTCACGTGATATTTTCAAAGATAAAAATCATAAACACTGACATATCACCTTGTTTAGTTATCTTATTCTGTGTGAAAATGTACATCTGTTTTATTGTTACACAACATAACATTTATTTGTAATATGCTTACAGGAAAAAATCCGCGAATTCATACACAAAACATGTAATGGCATATAAACTTTCGAAATGTTTTGGTGGAGTTTGTATTGCTCAGTCTTTAGTTTGTTTCTATATAGGATTTTGTAAACTGTTATTCTTTTCGTTGTTTTTCAATTTTGCCATGGTGTTGTCAGTTTTTTTTTTTTTTTTTGGTTAAAAGTTTGAATATCCCTTTGATATTTTACGCTTCACGTTTTCAGCAATTTGAAGTTCAACTTTTTAAATGGCTTTCATTAAAATCTGTTATCATGTTTAGGACACAAAGTATAAAAATAATTAAGAGTGTTTACTAACATTTTAGTTTTGCTCATCCAATTTTCCGAAATTTAACAAATGTGCCCCTTTTAAGATAAAAAAAAAACAAACCCCATATAAATTTCGTCGATATTGATTACCTTTAATGATAAGAAAACTTTAAGCAATCAGAAAAAATCAAATTGAGATCTTTTTACTTCTTATAATCCAGCATCATATGAGCTGTACGCTCTTTTTATAGTAATAGTTTTATATTTCTACGGGAGGAAGAATTAAATATTTTGTTCACGCAAACATATCTTGAATTCCTCTAATACTTACGTTCAAATTTAGAACAGTTTAAAGAAAATGACCAAGATTGTCCTAAGGAAGACATTAACTGGTGACATCCTTCGTAAGCCTCCTGGCACATCTCCCAGCTCGGCAGAACAGGTTTTCCTTGGTAGCATTCCGGTATGTAAACTCTACACAGAAATTCTCTGATATTTGGACTACACTTTTGGTCAATTAAAGCTCTAATATTTTGTAATCCTACTATTGCTCCACCTTGAAACAAATGACCGGCTAAATTTGGGAATATTGTTAAATTATATCCTACCCCCGTTTGACATAATGGCGAGCGAATTTGTTCGCAACATTTAGAAACTACTATAAATGCGGAAATAACTATTAACAGTCTCATCTTTTGATCCATATACTAATCAACAACGACAGAGATCAGATCTGATAAACTTTTAAGGCGTGTTTGCCCTTCTTATCTATTTCAGACATTTGAAATGTCGAATTCAACAAGGAAGATACAGATAAAACATTCCATAGAGGTTTGTTATCTAGTGACGCAATGAAGATTGAAACAAATAAGGTATCTATTCAGGTCAACACTCTGTCCTGAAAGATTAGTAGTTCATGGTTATAGAATTCTGCGAAAAACTAAAGATGTTTGCCTGCAAGAAGGAATACATTTGCTGTATTTGGTCAAATTATTCGGAATATTTGGGTCAATGCTCTACAACCTCAAACTCGATGTAACGGGCGAACGTCACAAATGAGTGTTTTATTAACGAAATATGCGTCTGGTTAAAAAGCACTAAGGGATAAGGCTTTTTACTACCACTAACAATGTATTAAATAAAACTGGAAATCAACCTCAAGTTTAAAAAATCTGCATTACTCTGTATCGTTTTACTTGCATGGACTAAGTCTGCTTGAAAAAAGAATACTTTCAAATGTCTATGTAAAGTTAGTTTAGTCCATGCATGCATGGTCAAAGTCTGTTGTGTTAGTCAATGCAAGTATGTATTAAGTTAACGTTAGTTGCTTTAGACCATGCCTGCCTGGAATAAGCTTAGTTCTCAAGTATTCATGTTTTCATAAAATGAAAAAGTTCAGTCATACTATCATGTATTTGGATTTTTTTTAGTAAGGTAAGTTATTATGCACAATATGTATTTAAAACATTAATTATAGGTTGAATATGAAACATTCGGATTTGTTGGGTCCTCAATGCCGAACTTCGAACTGATTTGACCTTAAATGTTTTATGAGAGCGTCACTGATGAGTTGTTTGTAGACAAAATGCGCGTCTGGCGTACAAATTAGAAGACTGGTATCTTTGGAGAACAGTTTCAAACTCCGAGACTAATTTAAATATACAAACCAAGTGCTAGGTCAGGTGTAAAACGTGTAACTAATGAATTGTCTGTTCATACTGTTACTCATTTTTGGAAAGCAGCAAACCGGATCTGTTAATCATGTTAACATAGACTTATAGATGTAGAGTTCTTAAGTGTATTATATGACAACACGTGTAACTAAACAAAGTAAACCAAACCCCATTCCTATAAAACTAACCCTAAACACCAAGCAGAATGCAAGAAATAAGTAACTACTTATTCGACAATAAAGGCAACAGTATTATATCGGTGTTCAAAAGTCATAAATCGATTGAGTGAAAACAAATCCGGGTTACAAACCAAAACCGAGGGAAACATATCAACTATAAGAGGAAAACAAAGACGCAACAGAAAAACCGAAGTGCAACAAAAACAAACACAAACACAAATAGGAACGATTTTTTTGTCATATTCCTGACTCGATGCAGGACATTTAAAAAACAAGGTGGTTGAACCTGGTTAAATGGTATGCGAAACCTCCTTCTTTATGACATTGTTGAAAATATCAATACGGACGCAACTAAAATCTGTAACTAGTAAAGTATGGCATGCGCATTTTTTAAATCCTTGCTTTTGTGCTTAACATAAAGATAAAAAAAGATAAAAGAGGAAATCGTTCATCGTAAAGATTGAATGCTGGCAAACGTTACTATTTGAAAGTAACCGAACTAGTATTTTGAATTGCGTCCTTATTGGAGTAAAAACGGTCAACACAGACTGTTTTTTAACTGTAAACTATTTGACAAAAGGGTGTCTAGCGGACAGGTTTGATTGGTCTCGGGCCAATTTTATGAAAAATCACGAAAAAATATCCTTCATAACTTATTGTTGGTTATTTTACAAATACATATCCGTCTACTTACATTTTAGATAGTGACATGGTCAAATAATGCTATTAGTAAGACCACTATACGGTTTGGATTCGCTTTATGTAATCAAATACTTATGTTATAATTAAGACCAGTATGTACATGGATTCGCTTTTATCAAAGGACATTTACAATTCCGGGATATTCAGATTCAGATTGTGTTTTCTGTATATAGACTGTTTATAAGAGTTTAAAAAAACAAAAGTCCAATCATGAGTATACGGCATTTATATGTGAAAAACATTATTCTCTATATCTTCAAAGCATGTCCGTTTTCTTTCAATTGAGCGTCACTTGTTAACTAATGTTTATATGATCAGTATTCTTACGACATATATCTGAATCATTTGAGGACATTGTTTTTATCTGATAGTAGTTTAAAAGGAATCAACACCAAGGGCAAGACTTAAGTCTTTAAAATTATTTTAATGCAATAAAACAACGAATACAAGATGATTTATTAAAACAAAAACACACTACAACTATCCAATTATATGAGGTATAGATACGCCAGAACACGACTGTGGATATTGTGGTTCTTTGGCACATTCTGCTGCTTCATCCTTGCCGCTTTCATCCACTCTCTGATGGCGAACATACTCATCATATTCTGCTCGAAACCAAGTAGCGCCTGTCAGCTTTAATCCATGATCCGTTGTAAAACCGTTTATATCAAACAAACACCTAGAAATTAAAAATGTCATGTGACTTTAAATGACATGTAAGGAACAGTTATGTGAAACATAGAAACTAGATACAACTATTAATGTTTTCGGCAAAAACATACTAGATGGGGTTATTTATTGTTGATAATCTGTCTTCTCTCTTATCCAAGAAGTACCTTTACCTTACGGTAGATTATAGGGCTCTTACTCACAAACTTTACATAAAAGTCCAATTAACTCACAAACTGAATAAAGTTTGTGAGTAAGAGCCCCGGTTTACACATCAATTACCTCTAGAAAAAATGTGTTTAATCCTTATAATTCTGATGCCAAATAGTCTCGATTTTCATCATCATTTTTTGTGTAAAGGCTACTATAATCACCATCATATGCACAAGTGACAAGTCGTAACTAGGGAGTTGACTTCCATATTGACTTTATAAAATCCATTAGCGTTCGATAAATGCAACGGAATCTAAAATAAAATATCACCTACCTCCAAAACTGCATTTTAATGTGATATTATCCGAATTTGAAGCGTACGCGTAACGAAATAATCTTTTCCTAAGAAGTTTTCATTAGTATGATGTCGTGTTTTGCCATGACGTAAATTCGCCAAATCCTTCATGAAATTTCGCGGAATTTATTTAAATTTTATTTTTGTACATTTTCGAAGCTTTATTGCATTTATTTTACTTCTTTTTTTGTGATACAACCATTAGAATAGAAACAACTGTAATGCATTTGTTTTTTAATCTCAATGTGCTGAAAATCCAAGTATCCCTGCAAGAATGTGTATCGCGCATGAATAGATTACGAAAGTAGTTTCGAAAACATGGTTTATCGAAGTGTAAACCAAGAGGAAAATTCTAATTGACCAATCCAATTCAAGTATTTATTGATATGCAAATCATATAAGAATTATACCCTTATAAATTGACGCTTAGTTTTGATCCCTTAATTACATAAAACGACTCATAACTGTATTAATGTGAAATTGAACAGATTAATATACATGTATACATAAAGATATAACCTCTTTTATTGATATTCAAAAAAAAATATTATTGTTTTACATGGACTGTATGAAATTGTCGTACTGCAAATAGTAAGCCCAGAACTGTATCCAAGTGCAAACTTGAAACAATATTCAGGCAAGTTACCTATTAAGTAATCAATACAACATTGAAGACCTATTGGTGACCCTCTGTTGTTGTCTGTTCTATGGTCGGGTTGTTGACTCTTTGACACATTCCCACTTCCATTCTCAATTTTATTAACAATTACAACACCAGTTGTCATGCCCTAAAAAAGGCAACAGTAGTATACCGCTGTTCAAAACTCATAAATCCATGGACAAAAAACAAAGTCGGGGTTACAAACCAAAACCGAGGGAAATGCATTAAATATAAGAGGAGAAAAACGACACAACATCAAAATGCAACACACACAGAAACGGACCAAGCACCAGACAAAATCCCACGAGAACAACAAACATAACATCAAAACCAAACACATGAATTTTGGATAGACAAGTACCGTGACACTGTCTAATATTGAAATTACCTATTATTGTTACATCGAGTGAAACTTCTATTCAACAAAGGTGATTGCCTTACCTGGTACATGATGTAGTGTAATTACTGATTACAGATGGACTTATTCGAGAACTTTGTAGATATAATAGAAAATAGTAAGTATGAACACCGCTTGATGGCTGTGGGCCTCTGTATTCTCTTACAGTAACACCATCATTTACATTCCCTCTTGGGATATTAATAACCATCCAATGAATCAAAGGATGTGAATTACTGGCGACCTTATAAAAGATCGGTACATCAGGATCTACCATAATTAATGAATATAACTCGTCATCTATAATTGAAAATAAAAATATGATTATATCATTGATATTGTCATAATTATAAAGTACAAAACTTTTGAAATACTTTTCTACCTCAGAAATAAATTACCTTAGCTGTATTTGGCAAAACATTTAGGAATTTATGGTTCTATGCTCTTCAACTTCGTACTTAATTTGGACTTTTTAATTTTTTGATTCCACAGCCACTGATGAGTCTTTTGTATACGAAACGCGTGTCTAGCGCAAATACATAATTTCAATCCTGGTATATATGATAAATTTATTCATACTCTGTCAATTACGATATTTTTATTTGTCCGCTTCAGTTAAATTTGAATGATACTGGACCATGTGTACAACTAGCTATATAGTGGAGTAGGATCTACTTTAACTTTCTGAGCACCTGAAATACACTCCAACCTTAGTTTTAGTGGGATGATTTTGATCAATTCTCAGTTTTCTATGTAGTGTTTAGTGCGCTTGTTTCTCTGATTGACTTTGAAAAAAAATGTATCCTGTGATGTCTTTCGGCATCGTGCATTTTCTATTAGCTATTAGTTAAGTCAATGAAGGGTCACGTTTCCCCATTGGTAATGGAGATTTGTGATTTCTTCAATTAAAAACAAAACACTCACATGTTTCACCTAAAAATATTCTTTTTTGTCAAATTTGAATTTGATTTAAATATGAAGCACACTTAAAGCTTTAAAACGTTTGATGATAACAGCATTCTTCAGAATTCCTTACGCAATATCATCAAGACCATAAATTTTAAGCGAAGCTTGCCAAATGAAAACAAAACAATTATTATTTTCCCATGATAGAAATTGGTTTAATAACGCGTAAGAATTGATAAAGCATGACATGAATTTTCGTTACTTAAATCAAACAATGATAATATGATCGCAAAAGTGTAAAAAGTAAAATAACAAAAATACTGATCCCCGGGGGGAAATTCCAAACGGAAAGTCCCTAATCAAATGGCAAAATCAAATGATAAAACACATTAAGCAGATGGACAACAAATGTCATTTTCCTGACTTGGTACAGGCATTTTCAAATATGGAAAATGGTGGATTAAACATTGTTTTATAGCGCTAAACCTCAAACTTGTACGACAGTCGCATAATTTTTATATTGAAACTAATTTGGTTGATACAGTTGTGATAATCTGAAATGAGCTGTTTATGGTATTGTTAATCCAAAAACATAGAATGATTAGAACTCTCAGCTCGGGGCAAGATTTTAAGGAAACATAATTAGTATACATAATTTACTTCATTATTTCATTTTTGTTCTTCTATTGAAAAGAGACCTATATCTGAATGTGCAATTTCCGTCGTGCAAGGCTTTGTCATACTTTAAACGAAATGCTAACTCAAAAATTGTGCAATGCAAAACAATGTGAATGTAATCAAAGCATATTTGATAGTACGAGTAACAAGTTTAGACTAAATAATTTTAAATTGAAACACTCCACATTATTTTCAGAGACAACAAGAGAAATTGAAAGAATCGTCGGTTACAGACATATTGAATTTTACAATATTAAGACTTTTTTTCAATCTAAAGTTAGTACAAACGCCATAGTTGATACGATGTGTTTGATGATCAAAGGTCAAACTTCGTCAGGAATCTTCACATACAAGCCTTATAGTACCAAAGGTCAAACTTCGTCAGGAATCTTCACATACAAGCCTTATAGTACCAAAGGTCAAACTTCGTCAGGAATCTTCACATACAAGCCTTATAGTACCAAAGGACAAACTTTGATTCGTCGTATTATAAAAACGTAAATATATGACTACGATGGAAGGTTTTCATATTGACACTCAAACCACATCTTCTTATATCTATATGTATGGTACTATAGATAAGGCCTTCAAACATCAACTTAAACTATCGGTTAACCGGTTAATCGGTCGAGCGATTATCCGAGTAACCGGTTAGGTAAAAGTGTACGTTTGACAACACTACTTTATACTGTATTTACCTGAGAACTTGTTGGCTCGAAAATAAGGATCCTGTTTTGTTAAGGTGACAGAAGGCATTATTGATGATCTGACATGAGCTGTTTTTACTGTCATATTTCCAATTGGATTTAATTCCACTGAGGTTTCTCTAAACAGAATTAAAAAAAAAGATACGAAACACCATTAATCAGGTTGTAGGTTTTCTCATTTATATTGTTTCACATTTATTACATAGATGCATTTTATAACTTATTTACCATACGATACGAGTCTACTCATTGTTGAAGGCTTTGTTATAACATATAATTGAGTATAGCTATGTTTAATTGTATGGTGCCGGATAGTTGTATCATTGCATGGCAATCATATCACATCCCTCTATATTATAGATATAGGTATACCAGCTAATATGAATATTTTCAAAAGCTTTTAATGTTTGAACTTGGCAAATATCATATCAAAGTAAAATCAACTAACAGTTGCTTGCAATAAAAGGGGTATGATAGTGATACGGATATCATAATGTCTCGCCTTGAATGTTACAAATGCTGAATTGTCACTAAGGCAAGGTATATGAACCTTTTGTTCAAATAAATATATATAACTGTGAGAGTCGACTGTAAGAACCGAAACAGCTGACCACAAAGAACCTAAAGATTAGTTAAGATAAGAAACAAACAAATATTCGACCTACCGATACGCATACGTCTTACAGCATGATGTAAAAGTAATAGCAGACGGCGAATACGTCATATCGACCGACATGTTTAGATTAAAATGATGAGGTAGAAACGGTCTATCTTGATGCTGAAGAGCTGAAAATTAAACGAACATAAACTCACATGCATATAATAGACTTTTATCCTTCAAGTTCGAACTTTAGGTTTTGGTTATTTTTCTTTTCCTTCATTTTGTTCTTTACTTTTTATGAATTGTGTAGGTTTTTTTGTACAATATTTCAAATTCTGTAACCTTCATTCCGACCCTCATTAGCGGAAGTAGTTTAAACTAATTGGTGCTGAATTTGTTATAAATTAAGATCTTTTTATATTTTTATCCATGAAAGAGAAATTTGAAACAAAGCGGTTGGGAAGATTGCAAAACAAAGTATAACAATTTCCAATAAAAAGTAAAATCACAAAACTACTGAAATCCAAGGAAAATTCAATCGTAAAGTCCCTAATCAAATGACAAAATCAAATGATAAAACACATAAAACGAATGGACAACAACTGTCATATTCCTGACTTGGTAGAGGCATTTTCAAATGTAGAAAATGGTGGATTGAACCTGGTTCTATAACGCTAAACCTCTCACAGTCGCGTCAAATTTCGTATATTTACAACGATGCATAAACAAAACAGATATGATAAATAAAAGTCAAAATATGGGTACAACAGTCATCACTGTGTTACAATCTCAAAACAAAAATTCATTTACAAAAAACAAAAAAAAGCATCTAACAAATTAAAAAAACACATGCATTGTTTCGCGTGTCTGACGGAAGAAAATGTACACGTCACATAGAAAGAAATTTTGTCGTTCAATGTTTAATCAAAACAATTCAAATTTCACATTGGGAATGTTGGTGTACAGGGTTAAAAATCAAAAGTTATGTTAGAATTAATTTCAGAAATAGACAGAGATTTAAAATTGCACAGACGTTCTTTAGAATTTTTAAGAATCCACATATGGTTAATACCTTTACGTGAGTAAAATAATTTTGTCGTTTGTCGTTCAAAATATTATCAAATTCATAATAGAACAATAACATAATGATATATATAATAGAACAATAACACAATCACGGGATCTTTTCAAGTCACGTTATAAGAACCAAAGAAAACCACAAAGTCGCATATACAAAACAGAAAAAATGTAAGATAATACAAACACATTGACGGGATGTATAAGTACCGAGCCACGTCAAAAGGATATCACAGAAAACAAACCAAACAGTAAAAGTAATATTAATAATAGAACAATGTATTATTTGTGAAGTTGATGTTCTTTGACATAGTTACCCCTGGTTCATCAACTTTATGCTCAGACACTGGTGACTTTTACAAAGTTTGAGTAGGAGCTGCAAGCTCTTGAATATCGAATAAGTTGGGAAATGTACATCCCATATGCAGATGAAGTTGGTATATGTAACTAAGGTGGGGGGAAATTATAATTTTAAAATTACAACCGTCTCGTTTGTCATAGATTCTGGTACTCAAATGACTATGTATGTCAAATTCGTGATAAAAGTCTAAAAATAAGGCGGAGGAAGTCGTGTCTGTTGTTTCTTTAATTTCATAAATTTGTATTATTTCGTGTCATCATGATACCAGACAATTTATATATGACTTAAACGTCACGTAAAATCTGGCACTTAAAAGGTATATCGAACAGGATCTTTACTCACCTTCTGAGACCAATAGGGGACAGTTGTTTACTTGGTGTTCTTTTTCTAACCTTCCAATAGAAAATGGATCTGCCGAAACTCGTACCCATGAAATAGATTTCAAATCTGTAAAGGATAATTTGGACTGTGATTATATCATGTGTATATGTTAAACATGGTGAAGTTTTGATATAAACTGGGAGAGCGACAACTCGGGCGACCATCTAAGACCTGATATGTTCGGTATAGATAATTAACTGCTTTAGTGAAATTACAAATTTGTAGGTAGAAATTGATTTACTCGCAAAAAATTTCATTTGAAAGCACATAACTCAAAAACAAATTCAGAAAATGATTTAACTTTATTAATGATAAATTTACTTTTCAATAGATCATGAATAGTGACAAGACAATAATAAAAAACAGATCGATGTATTGCCGTTAATTGTCTTTACAATTTCTGAATTGCCTACACCTATTAATCCAAGAGTTGTAGATAATACGTACCATAGAAATTAGATTCATTGTGTAAAGTTTCTAGCGGATTCTTATTCAGGCTTTGTCGGAGTGGGTCTGTTAATTGTAGATGGCCATGTTGTTTATAAAGCAGGTAAACATAAGGATTGGCAACATCTGTAGGGTTGCCAGGTCCTCTGTATTGGTGTACTTCCTAAATTATATAATTAAAAACAGGTCAATTCTTGAAAAGTAACAACATTTGTGTGCAGCTAAGAAACTGGGAAAGGGCGAGGTTTTTTCGAGTTGCGTGTTGAATACAAAATAATTGACATTTTTTTTAACTGTGATATAATATTGCTTTATTCAGCACCTACAATGAGTAACAGTACGTTTACTGTTTTTACAAAAACAAACTTTTAAGAAAGAGTTTACCTAATAAACGACTTTAGAAGGTCATGCATATTATGAAATTCATTGTTAATAATACCAAAAAGTGACAATAATCTTAAAACAATCGTCCCAAAAGATGATCTTACTTTGTTTATTCAACGAAAGTTATAAACACAGGCCGTTTACAAGAATCGTTGCTGAACACATGCATTGTTTTCCCCGAATAGAAGAACTGATATGCGTAAATTTTGTACTTGTACATGTCTTTTTAAGTTTCAACCTCTCGCCAGAGAAATCGGAACTATTGTACGGAAATGTTTGATCTCAAAGTCTATGTGAGTTTGTGTGGGTTATTCATTATTTCTGTCAATATTATTCCTTCAATAATACAATGCAATTACAAAATAGGAAATGAAAATCTACCTTCCTTGCATCAATTTTTCCGACCAAAAAAAAACAAAAACAAAAACGAAGAACCATGATAAAAATACAAATAAAACCAACTTACATCGGCGTTTGTGATGTTGCTACCAGGAATATTAACATACAAGGCATGTAAATCCGATATCGTACAACACTAATGTAAAATAATCTGATGGGGCGGCTGTCCATTTCATCGCTGGTAAATTACGCAATTGCCATCCATGGTTTACAGTCGGCGACAGTGGGTCAACTTCTAAACTACCTCCCGGAAGCGAAAAGTCATTTTTGCAAGCGTTCACAGTGCCTATTTTCACATTATACAAAAAATTGCTCACATTAAAGATTTATATATATATATTATGGCATTGTTAAAACTTCAAGTATACTCTTTTTAATGATATTTTTATTCGTATTTTCTTAAAACAATTAACATCAAAGGGTATAAAGTTATCTTTCATTATTTAGATTTTTATTACCCATTAGTCTTCATTTACCAAAACATTTAAGTCTGCCGTTCACGAAATATTTTCATAGATTATTTAATGTTGAATTGGCTCTCGATTTAACAATTTAACACAAGATATATTAAGATCAGAATCCATTGAAATATATCTTGTGTTAAATCTCACAAAAGACCAATTATGTTGGTACAAAAAACGGTAGGTTTTTACACTTAATTGCATACAGGACATTTATATGGAGTATATATTTGTGCTTACCATTTCCATACGTGTATTGTATTTTCATTAATCTGTCAACACCCGAAATGTCTATGGTTCCTCCAAATCTGGAGATAATACTATCAGTCTGACTCGGAAATCTGTTCATCTTACAGGCGAAAGTAGGTCCTTCTTTGCTACATAATGCTTTCACATCTGTCCCAAACCAAAAGGCAGACTTGTCGTTAGCTATCTCCTTTATTCTATCTATTGTGCCAGCTTAAAAACAATTTCGTTTAGAGATAAACAACCTATTAAAAACAGGGATTTATCGTTCATATCTGAAAACATACAACAGTTTCGGAAATTGTGAAAGGATAATTCTATCTGTAATCTACAAATTTAATCAAAATTTGGCAATTTGAAGACTAATTTTTCCGTTTCATCTAGTTTGAGTATTTGTCCTGTTCTCAAAATTTATAAGATCCTCATATTTAGAACTTTCACTTTAAAACATCTAAACTTATACTTGAAAAACTGATTTCCCCAAAGCACATTTTGCCGATTTATTTTTCCAAATAATAATTTCATTTTTGGAAGAATTAAAAAATGAGTATGTGAAATATTTTTAACGTAAGAAATACAGAAATGAAGAAAAATAAAATTATATTTTTTTTTATGTTTTTTTTCTTTCTTATTGTGTGTATTTACTGTTCGTCTTTTTCTTTTGGCTGCAATAATGACAGTCTATTTCATGCCCAACATGTTCTACGATTTCTCCTCCTCTTTTTTAAATAGAAGAAATATTGGTAAGTTATTCTTGATAAAATTTTATGATACACGTCAAGTACTGGACTTTTTTTGCTATGTTTGTAGAAATACTTGAACATACCTTCAAATTTAGAACAATTCAATGAGGATTCCCATGAAAAGCCTAGACTCGACATCATTGATGCGCACCCTTCGTATGCTTCTTGGCACATCTCCCAGCTTGGTATAACGGGTTTTCCGGATGTTGAGCATTCTGGCATGTAAACCCTGCATAAAAATTCACGGATATTTGGACTACAATTCTTTTCAATCAGTGATTTGATTCTCTGCAGACCCACTGAGGCGCCTCCTTGAAACAAATGTCCAGCCAAATTTGGAAATACCGTAGAGTTGTAAGGAATTCCCATTTGACAGATAGGTTCTCGAATAGGTTCACAGCATTGTACAACCACAATTATTGTTGATAAAAGAACTAAATATAACATTTTGTTTATCACTTATTTTTAAATTTCTATAATTTTACAATTTGAACTAAATATTATATTAATGTAGACGCTATGTCCAGGCTTCGCTTAAAAGGCCGCTATATACTTTTTGTTTTAAATACCTTTCGAAATCTTCTGGCTTTGTCGTACGAAAATTTTGAATTATAACCAAAGAATGTAGAACGAAGTGTTGTCAGATTACAATGTAGAACGGAGTATTGGCAGGTCATTGGTTAGCAAAGCATGGACAAATATTTTAATCAGATTGAGAATTTCCAGAACAAGCAGCATATGTCATAAAGTCAAGTGTTTCTTATCAGTACTTTATTTAAATGAAACACACACAGTACAACTCTAGAAACTGTAGTTTGTTTCGTACGTAAAGGCATTGGGATCTACATTTTAAATTTCTAAGTTCGATTATTTTTTTTATTTTCATATTGAGATTTCCTAGTCAGGTCAATCAGACATCAACCTAATTTTAAGGAAGGAGACATTTCTTTGATATGGACAAAGGTGTCATAGCGTTTAAGTTGAAATTATATTGATTAATTTGGTCTAATTAGGTCTTTCCACCTTTCCGTGGAAAGGCCTATTGAATTTGTTCTGATTATTATTAGGTCTTTCCACTTTTCTGTGGAAAGACCTATTGTTTTTCTTCTGATTATTTTTTTTTCTTCCGCCTAATTTTGTTCTTGCGATAAATATTTGTTTCACAATATGTCGCTTAGATATTTGGTATATGATATCGAACAGTTTATGCGCTTTTGAAATTTAAACTGCGTAACCGAATACTTTTCTTTGTAGGAGTTATATCCCCAAACACTGTTTTCCTTGTGTCCACGACTCCTTCGTAACCGTAAAAGATTACGACAAATTTATTTTATAAAATTGCTCGTTATATCCTTCGCATGATTTGTCCAATTTCGACCGAAGCAATATGAACGCTCCATATGAGAGTTATTTCCCCTTTTGTATTTGAAATTTTGAAATGTATTATAAACTGGAACACCATAAGTGATAGAGACCTAGGATCTTTTGATTTGAGGTCCTTGGTCCAACAAAAATGAAAATTAGGTCAAGGTCAAAGGTCAAGGTCATATTCGCAATTTTGATTTTGGCTTATTTTCACTCATTTTCATTAATCTTATAAGATATCGACAAATTATTTTAAATTTACAAAATTGTTAGTTGTGACATGTAGTAACTTATAAATTTTGGTTGAAAGGGTGCGTAGACAATAAGAATTATGCGTAAAGTGATATTACTTATTAACCATACATATTTAAGACCTATGGTCTTTTGATTCGATGTCCTTGGTTTCTGACCTTGAAATTGAGGTCAAGGTCAAAGGTTAATAGGATTTTGACATTTGCCTTAAATTCATATTTAAACACCATAAAGCCATAGGAACTGACATTGTAGACTGATTTTTAATAATTTAATATCATAATAGATCTTAAATGGTGGAAAGACCTTCAATTGTTCTCTGAACAATTGGTTTTTAATTGAAATATGGTTTCTTTCGCTTATTCAAGGGCGGATCCCACCGTGTATCATCGGTACAGCGGATATAGGTACTAACCAAGTTTGACCTGACACGGTAACGAAAATCTTTGTTTTGTTTTATCTTCATTCAGTGTATATTTCTCAACATCTGGAATTCCTGCTCCCAAATAATTTTCGCATCGATTTTTTCCTATTTATAAGACAACTTTGATATTCTAATAATAATAATTAACTTTTACATGCGAAAATAAATGTGAATTTCAACACCAACTTGTCTGAAAGAAAGCTAATACAGGGCAAAAGTAATAGTTATCAATCATAAAACTACTTCTGATTACTCACTCCTTGAAACATTTTGGGTAATAAATGTGTGTGAAAATAAAAAAAATTGTGTACGGTGTACAGCTGCAACTTAAAATTACAGAAGGATTCATGTGGTCAGCTATACACCATACACAACGCTTCGTTTCGGAATGAGATATCGAAAGATAACATATGTATGAAAGATTTCAATGACACTTATTGAAACAGCTATACATGTACTTATTACGCACACAGTGTCCTTCTATCAGAAAAAGAGTTGCAATGAATATAGAATCATATCGGATGAGACGAGCGCCAGCTTCTTTGACACGTTTTTGTACATGTTTTTAGCAATCGTTCTTGTTTTGGGAAAATAATAAGACTTATCTAATCATCAACCTACGATCAAATCATTTAGTCATCTGCTGTCTAAATAATGAATTTATTAAATACTGTAAATTGAGAAATTTGTTTACAGTTTAAACTAAATAGTTACAACATATTTTTGCGGGAGAAAAGTTATGAGAATTAATCAGATCTGCACACAATTTTTAGATAATCGTGTGGCAGTCGTTTGTACTCGTGTATGACCTAGTAAAGATCGAAGAGTGGTCGAATGTGGTCGAATGTGGTCGCGTAGAGATCGGTCATGGTCGATTTGGTCAGCTATAAAAATAAAATTATAGAAGTAGCAGTGATCATAAAGCGATCGGGCATTGGTCGACTTAATCTGAACCATATATCAAACTGGTTGGCGTTGATCGGGTAATAATTGGATATTAGTCGAGCAAGGTCGAGATGATCAAATACTGATCAGTAAAAATTTGTAGTCCGACCAAACTCGATCTCTACACGATCCTTTCCGAATCAATTCGATTGTACTCGACGAATTCCCGATCTCTTCTTGAGTGACTGGCTTTTCGATCCTTACTCGAATATTTTTGACATGTCAAAAACTATGGGGTAGGAAGTCAGATCGATGACTACCTAGGTATACCACCCCGAACATTCTTGTCGATTGAATTAGACCAGTATCCCGATCCGGTTGGTCTTATCGGCAATGTAAACCTAGCTTAAACTAGGTATTTTCCGTTTGTCTAGAAATGTTTTTGAAATAAAAATAAAAAAGATGTGGTACAATTGCCAATGAGACAGCTCTTCACAGAACACCAAATGAGACAGAAATTATCAATAACAACTATAGGTCACCTTACAGTCAAATTCTTTTTTTATTCAAACTTTTTGACGTAATTTCACACAAAAATGAGACGAAAGACAAATATTTTTTATTTGGTGCGAATTCTTTCTAACAGTAACGATACAAACTGTTTAGCGAGGAGCACAAGTTTTGATCATTTGTTTCTAATATACTCTTGTAAGTTTGCATATAAACTTTGAAGTATACACTCGCTGCAAATGTGTCTACAGTTTGTCGTTCGTCGTTTGTTAGAACATTTCTTTCTAACTTTACCATTAAATCAATTATCATGGCTAATCGTGTTCTTGCTTATCATAACTTAAAACCTTTTCTAAAATTACTAAAAATTTCAATCCCCTCTAATCCAACGATGCATTTGTTTCTACTTCTGTTACGTTTAACAAACTATAACAAACGGCACACTAAGTTTACCAAACTTTGGTTAGAAAGAAATTCACTCTTGATCTTTTGATAGATATATGTAAAGTTGTAAACTGTTTTAGAAAAGGTATCACTCCAGGGGATTGAAATTCTACTTTGGGTAAAGTTTTGGGAAAATATGTGACATCTTTGCCCACTTTTTGCAATATTATTTTGGCAAACGCATACAGGTTGTTGCCATACAGCAAAAAGAAAATAAATATCTTTAACCATTCAACTACTAGATATCAAATCTATGAAAAATACTGATTACATAATTATACACATATATTTGACAAACAGTACGCTTTTATTTGTAAGAAAGCAAGGAAATGGGGATGGTAAAGGTTATGTATAAGTACTAATCCAGTGACAAATCTCATTTTGTGGTGTCATTTAAAAAAAAGAGCAATAAAACATATCAGTGTCCACTATGAGGAATTTTTTATAAGCATTGGGTTCCTCTTTATTGAGTTAGTGCAAGTCTCTCAAGCTGCCCACACAGTGGTCGTCGTGTGAGCCACTGCCTCACCTAGATTTCTCGACGCCTGTTGATGTCTACACCTTCTTCTTCTTCTATGCACTCTTCAAGCTCCGTCACAGCTAGTAACCTGTCTCTCTGAGCTCTTACCACCTTGCCCATAAATCCAACTGCTTTATTTCTATGTAGATATTTTAAATGTATGAGTTTACTCGAACCTTCTACTGAATATAACCAAATAAACGGAGAATGTGTTCAAGGGATACCTATAATGTCCCAGCTAGCATATACATTTTATAACATTATAAAGGGTCATGTTGGGACGTACGTTCGTCTGGACGGACAAGGGTAACACTTTATGCCCACTCCGAAGCGGCAGGGACTAAAAAATGCGGACATTTTTATACCAAAAATGTGCATACCCGACTAATTCCCGATTATCCCTACGACCCATATAAAATGGAAATTTGGACATTCGGGATCATCGAGTTGATCTGATCGGCAGTATGAACCTAGCTTTAACCCAAAACAGTAGTGTAACTTAAAAACATAAACAGACACGCTATATAACATCAATTTAAATAAAGCTTAACTCGATCAAAAAGACACCTACACACAAACCAGTAAACATACATTGAACGAGTAAGTTTGATCTATAAGACAATATAAACACAATGTGCCTATATAACATAGACGTTACAGATAGCAACAAAAACTATAGGAACAGTGTCAAAAAGACAAGTCTAACCTGGGACAAAATAGCATTAAATAAAACAACATACACAGTTAAATTTGAGTTTAATAATTTTGTTATTAGGAGTACGAAATATATTTATTGTTCAGAGTGCGAATAAAGAGATTAAAATTGATCATCATACTAAATAGTGAGACGAGATGCATGTATAATGCAAAAAAAGTAAACATTGAATAACAGAAATGCATTAAAATTGTGTTAACAGGTCAAATTAACACGAAAGTATTAAAAAAAAGTATACATATTAGGCAGTTGAATCATTTTTGAGAAAGGATACTAATAGCAATTTGTACAATGATAATTGTATCCCTTTAAAGCGACCAAGCTCTTTAGTGTATATAGTGTTTTGTAGATTGTTGTTTGTCTTTTCGTTCATTTCGTTTTTTGTTTTGTTTTATCTTTCAGCTGTTTTCTGCTTAATAGTTTAATTTTGCCGTTGGTATATGCCGCCTCTTGTTTTATAGAAACACGCATGGCATATGTGTTTTTTTTTTATCAAACTCCGGCGCAGAGATCATATCTGTTCCGTTCAATACTTTGTAATACTGCAGGTGGTACGGTAGTATTTCCTGGCCCATAAGGGATTTAAAATTTTCACCACTTTCTAACACTGCCAAAAACTCTACATTTACAGTTAACTGAAGTACTTTCAATTAACTATTCAGGAATGGATTTGAATGTGTATCATGACCGTTTACTTTTTTTGCTATTTTTAAAAACCTAAGGCCACTAATGATTTTAGGTCTTTTATCCTGCAGTGAATACAAATTCTCAAAAGTTCATTATCAAAGAAACCATGATAACTCTTTGAAACCAAACTGACAATGTCAATCTACATTGTATTACTTGCGTAGGTTATTCTGAAGTGAAGTTCAATATAAATGGTTTCTAATTTCAAACTCACTTCGAAAACTGTTAGAACTATATGTCTTCAAACTTTTTACATATATTCATATTAATAAGCGTTTAACCCTAAAATTTCCTATATTTTGATTAAAAAACTAAAAATGCAAGATTTTTTATAACAAATAGTTACCAATGGTTACTGTATTAAACCTTTACAACAAAATAAAAATACAAATAAAAACAACTTGCAGTAAATAAAATATTAACATATCACAAAATAACGGTCGAATCAATACCCTTTTCATAATAGCTAGTATAGAGTCTACGGGTTTCAATTAGAACAAATTTAAAAGAACTTGAAAGAAAATCTTTCTGAATCAATTTTGTGTTCATGAGTGCTTTGTCAATTAATAAGTTTAAACCTTTCGTTTTCTGGGTTAAACTATCATCACCTTGATCCAATGTCATCTTGAAAAAACATTCAATATAGGTAACAACTTCTTGTGGCGTAAAATCATGAAATATAATTTTCAAGTTTGCCTGGAAGTTATCACTTTCAGAAAGGGTCATATGAACAAGTTCATACATAAGAATGCATTCTTCGTCCGGATTAAGGTCCAGTTCCCAATCTACCGAATTTACACGTCCCTGAAGGCGTTGCACTCCCATTTGTTTAATATATTTAAATTGATTCAAAATTAGATATATACGCTTCGTTGCAAAATTTTTAAATCCAATAGAATCAAAGTCAATTCCTATTTTCTTTGTTACTAACTCATGCAGCCACTCTCTGTGTAAATCTCTCCTCACTCGTAGTGTCCTAAAACCTTCGTACTTTCTGCTGATGACTGCTTGAAAGAGTTCATTTATTTGAAAATCACTTAATGGTTCTTCAGTGTTCTTTCGCCCGGTCTGTATATAACGGTAGAAAAATTCTCGATCGTTGACATTAAAAAGTAGATGGTGTCTCCGAATGATATTTGCAAATTCTGTATAGTGGTTTAAAGAGAACAACTCCGTAAAGTCTTTAGCTTTCTTTGGAATCCTTTTCATAATATCTGTGAGATAAGGAGTTTCATTATCAATGTTGAATTCATTCGAATCTGCCGAATCCAAAAAAATACTCGAAAATAATGAATCACTGATATTCATATAATAAATATTTCGAAAAAGTATCTTTTCAGGCAAGTCGCGACTGATACATTTAATTGCTTGGTTTCTTATCAGTGCACGGTATTTAAAATTATAATCCTTGAAGCAAGTTCAGTCATGCCGTAAAAGTGTCTGGTAATTTGAAATAATATTGTATATAAGAATGTTTTGAACAATTTGTTCAGGCGCCTCAAACTTTATTTGTATATTTTTCATCCATTTCACAATGTCTCTCTGCCCATAAATTTGGGCAAGGTAGTATAGTGAAACGTCGAACCTGTCCCTACAACGAATACTTTGGGTATCAGTTATTGCTTGTACGCGTTTAAGGAATCTTAGGAGACCTTTAGCTGCTGCCAAATGTAAAAGCCCAATATTCCTTCCGTCACATAATTCCTTTTTAAGTATCTTTTGCAAAACTGCCTTTGCCAGTTTGTCTACTAAAATATCTGCGGTAGCATCAAAGTCAATAGTCTGTGTTCTGTCGAAAGATATATTTAATATATCTGATTGGAAAACATATTCTAAGATATGAAATCTTGGACCGCTAACATAATATGATGGAATCTGTCCATTCTTCAAGAACGGCGAAGAGTAGATAGATAATTCAAGGACATTGTTGCCTTTCTCTGATTTGCACAAAACGTTCATTCCTTTTTCTAACATGAGTTTCACTGTTCCAATGTTTCCTCCCATTGCAGCTCTATGTAAAATGTTATAGCCATCTTTGTCATAACATTGATCGAGATACGAAGAGGAAAATGTCTTAAACACCTGAATAAGAAATGAATTCAATGGTGAAATATCGTAACCGTTCATTGCATTCAGCACTAGTTGGTGCAGCGGACTTTCAGTTTTATTGCACCTTATGGAATTATCAGCATTATATATATGCTCAGCTATGATTTGAATGTCTGATTTAGCAAGTAAAGATGGTATGTCGGTAGAGGTTGATACAATGGCATTGAATGCCTTCGGTGTGTAACTCTTCAAAATTAAAATAGGATATATACGCGACTTATTTATAGCAAGAATCAAATAATCTTTTACATTCAATGGGGTGAAATAATTTGAAGACGACAGATATTTTGAGACTGTAAATATAAAATATTCATGGGGTGAAAGAATAACTGACAAATTTGCCTTGCATGTGGTTGAAAATAGTTCATTCAAACTGCAGTTAAGTGGCAATTTAAGCGATTCAAACGATTGACGAGGATTTAACGAATCAAATGCTACTTTCAGAGGAGTATATCCTAATTTGTCTTTACGATATAGCAGCACGTTAATGTCGTCTTCCTTCAAAATCTTCAAAATCTTCAAAAACACCCAATAGTTACCACTTGATCCTGCATAGTGTAAAATATTTCGCCCATCGTTGTCTACCCGCAAGTAGTCATGCTGATTGTAATCAGTTACTTTTAACAACAAATCTGAAAAATAATCCTTTCCAACACGATCAATTCTTATTAAATCTTCCTGACTAACTGGTCCTTCAAACGTGTTCTGTAGAACTTAAGAAATTTGTTAACTGTCTGTGTGTTGTTTGTCAAAGCAAAATGAGATGCGACATCTATTAAAACCTTTGCATCGAGTGAATTTTGTGGCGTATGTATATTCAGATAATATTTAGAGAATAACATGTGTCCTTTTGTTATATTTATGTAAAAGGGCATATGTATTCTAGACATAATTCTTTGACAGTAATTAATGAACGAATTGATATGAAGCAAGTTTCCATTGGATACTTTAACAAGTTGAGATTTATTCTCGTCGCTTAAATTAGATATTTTGTCAATGAATCTGTGTGCATCAAGAATATTTCTATTGACGAAACTGTCCAGGTCGATTTCATGTACACGTTGAAGTGTCTTAAACTCATAAAGTACCTTACTTACTTTTCTGGATGCAAATAAAAACTGAAAGAGCATTGGAAAATCAGATAACTTTTTGGCTAGTAAATCATATATATCGTTTCCCATCGGCGTGTCACATTCATCTAGTGCATCTATTATTATTAGATACTTTTTATCCGTTTGTATATGTTTCAGAGGAGCTATGATTGCTATTTCCAAACACAAAAATGGGTCCTGTCTACATCTAAAACCATCAAGTTCTAAATAATCGAGAGCATACTTATCAGATAATATTGCTGTACCAAGTTCAGGGACATCCTTCGCAATTTTTCCTGCAAGATTACGTATGAAATTGGCTGACTGTATAGAAGCTTTGTAATCAAAACGACACATATGATATGCGATCTTCATTTTTTTTAGGTAATGCCAAGGAGAATACACCTCAGAACATAAGATCTGCGAAACAATAATAGACTTTCCGTAGCCTAAATGTGCTGTTAGTAATACATGTGAATGCATTTTAAGAGCAGATGATACTAGAGGTTCTAACCAGATACGTTCTACTACACTGCTTTTATTTAGATCTTGAATATAAAACTCAAAATCTATTTCGCTCTTCCATTGATGCTGAAATCTCATATTAGCACATCCTGCAAAAGAAATAAAAGTATTGATGCCACGTTTGACATATGCAAAGACCGGTATGGAACACTGAATCTAGAATTAAAATAATGGCATATAGAATATGGTAAAAGTTGAAAATGTCTGTCATATTTGATATTCGTTCATCATTTTATCATTCGTCAGGCTTGGTTTCCTTATGTTTGATCCTTTTAAAACTTTCTATACAGTATCAGTTTTGCTGATAATTGCAAACTGTACTGTAGCCTTTGTTGCTTATTTTAACTTTTATATGGTCTATTGTCTTTAGATGGTCTCAATGGCAATCATACGACATCAAAGAAGCATTCAATACTTAGAACTACATTTTTTGCTAGCATCATGAAAACATTATTCTTATCACTATTTTCTTTCATTTGAATGTTCACTTTATTGTGGAAGCTCGTGTTATAGTAAATGTTTCATTTCATTTTAAGGTTAATATCATAATGCCAGGTACCGTATTCTGTAAACAATCGAACGCTCTCGGAAATATCTAAACCCTTCTTTAAATTTAATTCTTCTCAAATTGCTGAATAATGTTATAAATGCAGAGTTAGAATCCCTGCTTTTGTAACATCGTGGCAACACCGCCTGTTTAGTGGCTTATATGGAAGGGAATATCCGCCGTCGTTGTTCATTTCTACAACCGATATATGCATTTCTACATTTCTTGATTTGTGAAATGTAACTTCTTAATGTGCAAAATTATGCTATTTCTCAATTTGTTAACGCATTTTCTTCGAGTTTACATAAACTCATTTCTTTTATTGTTTGAATCGCGTTTTGAGAGAAAGAAATGTACCAATGGAATATTTACCGCTGCCAGGCAGAGGGAAGATTCGTTTCTCAAGAAAAAGTTAAAAATCAACAAGTTACATATCAAAAAGATTTACATATCAAGGCGATTCACAATCAAGAATGAAATTCAGCACATTTTACATCTGTATTTTTGGTTGTAAAGATGTTATCTGGCCTAAAAAATTTAAACCTTCCAGACGAATATATCTATGTTTTATGACAGCTTTAATTCCAGCTTTAAAATGACTTGGAGACCTTCTTCAACACACGATCAACGCAAAAATCAGTGAACTAGAGGTTCTAAAGAGCCGGTGTCGCTGACCTTGGTCTATGTGCATATCAAACAAAGGACACTCTTCTGCATTGTAGACGAGAAGAAACTTCATGACAAAAATCTCTATTCTGTTGATCATGATTACTGATCTTCCGCAAATTTACAGATCTGACATCGGGGGGGGGGGGGGGGGGGGGGGGGGGCTGTTATTTAGATGAAATAAATATACATAATGTGTTTTCAGCCTTGTATCACCATCACTTGTGGTCCGATTGATAAAATCTGTCGTAGAGTTGTCACTGGTTCTGATGTACTTATAATATAGATATTTCGGTGACTGCATCCTACATTAATTTGCTAGATCCTGTACGATAGATTGTTCAACTGATCTGTAATATTTCATCTTCATGTCTTACATATCATGAATTGTTACAGATTTCAACAAATTATATGGACTACCAAAGGATAACATCTTTTGATAGGTTCGATTCGTGACCTGTTACAAGATTTTGCACTGGACTAGACGATTGATCATGAATGCTGACTTATTCCGCATGACATTGAAATATAGAGATGAATTTCAAATATGCTGTATTGGATATTTTAAAGGGATTTGTGTTGTGTGTAATGTTGAAATGACTTGCATATAATTGAAATTCGTGAACGTTTCTTTTTTCTGATTTGCACCATTTCCTTCTGGCGACTTTTTCTCATAGTCACCTCTAATAAGCTTCAATCTATCATCAGTGATAGAGCCTTTTTGTTCAGTGATGATATCGGGAAAAAGATTTAGCAAATGGTCAACAAATATTCAAATCTAGCAATGAAATGTAACATGCTACTAATGTCTAAATCAATTTTTATGTATGAAAGTTTGTAGGTGTACTTGTTTAAGAAATTGTCAAACTATACGTTGATGCTATAAATAATATTCCAGACATCAGACTTCACTATTATGGAGTTTGTCAACATTGGTTTAACAGTCAAAGGTATGATAAAAAAAAAACTTTTACTATGATATTCACACTTTTAATTTTATAATGATTTGATTCCCAAATTTTATGTAAACTCTATATATTGTATAATGATTTGTATTGCATAATTTGTATGACGCAACAATAAACCCCGATGATAATGGATCCCGATTGTATGGGGTAGTTTCTCAATCAATATATATATATACATATGAATATATAACAGATTTAGATAGGAAATAGTTATGAAAGGTACAAGGATTATAATTTAATACGCCAGACGCGCGTCTCGTCTACATAAGATCATCAGTGATGCTCAGATCAAAATAGTTATTAAGCCAAACAAGTACAAAGTTGAAGAGCATTGGGGACCCAAAATTCCTAAAAGTTGTGCCAAATACGGCAAAGTTAATATATTCCTGGAAACACATTTTAAACACAATGGGGCATTTTGGATATTATATGTGTTACAGCTCAGTTGACAACAGATCTTATATTAATGTATTTTCGTTACTATGTTTTTACTACGTCCACAAGGAGGAAAAATTGAGCTAACAAAATGACCATAAATCAATTTTTAAGTTCTCAAAAAGAGACATTTTTTTATGATTGCTTTAATAACTGAAACTGAAATTATACACAAGTTGAAAAATGAAGACATCTTTTTGTATACTTTTGAAACGACATACCTGTTGGATCAGCTGTTGGTTCATTGAACATCAGAAAAAGAGTAAAAAATAACAATAATCGGAAAAGACGTGTGTTTCTTGTTTTCAATTTGGCCAGAAATTGAAACAGATGTTTGCAGCACGGTTTACTCGCCACAATTTCAGAATCTTTTTTTATTTTATCTTGAACTATAAGTTCATTTAACCGAGTTTTGTAATCTGAATATAACTGGCTGTCGGCTGTCAAACCATCTTGAACAACAATCGCTCTTTCGCGAGAATCGATTCGGGGAACATTATGCAGAAGAACATCACGAACATCGTGTAAACCATTGTTATCCAAAAGCTTCTGCAATAGTTTCTGCGAAAGGTTTTTAGTATTTTTTAGTTCTTCCAAAGCCAGAGTACATTCAATAGCACTTTGATATCCACGTATTGCTGGGAGTCTTATAAAGTGTAAAATTCTATCAAAAAATATATTTTTGTCGGCGTCATGTATACCAGCTGTATAATTGTGACCATAGTAATCATTTCTTATGCGTATGATTTCCTTCATGGTTGTTTTATCTAACGCAAATATATTCATATTTGTCAATATGGACATAACGGCACCTATGTCTTGAAATACCCCGTGCCTAAAGTTGATGCTTATGTTCTTTACAAATACTTTCGCCATTTCCCCAATTGACTGAGGCCAGTCCGACGAACTTAATTGAGACCAGTTAATACTATTCCAATGACGATATTCATCACTTTTTAACTTTTTGAGCTCTGCTTTCCACAGACTGCAACTCTGGCACCAATCTTTAAGCATTTTAAATTTCTTACTACAAGAGCGATTTGTACATGTACCACTTGCACATTTGGTGTAAAGTGTTGTATGTGAAGCTTGAACATGATCAACCACAAAATCCTTTATTCCAGTGGTTAATAAATGCAACCCAATGCATATTGATATATAATTATCAAATTTGTTGTAATCGAGGTGTCGAGTGATAGTCTCCATATTTCAAGAAGTAGATTTTTGTCTATCAAATCCCATTAATAGAGATTACACATTATTATTAACAAGTCGTTCAAAATAAAGCATTAATTCAAATACAACATTTTAAATAATAAGTGGTATTTAATTACATGCACTCAAATTACAATCATTGACTATTCAACGTAATGCATGACAAATTGTATTATCAATAAGTAAAACATTGCACAACAAATCGATCGACATTATATCTGTTAGTAACTTCATTGATCTGTATACAGGTATCGTATTTGAAGCTTCTTTAACCGAAACGTTTTTGATATTAAGCTTGTGTAATCATTTTGGCGTTCGCATGGTTTCTTCAAAACCACTGAAGAGAATATTAGCTATGTGTCTTTAAAGGTTTATTCTAAATTGTATTACTTTGATTCCGTTTAATCATAAACAAAGACCGACATAGCCTTTTTATTTTTCTTCTTTAAAAAACTGATGAACACAAGCGTACAAGTCATACCAAGTGGTGTTTCTTTTGTACTGATGCAAAGTCTCATAACTGCTTCAAGGGACCAAGAAGACCAATTTTAAAAATCGTTTCACGAACCACAAAACCAATTGAGACCACATTTGCCAGCTATATTTATTGAGTCAACCACATCAAAATGGCCGATAGTTGAAGTTTAAGTTTACATTGAAACCTTATGGGAGATTACATTTTGCTTTTCATTTTGGAAACAGATAAGTAGAAATGAAAAGAAAAGAAACCATAACCGAGAAATGTTCCTTGCCATGTACTGTACCTACTTTTTAAACTCTGGTCATGATGATTAATATGACTTTAAGTGGTCAAAAAAGTGTCATTCTTTTCTTAAAAGCATTAGCAATTAAAACTAAGCTTGTCATATATTTTACCATTTCTCTTAATTAGTGTTGTAACTTTGATGCCAATTGGATGCAAGTGGGGGTGGTCGAAGTTTACAGTGATCTCTAATGGGATCTGTTTGCTAATTTGGAAGAACAGATGAAATTTAATTTTAAAAAAAGCATACACAAACGCTACTTTGAAAATAGTATGTTTTCTACGAACAAGTGTTATTTTGATGTTTACTACATTGTTGTCTTTTGAGTTGAAAATTTAAAGCGTTTTTGCTAACATTGAAACAAATCATGTTTAGCGCACGGGTTTTTTTTCACATGGGTAAAACATGCGTGGCCCTTTCTTCTGTGCACAATAGTTATTTGAAAAAAAAATATTTTGTTCTGTCTATCAGCCGAAAGGAAGATCCATTTCTTACAATTAAACGTAAACATGTTAAAATAGTCATATTTAAGTTTGTGAAAAGGGCAAAATACATAATCGGTACAAATCAACCCGTCATAGAATGACATTTATTCGAAAATTATCGTCCAAACTGTCACAGTGTATGACTTATCAAATAAATAGAATTATTGGAATCCAGTCGTTTGTACAAGATTATGATAATTATCCGTAATAGTTATCAAAGGTACCAGACTTATTATTTGATACACCAGACGCGCGTTTCGTCTACTTAAGACTTATCTGTAACGTTCAGATCAAAATAGTTAAAAAGCCAAACAAGTAAAAAATTGAAAAGCATTGAGGACCTGTAAAAATCACATAAGTCGTAATTTAAAACAAAGTACTTAATAATTGATTATGAAACGAAATCTAAATATGCCAAACATATACCCAGTTTTAAACAATTGAAATATTAAATTAAGTTAAGATACGAATTTCAAGCATTTAGCAAGTTCAGTTCGTCTAGTCCGGTAATGTACACATGTTAATTTTGTTTGATGAGTTTATTCACAATATCCCTTCATTTATACTGCACGAATATAGAAATTGAAACTCTTAGCATTTGCCTTAAGTCAGAATTTTTGAACTAGTATGGTCTTTCTTAGGATATAAATAAACTACTTTTGTTAATCATGTTGGTTGATTGGTAAAGAAAATAAGGAACTGTAATTAGGCGCTCCAAACAATAAACCAAAGGAATCGTGAATATATGAAAAAATCAACAAGTGGTCGACGTGACATTACAAACTACTTGAATCTTACTACACGGCCGACACTCGCATAACCGAGAGATTGGTCGGTTAATCCATATTGAGTATGCGGCGGTTGGTCTGTTAATCGGGTTGGCTTAAGTCTGTTTATCTGGTGGTATCGAGAAAATCATTGAAAGTTCAGCATGTTTTATTGTATATCTTTTTAAATATATTTTTATCATAAAAATTATTCATGTCTAACAAAACAATTCAGTGTACTGATTCCAGTGGTGTAATTATTTTGTTTCTAGCTTCGATGTACGATCTATAAAATGAAAAGGCTGGTTACTCGTCAATACATTTATACACATGTTACACACACAAAATGTACACAAAATGACACGTTGGTTGAATTTACTTGCATGCAATATTTTGAACATCGAAAAAATTCATTGTGTGAAAAATCTACACGAAAATCTGTATTTTTGGTGAAATTAATCAATCTTTATTTAAAACCTGGTCTGTTAATGGGTCGGATGTATAAAACCTGGTCTGTTAATTGGTCTGATAAGAGTTATGAATGGCAATAGAAGTATAATTTTATTGCTATATGGGGTGTTTTCGGATCAAATGGGTAGGCTCAAGACGAGCGGCTTAAATATACGCAAACAAAACATGAACAATGAAAAATTTAGACAATAGAAATTGAAAATTGATAAAAATGGTTAATAAAGTAATATTAATTTCATCCAATAACGGTCTCATATAGCATGTGGGTTCTGTTTAATTGTCATGAATGACACCAATTTGTCATCTACATTGGTAACCAGTATTTACATCATAGATAAACGTCGTAATGTAACTAAACATCAGTAAGTAAAATATATTGGGATGCTTAAATATAAAGAATAGAGAAAGAATAATGAGTAAGATAAAAAAAAAAAAAAATGTAGAGAAAAGTGGCATAACAATTTAAAGAATACAGAAATAAACAACACTTCCAATGCGGACCCTCATGGTATACACGAGAATCTGGATGGAGACGCAGAATATAGAATAATAGATAAGGACAGTAGAGAGTGATGCATTGCTAAAAAAGAGAAAAAAATAATAATTGTTTAAGAATATAGACATGAAACACCCCTGGCTGTTGAAACAGTAACGGATTACGATGTACTCATATTGGTAACAAATGCTAGAAGTTTACATGCGGATAACTCCAGTTATGTAGAAAGGAACTAAACGGAATACAAGAGGCTGTCACAACGACAGCAAACCGGATTTATTAACATTTATTTGTGTCCTGGCAATATCACAAGAACCATTACTGATGAATGGTGAAAGTGAAAATCGTCAATATCAAATTTGACCTCCATTTTGTCATCAGTATCAACATATTAAAATTTGAAAAGCTTAGATTGAATGGTTCATCAGTAAATGCAACAACGTGAATGGAAACGCCATTTTACGATCTTTCAAGAACCATAACTCCTGAACGGTAAAAGTCAAAATCGTCATTATTGAACTTGACCTTTATTTTGTCATCAGTAACAACATATTAAAATTTCAAAAGCTTTGGTTGAATGGTTCATGAGAAAATGCACGGACACGACGGGAAACACCATTTTTCAATCTTCCAAGAACCATAACTCCTGAACGGTAAAAGTCAAAATTGTCATTATTGAACTTGACCTCCATTTTGTCATCAGTAACAGCATACTAAAATTTCGGAAGCTTTGGTAGAACAGTTCATGCATAAATGCGCGGACACGACTGGAAACTCCATTTTTCAATCTTTCAAGAACCATAACTCCTGAACGGTAAAAGTCAAATTCGTCATTATTGAACTTGACCTCCACTCGGTCATTAGTAACAACATATTAAAATTTGGGAAGCTATGGTAGAACAGTTCATGCGTAAATGCACGGACACGACTGGAAACTCCATTTTTCAATCTTTCAAGAACCATAACTCCTGAACGGTAAAAGTCAAAATAGCCATTATTGAACTTTACCTTCGTATAGTTGTCAGTAACAACATATTAAAATTTTAAAAGCTTTGGTTGAACGGTTCATGAGTTAATGCACGCCCGCCCGGCCGCCCGCCGTACATCCCCAAATCAATAACCGACATTTTTGTCACAAAAATCCGGTTAAAAATGAATTAAAACTTAAGATAACCAAATGTAGCTGCATTCGCTCCTTTCCATTTACTTCTTTAGAATGATTTGTTAATAACATATGATTAAGTATTAGAAGAAAAGAATCAATTGGATGATGCTGACGAATTACGGTTTAACGTCCAGTGATACATATCATGTGCATATGAGAACGACAACACGTCATATGAACCCTGTGTTGCATTAGAAAGACACTTTCAGTCGGAATTGAGAACGTGCTACTTTGAACAGACACAACAATTAAGCCCGATTGAAAACGTTAATAATAAATTCATGCATATTCCAGCGTACAATCCATATCACGCTATATTGAAGTTTCACACCCTTCAAAAAAGTGCAAAGAAAGTCAAAATAAAAATGCTCTTACTAGAAGGATACTGTTGCACCGTATTGTCATTTTTTTTATTCAAGAATATCTCGTTCCTAACTTTTTCAATGGGAAAATATAAAGGTAGCAAAACTACTGTCGATGCTAAATAACTCTTAACTGACACAATTGCAATTGTCCAACCCATTAACAGACTTTATTCCCATAATTTTCACTAAAATGTGGTATTATTCACGTTATATTACAATTATGAAATATTTACTAATGTCAATTTATTTTTTAGAACCTAAATACTATTTTGTGTCCTTTAAATGATAACTTAAATTGTTTGTTTCGCCTTTTATTAAAAAAAATGATATGCGTATAAGCATTAATACTACATACTTGCGCGACGCCTTTTAATTTTACTGAAAACTGCGCAGACTATGAAATGTTTTTACAGGTGGAAAATATTCTATGATAGATATCATTTTGTCAAACACTTTTCTTTTTTTGATTTGGTTCTTATAATATGCCAAAAATCTGTATATTTAATAGAGTTTAACATTAAATTGTGCGTTTTACTCTTAACAGACGAATAACCAACCCGATTAAGAGAAGACCAATCGCCCATATAGCCGCATACTCAATATAGATTAACTGACCAATCTCTCGGTTAACCGAGTGTCGGCCGTGTACTAGTGATCGGCAAAATCAATATCATTCACAGCATTCCTTGATCAAGTTATACCTATTGACAACAAATCCTTGTTGACATTGAAAAATGTAAAAACTAATGTACACCTGTACATGTGATACAATTTGTCGAGTAGTCATAGATAATGATGTACTTCTAATAGAACAATTTAAATACATGTTATCTAACACAAATATTGATTTAGAACGGGTTTTTTTTAGATGCGTTACTTATTTTAAAAGTAGATATATGAGTTTAGATCTGTTGAAGTTTCAATTGATCTAGTTAAGTTTGCTTGATGTGCAAATGGAGACTATAATTTCTATCCTGGATTACGATAAGTTGAATAATTATATAGCTATATGCTTTGGGTTGAATTTGTTTACAAAAGGAATCCATGATTTTGTGGTAGATAACATCAAAACTGAACATAAAAAAGTGTACAAAATATGTGCAAGTGGTACGTGTACGAAACAGAACTGCAGTAAAAGATTTAACACGTTTAAAGATTTGTGTCCGAGTTGCAGTAAGTGGAAAACAGAACTAAAAAAACTAAAAAGTAATGAATGTCGCCATTGGAAAGTTATAAAACTGGACGAAATTAAGTTCGTCGGACTGGCCGCAGTCAATTGATGAAATGGCGAAAGTGTTTGTTAAGAACACAAGTATTAATTTTAGACAAGGCGTTTTTTACGACTTTGGCGCCGTTATGTCCATACTTACACATATGTGTATATTTGGGTTCGATAAAACTACCCTGGAGTATATCAAAAGAATGCGAAACGACTACTATGGTCATAGTTATACAAATGGTATACATGACGCAGAAAAACGTTTTTTTTTGACAAATTGTTACGTTTTATTAGACTACCAAGAGTATTTGCATATCAAAGTGCTATTAAATTTACTCCTTCTTTGGAAATACTACTAACAACTACTCACCCCACGCAGGAAATATTGACAGGGCTGTTGAATAAGGATAGTTTAAATGCTGTTCGTGATGATCTTTTACACAACTTAACAGGACACGTTTCGGACAAAAGAGCTATAGTTGTTCAAGATGAAATGACAGCTAATAGCCAGTTATATTCACAATATAAATGTCGATTAGACGAACTTATATCTCCACAAGAACTTACAGAAGAATCTAATATCGTAGAAAGCAAACCTTCTGTACTTAAAAAAATTAAATGGAACCATCTATTCCGATTTCTGTTAGTTTTCACACTTTTTGTCATACTAAAGGAGCCGAAAACGAATCAACCAGGTATTTCGTTTTAGATATACATCAATAATTTGTCAACTTTTGGGTGATATAAATAATCAGTTATAGCTTGTTTAGCTCGATTGCGCTATATTAGCTGAACCTAGTTGTATTATCTCCTCATATCTTGACGAAATTGAAATAGTAAGTAACCATTTGCAAAAATAATTATTTATTATGTCCGGTTGCACTTTTAAACATGATTACAAAAAAAACGGTGAAAAAATAGTTTTAAGAGCTTAATATGATATTTATAACTACACAAAACCGAATTCAATATATATGATGCGTCGGATGGAAATCGACCTTACGCAAGTGCGGGTATACATTTATATGCATATGATTTTGGTTGATTTTGGAACATTTTTTTTTTCATTTTTTAGCGCGAAATGAATACTCAGATGTATTAGTTTAACCATATTTATTCATCATCAGTATACATATATCATCATACAAAATACACAATAATAAAAGGATTCGGAAACAAGCTATATATAGCTTATATAAATCCGTTTCCTTGAAATACCAACTCCAGTTAACTATTACATAAATACAGCATGCAATGTTACAATAATATGGAACAAAAATAAATAAATAACTATACATAACAGAAAAAGAAAGGAGAAAAAACACTAATTTTAAAATAATGAAATTGAATACAACAAAAGAAGAAGAAAAAAAGTAAAAAAAAAGAAAAAAGAAAACTACACACATGTTTAGATGAAATGCAACTTAGTGAGAATAGTGAATAACAATTTAACTTGTAAATCTCTTGCACTTTAGTAAGAATTTTGGTACTTTTCCAAAAATATCTTTATTTTGGTCTAAATTTAGAGCTTGTGATCCAAATAAAATAAATTCGTGTTTAGTGTGACTGGATAATTAATTGAGAAAATAATGTCATGACGCAATTCGTCATATTTTTACAATGCAATCAGAAATGAGCTGTAGACTCGATCAAACCACACGAGCAGTTTGAAGAATCTACTAGATTTAGTTTTAACAAATGTTCATTTAGAGACTACTATGCATCCTTAACCTGGCATGTAATACTTGACCTATTCTTGTACAAGTGTAGTAAAAATTGGGCATTTATTATTTGGGTTTTTTATACGACTTTTAAAAATGCTTAAAGACGTAGAATTTCTCGTTTGTTCTGGTAACTTATTCCACAATTTCATAGCAGAAGGAAGTAAAAAATCGGAGTATAGATTGGTTCTTGTATAACAGGGGTTTTCGTCGTTCCTGTTATATTTAGAATTCGGGGGAAAAGTCACTGGATAAAGTCAACAAAACTAAGTTTAGCTTTACGATGGTTTATATATAACTTCTTCAATAGTGCAATACATTAATTACAATAAAAGTTCAACGTTAAATATTACGAAAAGATACAACAAGTGGTAATTCCAATAAATGTTCTATACTAAACACAATGAATGTCACTGTAAATGCACGGCGTCCGTACAGCTTGACCGCTGGTATCCAACTGCCCATTTGCATAGAAACGATATAAAATGTATTACATAATCTTACTTAACCATAACTACATGTAATAATGAAATTTATCACGTAATGCTATAAATAAATTATACAATTAAAAACATATATATGATAACAAGAAATGGACAATGCAAGGATTAAAATGGATAAACTTATTAACATGTAAGCTAACAATTTGGAGAACAATAGTCGCTTGTTTTTAGATAAAGTTTCAACTATTACGAAATAAAACAAAGAGGAAAATATCGCTGTCACACTTGTACGCATTTCCGAAGTATTTTTAGTATGACGAGTGAAATGGTTATGTAAATAAACTATTTGATTTGGTACCAAGTTTTGTAAATAATCTGGAGTTTTCTTATTCACCATTTTATAAAACATAGTGAGCTTGTGTTTTTCCCTTCTTTCTGAAAGTGTTTCCCAACCCGTTTCCTCATAAAGCATCTGTATCGAAGTTAATTTATTCCCACCTGTTACAATTCTCATAACTTCAATTTGAACATTTTCCTCTTTATTAATCAAGTATTGTGTTTAATTGTCCCAAATAACATCCACGTACTCTTATATTGGTCGAATGTATGACAAATACATTTTTTATAAAGTGAACCTATTCAGTATAAAACGCATCTACCTAAGGATATTTATTCGATTGTATGCACGTTTAACTATATATTCAATATGAGTATTCAATCACCCATTTTTTAAAAAAATAATACCTAAATGTTTATGAGTAGAAACTTCTTGAAGATCAGTGTCATTCATTTTCTAAGATCAGATGGCTAGGTTTTATTGATTTTCTCGAAATAATCATGGTTTCTGTTTTTTGTGAGTTAAAGTTTACAAGCAACTTAGAAGACCACATATGAATTTTATTCAGATCTCCATTAAGAATTTCAGCAGTATTTTCAGGGGTGTCTAATGTCAAATAAATACAAGTGTAGTCTGCAAATAATTTGATAGTAGCTTTAATATCAGTTACTATATCGTTAATAAAGATAAGAAAAAGTAGCGGACCTAAATTTGAGCCCTGTGGGACACCTGCATTTATCTGTCTCCATGATGAATTGCTTCCATTTAAGACCACCCGTTGACTCCTCTCATATAGATAATCACAAAACCAATTTAGTAAATTTCCAAATATTCCATATTGTTTAAGTTTTGATAATAGCCCTTTATGCCAAACCCAATCAAAAGCTTTGCTGATGTCACAAAAAACCACCCTAATCTCTTTTCCGTTATCTAAAACTCTACCAAAGTAGTTAGAAATATCAGATGTATTCATTTGAATAAGGTCAATCTTTTGTCCGAGGCAGCTCATATGATAAACTTAATGAATTAAACATCATGATAAATTCTCCTATATCTGCATGCAAAGTCATATATGATTATATAACTGGAATCAAATTAAACTATTCAAATCACATCAATATAGAGTAAGACGATTATGCAATTTGCACCAATCATCTTTAATTCATCATGTAATCCAGATGCAAGCATGTTGTATTTAGGGGGAAACACGCATTATATTCCGTGATGAGGTAATTGAGAACTCCTAAATTGCAAACATGCAAATTGATGGGCATCATTTTGTACTGTTATACCACTGTCCCAGGTTATGTATGTATGTGCCAAGTCAGGAGCCTATAATTCAGTGGTTGTCGTTTGTTTATGTGTTACATATTTGTTTTTCGATCATTTTTTTATATAAATAAGGCCGTTAGTTTTCTCGTTTAAATTGTTTTTACATTTTCATATCGGTGCCTTTTATAGCTGACTATGCGGTAAGGGCTTTGCTAATTTTTGAAGGCCGTACGGTGACCTATAGTTGTTAATGTCTGTGTCATTTTGGTCTCTTATGGACAGTTGTTTCATTGGCAATCATACCACATCTTCTTTTTTATAATCATGGTCTGTTCCTGTATCGATTATGGAAATGTCATACCATAACGGCAATGAAAGTAAAAAAAAAGTGAACTTTACTTAAAAAGAAAAGGGGAAATGAATCATCCTCTGACAGCATTACCCTATTCAGAACAAAACGAACAAATTTGACTCAATGTTCGCACGATTGAACAGATCAATAAAATTTTACGTAGTGTTCAAACATGAAAAATGTGTTTTTTTTTTTTTTTTTATTTTATTTGAATAAGAATACGTTATCTGATTTAGTAGACAATCTGTTGATGAAGTGTAACAAATATATTATACGAAACAGAATAATATTGATTGTAAGATATCTACTCATATCTTACAAAACTGAATTTTATTAATCTAATGAATGATTCGGTCGGTTTTCATTTGTTTTATTTGTACTTTTTTACTACTTTCTTTTAATGCTTTTTTTATATGTATTTTTTTCAAAGATGGGTACATCTTAGTAAAGTTTTATGAGTTTTATTAGCATTTTACCAACACAAATATGACTGGAATAGTAGGATTAACATGATAAGATAATATATTGGGCTATTCGTTCGTACGATATTTAGTTTCTCAAATATGAATGTAAAAATACATAAAGAGTTTTTAATATAACCCTACTTATTTAAAAATTATTTCTAAAATGCTACTTTAGACGTTGTATTCTCTATTTTGCTTTTTGTTAAAAAAAATTACTCGAGAGGCTTTATTTTTTCCATTGTAGGATGTATGGGTATGCCGTTTCAGCATCACCAATAGATTTTGATTTTTACATACAAGAACTTAACAGCAGCAGTATAATAGAGCGTGTCTGGTTGGAACCGGTAGTGACATCTAGTCTGAAAAAGCAGACGCATGTATTATTGTCAGCGAACCTTGGATACGGAAAGTCTACTATTGTGTCGCAAATTATGTGTGCTGGGGTATATTCGCCGTGGCATTACCTCAGACAAATGACCAATGCATATCATATGTGTCGCTTTGATTATAAAGCGTCAGTGCAGTCAGACATTTTCATTCGTAATCTAGCTGGTAAAATAGTGAAAGATGTTCCAGAACTTGGTAATCCAATATTAGCTGATCAGCATGCTCTTGATTATTTAGAGAAATATAGATGTAGACAGGACCCATTTTTATGTTTAGAAATAGCCATCATAACACCTTTAAAGCATATACAAACGGATAAAAAGTATTTAATAATAATTGATGCACTCGATGAATGTGACACACCAATGGGAAATGATTTATATGACCTACTGACCAAAAAGGTATCTGATTTCCCACCATTCTTCCAGTTCTTATTTACATCTAGGAAAATAAGTAAAGTTCTTTATGAGTTCACGACACTTCGAAATGTGTTGGAAATCGACTTGGAAAAATTCGTAGAAAAGGAATATTTTTGATGCACACAAATTAATTGAAATAACATCTAATCTAACGGACGGAAAGACATTGCAACTTGTGAAAATGTCCAATGGGAATTTACTTCATATAAATTCGTATCTTGATTACTACAGAAAAAATACAGCATGGGAGTTTTCGAAAGTTCCAAAAACACTGGAAAATATTTACCATCTCTTAATCTTGAACGAATTTTAGGAACAAATGGGTCAACATTTGTACAGTGGAATGCCATATTTGAGGTTCTATGCGCTACAGCAAACCCTATAGATCTTGATGAGTTATTCTTAATAACAGATGTTGGTGCTAATAAACGTAGAACATTTTCTATGCTTCTAGGCAACGAATTTGGTCACTTTCTGCAGCATTATGACAACAAACTCTCCTTCCAACATAAATCTTTGAAAGAATTTCTAACAAACGACTCCAGAATACTTTTTCCATTTTATATAAATATTACAAGAGGACATACGTTATTCACTAAGCATTTTCTACACGAACCGACGTACCAAAATGTACGTAACGACGATTTACTAGATATAGCGTCTCACGTTGCTTTGACATACAACAACCAGTTTTCCAAAACATTTCTCAAGTTATTCAATGGAACACATTTAGATCATACTAGACTTTTAATATGTATGGCAAGCGAGGTTAATTGCTATGACACCGCAAATCTAATTATTCAGCTGATTACTCAGTCCGGTCTAAGCAGTTCAAACATGTCAAATGCCGCCTTCATTGCATCTTCGAATGGAAATTTCAAAACATTGATATCATTTCATGAAAAAAAGGTCAACCTCAAATCGAAGTATAATATTTATCTGGAGCATTCAATGAAAGGGCCTGAATTAGTACACATGTGTAAATTTGTGTTTTTCTGTGGGTACAATGTATTCCATATTGCAGCTCAAAGGGGATATGTTGAAATAGTGGACTATCTACTTAACAAATATCCAGATATTCTTTATGAACAAAATAGTATTCATTTAAATGCATTTCAACTTGCTGCAGAAAACGGACATACAAACATAATTGAACTATTTCTTGATATCGATTTGTCGCTTGCGGATCAGCATTCCTTATACTACGCGTCACAACAAGGACATGGTGAAATTGTTTCACTCTTGCTTAACTACGTTAACGAAACATGTTTACCATGTAACGGAACTTTATATTGGCTTCCCGCCTTATCATTTAGAAAACAGAATAATATAACAATTCCAATTGAGGTTCTGGGTAAAAACTCAAATAACCTCGAGAATCTAAACTTATCACTTTTAGGTCAAATGCTATATGACACAGAACATGCAGTGCTTTTGGACGACTGGCGGCTTATAACTTGTGAAAGTGCTTTAAACGCAGCTGTTAGGAATGGCCACTTAAGAATAGTAAAATCATTACTGGAAGAAAAAGTAAACACTTTACATTGTGAAATGTTTGATGGGCGTACACCCTTAATGACAGCCGCGATATATGACCAGACAGAAGTATTTAGATACTTACATGATTCCGGTGGAAATTTTGCTTTTCGTTGTAAGAGAAAATGTGTGTCTGGAGACAACATCGAAAAACCGGAGTTGGATTTATTAAAGGAAAAAGCTTGTCCAGAAAACGGATCTATTTCACATTTGTTAGCAATTCACAACAGCTATGGTATTATCAAATATTTACTAAAAAATGGTTTTGACGACTGGGAATCACGCGACAGCAAAGGACTAACCCCTTTGCACTATGCATTTTGTAGCAATAGCAATAATTTTATAAAACTTGTAGTGTTTGCTGATAAAGACAAGGTGCACTTAAATCTAAACTCAAAATCGTCTAATGGATCTACTCCCTATCATTCTGCAGCAATCTGTAAATCACTCATTCTCTCTCATTATGTTGATACGAGTGTCAGAAACATGCCAGACAAAGTTGATAACAACAACCGCAGTATTTTACACTACGGATTGATGCAACTAGTAAGTCGGGAAGAGGCAATACAAATTGACCGAGTCGGAAAGGACTATTTTTCTGATTTGTTGTTTAGAGTAGCTATAAACAATAAGCATGATTATATGAGAGTAGACATGGATGGAAGAAATGTTTTGCACTATGCAGCATCTAGTGGTAACTACTGGGCGTTTTTGAAGGTTGTGCAGACTCTGAAGAACGGTGAAATAAACGTACTGCTATACTGTAAAGACAAAAGGGGATATACTTCACTAAAGGCAGCATTTGAGGCGTTAACTCCCCGTCAATCATTTGAATCTCTTAAAATCCCACTTAACTGCAGTCTGAATGAATTATTTTCAACTACATGCAAGGCAAACTTGTCAGTTATTCTTTTACCCCATGAATATTTTATATTTACCGTCTCAAAATATCTGTCGTCTTCAAATTATTTCACCCCATTGAATGTAAAAGATTATTTGATTCTGGCTATAAATAAGTCGCGTATATATCCTATTTTAATTTTGAAGAGTTACACACCGAAGGAATTTAATGACATTGTATCAACCTCTACCGAAATACCATTTTTACTTGCTAAATCAGACATACAAATCATAGCTGAGCATATATTTAATGCTGACAATTCTTTGCGTTGCAACAAATCTGAAAGTCCTCTGAACCAACTAGTGTTGAATGCAATGAACGGCCACGATATTTCACCATTGACTTCATTTCTTATTAATGTGTTTAAGAAATTTTCCTCTTCGTATCTTGATCAATGTTATGACAAAGACGGATATAACTTATTACATAGAGCCGCAATGGGAGGAAACATCGGAACAATGAAACTTATGTTAAAAAAAGGAATGAATGTTTCTCGTCTATCAAAGAATGGCCGTAGTGTCCTTGAACTATGCATTTATTCTTCGCCTTTTTTGAAAAACGGGCGAGTTCCCTCATATTATGTTAGCGGTCCGAGATTCCATGTCTTAGAATATGTTTTCCAATCAGAGACATTAAATATATCTTTTGACAGAACACAGACTATTGACTTTGACACAACCTCAGATTTATTGGTGAACAAAATGGCAGAGTCTTTGAAGAAAGATGTAACTCAAAAGAATATATGTAACAGAAAAAATATTGGATTAGTGCATGTTGCAGCAGCTAAAGGTTTCTTGAAATTCCTAAAACGTGTGCATTCAATTTTTGGAGCTCAAAGTATATATTGTAAAGATAGGTTCAATGTTTCACCGTACTACCTTGCACAAATTTATGGACAGACAGAAATCGTGAGATGGATACAAAACCTACAAATACAATCTGAGCCTCCTGCGCAAATTGTTCAAAACATTCTTACATACAATCTAATTGCAAATCACTTAACACTAACACAGTTTGACTGGACTTGTTTCCAGGATTATAATTTCAAATACCGTGCACTTTTAAGAAACCAAGCAGTCACGTGCATTAGTCGTCTACCGTCAGAAAGAATACATTATAAAAACACGTATAATGCAACAACCATTGAAATCTTGTTCACAAGTATTTATTTTGACTTTTTGGAGTCAAATGCAGTTGACAAAGATAGAGAATTCGTTAAAATGGCGGATATTTTTCAAAGGATTCCTAAGAAAACTAAAGCTTTTGGTCAGTTATATTCTCTCTATCACCTTTCACTATTTTCGAATTTTATTCGTAGGCAACTGCTTCTTTTTAATATAGACGATGGAGAATATTTCTACCGTCATTTACAAACTAGGGGGACGCAAACTAACGAACCATTAAGTGATAATGAAATAAACTTACTTTATCAAGCAGTTATCAGCAGAAATTACCGACATTTTAAGAAACTCCAAGTAAGGAGAGATTTACATAAAGATTGGCTACATGATCTAATAACAGAGACAAACGGAACGAGTTTTCTTAGTTTTCACAAGTTTGTTGTTAAACGCATAGAAATGAATATGAAACGGTTAGAAAATATTCATCAAGATGGAAAGCAGCGCTTTCTGGGACGTGTTAAGGAAATGAATGTAGCGCTTCCTGTAAAACCAGACGAAGCATGTTTACTAATATTTCAAAGTCTTCAAAATATTCTATCTGAAGATGATTATTTATGGCAATCACATTTACAAATTCTGTTTCAAGACTTGAATCAAGAGGAAGTTGTTGTCTATATTGAAAGCTTTTTCAAAACAGTTTGTCGGGGGGATAATATGTTTTTAAAGAAAGCGAAAGGTTTCAATCTATTAATTGACAAAGCACTTCTGAACTCAAAGTTGAATAAGAAAGACTTTATTTTCCGAAGCTTTAAATTTGTTCTAATTGAAACTCGTAAATTATATTCCAAATATTTTGAAAGAGGCGTCGACTTGACAGTAATTTTGTGATTTATTCAAATCATATTGATAAGTTGATAAATATTTAATTTGTAATTCTTACATTCTTTCAGTTACTATAGTCTGGCAATGAAATTATTCGTTTTACTTATTAAAGGTCTTTAAACACAGTATCTCATACTCTTTGTATGAATGAGAAACAATCGTCAACTGAAAGCAGGGATATCAACTACACTTCGAGAATATATTTGTGAAAACAGAGTACCTCAGCATTACACATCCATATGTGTTGTGTGGTTGATTTAAACCAAGGACGTGATATCAATATGTGTTACATTTGGTTTGTTTCTAAATTCTTGTTACATAACTATATGGAGATATTTTCTTTCAGAACGATCGGTCATTCTTTAAAAAAATGAACCCGGACGATAACATGTTTCAATGAAATATGCTCCAAGCATAAAATGATGACCTGTGTGAGGTTATTATTTTCCTTGATTAGAATACAAACTATAATTTACTGCAAAATTATATTCGTCTGATAGTTTTTTGTTGCCCGATTTGGGAAATTAGTGTTTAACATTCAATCTATGAAAGGTGTTAAAAGAATCGTCATTGTCCGCATTTTAATTTTAGATATAAATGTTAATTTATCGCTACAGTACTGAATAGGTTGATTGATTGTTGATTGCTTAACGTTCAATTGCAATATTGCTTGCATGTTCAGGACGATACACACTGAATATGCAATTATTCATGTATTGATATTTTTTTTCATGTTACATGTACATGCATCACGATTCCGTACTCCTTTCGTGTCAGTTTTTAACTCTTTTACATTTATTTTAACTTTTTTCTCTATCAAATGATTAGCTAATAAAATATTCTTATATGCTATTGAATAACATTGACGTACCTCACATTGGGGTCGAGTGAGGGTGGGGATGGTATATGAGTATATCCTGATTATCTGTTAAAAAATGTATTGCTTTTCAAACGAAACTCATTCTGAATAATTCATTTGGTTATGTAAATATTCACTTTTCTATGGTGACCCTTTTTGCGTTTTCGCATTTTCTCCTTTCACTTTGCAAACGAGAAATCTGGAAATCGAGAAATCGAGAAATTGAGAAATTGAAAAATTAAGAAATCGGCGTATTAAAACCTGAACGCATTAGAAAGGAATATCCCACTTTAGTGTGGTCCATAAACTAGGATGCTAAACTTTGCAAATCTTTATAAAAAAATATTAACTGTATATATAAGTCAGATAATGCATATTTTAAGGTTTTTCTTGTCGTAGAACACACCTCGGGTTGTCAGGATTGCCTAAAGGAAAACCTCACTACGGTCGGTCTTTCATTTGGTCAATCCTGAGACCCCTTGGTGTGTTCTACAACAAGGAAGCCCTTAAAATATGCATTTTCTATACCATATTATGTGATTATGTGTGCATATATATATCCTATCAATAAAGAGATGGTGGATAGTCAATGGTAAACTTTTAAGATCTTTCCCGTTACAAAAGAGAAAATTTTTATGTATTTCTTATTTTTAACAATGTCTGTAATAGTTATCTCATTCGGACTTGGTGTGTCAGTGTAAAATCATCCCTTTGACCAGAGGCCAGACAGTGATCTTACAATGACACATCAAGTCCGAATGGGATATTTATTTTACATCCAAGCTATTTTAGATTAGACGAAAACCCATTTACAAATCATGCAATCTAGTTTAGAACTGCACACAACCATTATAATGTACTTTATAGCTTCCTATATAATGTATACCCTTTATGACCCCCGAACACGATGATTCAATATGAAACTATGTCAACTCGCCCCACTAGCCAATCAGCCCACACTAAATCGCCATTTTCTAAAAAAAACATCGCCCCACTCTTGTTTACCAGCTCGCACCACTTTTAAAAAATGATAAAATCCCATTGAACCGACAACTTAAAACCCCTATGAATAAAGGTCTGCCAACACGCTTCACTTATGAAAATAAATAGCATGCTTCCTTTAAGTATGTTAAATTACTGATAGTTGGTATCCAGTCGTTCTGGTATAGGGGTATGTGTCTTAGGTTGATATGCCAAAGCTCAGTTCCAATCACAGCAAAGACACTGGATTTTTTCTACATAAATTTTGATAGTCTGTACGTATAAATAATTCTAAGTTTTATAGTGGATTTAACTTGCCCGCCAAAATGTTACAGAACAACGGAAAGAACTCAAGCTGGGATGATCTGGTAGGGATCACCCCTTGTAGAACAAAGGAGCTGGGATGTAATTACCATTATCCATTATGTATACACCTTTCTGTATTTCATATGACAATGTATGATTACTTTTATTTTCATTACATCCAAGCTCCTTTGTTCTACCAGGGGTGATCTGAGCCGGATTAACCCTACCAGATCAACCTTGCTGGAATTTCCTTGTTCTGCATGCTTTCCTTTGTTCTGTAACTTTTTGGCGGAAATGTTAAATCCACAATAAAACTTTAAAATATTTATACGGAAAAAGACTATAGTCGCCGTCACGTAACATTGGCACAATGAATTAGATTATTTTAAATATCAGCTGCATTCACTCGAGATGATGTTTTTCCATTAGCGGAAGAAAAATCCTTCCAAATATTCACTACTGTCCTACCTTTTATTGTGTTTGAAAAGTATAATCCTGACCTTCACATTTTTCAAGATTATTTACCTTGTTAAAACCGCCATCTTGGTTACTATGAGGATCCCTTATTTACATAACATTCGTTACTCTTCGGTAATATCCTTGTCATTGATGTGATACCATTTCCCGAGCTTTTTGCATTAAAACAATAAAGATAATGAAAAGCTCCACGAGAGATCCGAGAAAATAGACAGCACGTGGAACTCCACAGCAAAACTTCCGGTAATAATAATAATGTCGGATTCTACCATACAAAATAATGTTGGATTATGTGAAGGTCAGGATTTTACCGTGCAAACACAATAAAAGGTAGGATAGTGGTTGATTTTTTGGAATGATATTTGATTCCGCTAATTGAAAAACGTTATTTTTAATGAATGCGGTTATTAGTTTAAAATTTTTCAACCAAAAACATGGTCCCAATTGACGGCGACTATAACTTTCAAATTTTGTGTTGAAAAAATCCAGTGTCCATGCTGGGATTCGAACTCAAGACCTTTAGCATAGTCCACAAATCAAACCACTACCCTAAGATGACTGGATACATTTTCAAATTTTATTTGTAGGCAACTGCTTCTTTTTAATATAGACGATGGAGAATATGTCTACCGTCATTTACAAACTAGGGGGGACGCAAACTAACGAACCATTAAGTGAAAATGAAATAAACATACTTTATCAAGCAGTTATCAGCAAAAAATACCAACATTGTAAGAAACTCCAAGTAAGACGAGATTTACATAAAGATTGGCTACATGATCTAATAACAAAGACAAAGACAAACGGAACGAGTTTTCTTAGTTTTCACAAGTTTGTGGTTGAACGCATAGAAATGAATATGAAACGGTTAGATAATATTCATCGAGATGGAGAGCAGCGCTTTCTGGGACGTGTTAAGGAAATGGATTTATAGCGCTTCCTGTAAATAGAAAATTGGCTAGTCTTTACTACTACCCATTTATTATACACCTTTCTGTGTTTCATATGAAAAACGTGTGATTATTTTTATTTTCTTTGTTTCACCTGACCCTTGAAGGCCATGTACATTATTGGCATCACTGGGTGTCCTTTATCATCGTTATTGTCGACATTGACTATTTTTAAAAACCTTCTCCCTTGATACAACTGCGTAAATGTTGGCCTAAGTTGTTAGCAATCAACTTTAAGAAGGGTGTCAGTAATGCCCAATGCAAAATAATAGCAGTAAAATGAAAGTAATTGTTTAAAATCTTAAAAAACATTATATATATAGATATCTGACAGGGCAAAAATGATCAGAATGTCAACCTATATCTACCATACAGTCCAGAATTTTTAGACCTTTTAAAAGTTATTGCCCATAAATGATCTTATTAATAGTTGCAATAGACGAACAGAACCTGTATATAGCACGAATGGTCGACACGACTCGATCTACAAATAAAGGTATTTGACCAGATACAAGTTGTTTCCTTTTTCGTTTTTTCCTTTTTCGTTATTCAAATTTAGAAAAATATTCTAGAAAAAAAAAATTGTGAAAAAAAAATCAGTTTGGACTTAATTTTTTTTTTCTTCAAAATTTGAATATCAAAAAAGGAAAACGGAAAAAGGAAACAAATTGTGTCTGTTAGATATTTAACTGTAAACTTGCAATTATAACTCCTTATGAAACTAATTATATTCTTACTCACGATTTTTTCTCATTTTTTTGCTTAATATATAGAAAATCATAATAGATAGACAGAAGTTGTAATAAGAAAAATTACCAGCTCCAGTAAGTCAAATGGATGAATAGTCTTTATAACTTATAGAGTCCTAAAAGAACAATTGTTTACCAATTCTAGAAATTGACCTCACATCTTGTAAATTACCTTAAATAAAGAGAACTGAAAGACAAAAATGATCAGCAACAGATAAAAAAATATTTAAATCACTGAAAGTGTCACTGCACTTATTACATATTAGATTTCTTGCCCTATATATGATCGAGAAATAGTCTTAGATGCATATTTGTTTTGTTGCTTGTTGTGCATCAGTTGAACAGAGCTTGAATCATCAAATCGATACGAAGCACAAACATTTTATAGCACGATCGACACATGCATTTCTGTCTCAGAGATAGTGTTTGGTGCCAGAAAACATGTTTAATACCGTAGCATTCCGTATGTTCCTATCCAAAGTCAGGAGCCTTCTTTATGTAGTATTGGTTTGTCGTTCTATGACAAATGTATTGTTAGCTTATTTTTGGCATATAACCCATTTATAAAACGATCAAACATATGTTTCATGGGACCAGGTGAGCGAGTAAGGCTCTTTGGAGCGTTTAAGTTTTGTGGAAATCTCATAATAAAAGAACGCAACATTTCTGAATGATGTTTAGATGAATTATACATGTTGTATATATATATATATATATGTTGTAGAGTTGTCACTGGCTCAGACGTACCTATAAATATAATTATTTTCTGTGACTGTATCTTACATTAATTTGTAAGATCCTTTACTATAGATAATTTAGCTGATCTGTAAAAAAAACATCTTCATGTCTTATATATTTGTACTGTAGTACGACGCTAGATTAAAACTGACGTGGAAAGGTAACACCCGGCCACCGAAAGCTTCATTTTTATGAAGCCAAGGTGGTCGTGTGGTCTAGCGGGACGGCTACATTGCAGGCGATTTGGTGTCACGATATCACAGGGTTCAAATTCCGGCGAGGGAAGAACCAAACATTTGCGAAAACAAATTTACAGATCTAACATTGTTGGGTTGATGTTTAGACGAGTTGTATAAATAAATATATATATTGGTTTCGATCACGTCTTTACCATCGGTCTTGTCACTTCTCTTGACACTAAGACCGTCTACCTTGAAAAAGGTTTAACGTCAAGGTCACCGTTAACCCCCAGGTCTTTTTATGTAATGAATACGGAAACCGTCATAGAGAGAAAGTAAATGTTTAGAAATGTTAGGATCATCAAGCCACAACTGTGTAGCAAAATGGCCGAAAAGCTTAGACAACCTATGTAAGGGAGGTAATCCGCATCGAAGGTTCGAGCAGTGCTCACAAGTTGCTTCTAGTTCTTTGTGGAACATATGAATTCAACTTCTATTTATACATGTATTGTGTTATTAAGGTAGCTGGGTCTAAATTAAAATCCAAAGAATGTTTTAATAATTTGTCAAAATATAGTTTATATCATGCTTTATTTAAAAATATAATAAAAAGTATCGGTTAGGTCACGGGGCTTATTCTCACGCAACAGATTGTGCAAACTTGTCCGATTTTGTATAGATAATGCATGGAAAACCCAATTCTGTGTCATAAAACAAAAAACTTCACTACAGAAATTTGAGATAAAATATAGCTCTTAAAGTTATATGGTTCGCTACTGACCCCTTACGGATCCATAGAGGGTTAGTAAAATCCATAAGGGGTGACGAACGATGTGGACGCCAAGTGATGAGAAAAGATCACTTGGCCCTCTGGTACAAATTTGAGACAATCAGTATCATAATTTGATCTAAAGACCATATTGATTTGAACTTGAAGACAGGAAAGCAACGCACAAAACAAGTCTACAAATTTAGCGTTTGTTTTCCGAATAATTCCTAAATTAACCCAGAATGAACAACTTAATCATTAGTTGGACGACATATTATCTTTGAAAACAGGTCTGTTCATTTTAAATTATATTTTGACATAGAAGACGGGCACACAAAACATGCCTTCTCATTTGGTATTATGATTTTATCTGGAAGACGGAGAGGTGATAAAAAAAAAAAGTTTCAAAATTGGCCTTAAATAAAAATAATTTAGAAAAAAAACAGTCATGTTCTTTGTGAAACAATGTAAATAAATGATGAATACCTTTATATATACCATTTACATAGGCTTGTTAAAAACTTTCCACTTCAAACTATCATGAGTACTTGCAGTTGATAACAATAATTAATCGTTTTTGATATAACCAGCAATACACCCCCATTAGCCCCGATTAGGTAACTATAAAGACGAATATCCAGTGACTTAGTAATCAAAGCTCATTCTGCATTTTTTTCAAGCATGTTTTGAGATTTCAATTGAAAATAAGAAAAAGTATTATCAAAAACGCTTAAACATGTTAAATTTAATAAAGTTAATTTTTTCAGTGACAATATAGACGGGTCATTTGACTTGAACGTGTTGAACTTTTATCCAGCCAGATGTGGTCAACAAACGCTAGTGACCACCATGTCCCAGAAAAAAGGCAGTGTAGTTTTATAAATATGAATATACCTGTACAATTTAGTCATAATCAGCTGTATAATCTAACTGATATGTATAACTTAAACAGTGATACATTTAATAATGAAAATTCCCACATACGTAAATGTAAGTACGTCACACTAATTTGCTACCAGCATTATATAATTATAGACATTATAGTTCAAGCGTATCATTTTTAGAGGTTATTATAACGCTCTAGATAGTCGACTCTGGATATGCAATTGAAGGTTAGTGTCACAGTTACAGTATTAGTGCTATAATATTCATTTATTTGTATTCTTTTTAAAATCCGATAATTACGGTTCGGTGCATGTAACTCATTTACAATACAGCGGACTGCAGACAAGAAAACACACATTTCTAGAACCCACAGGCACTTGTCTCTAAGTTACACCCTAAGAACTTGGACATACAGGTATTTTTTCAGAGACAAGGGACTGTGATAAATCCCGTGTTGTACCTCACTACATAACTGATTAACCTAGAGAAAACATTACGGTTACCTGTGTTTATTAATCTAGTTTTTTTCGCAGGATTGAGGATTTGATCAGTCACATTATAATGATTATTACCCGATGAAAATAGGATCCATTGTACGAGTAAACACACACACACATACATGTAATAGACAAGGTAAGTGCTGTACACAACATAAAATATTTATAAACAGAATTGTCGAACTTTGAACTGTTAAAAGTCGATATATATATGTGTAGTAACTTAGTTTACGGTACATTGCAATGTTTGGAAAATATACTGCTTCGTGTAGAACGTTGTACATGCACAGTTTTTTTTTTACTTCATTTATCCGTGTTGTGAAATGTGTGCGTTTTCAGTTCGACTCAATATCGTTATTATATCATATATCATAACTTACTTCCGCATTCTCCATATTTAAAGCATTTTGGCATCATATGTAGGGTTGGATTCTCATTCAATGTTCGATTTTTAAACATATAAAAAGACCTGTAAGACTTAATCAAGAAAATTCAAGAATGAAACACTACGGAGACTCTCCACTACTTAAAAAAATAGGTTACGAGGCACCGAAAACGTTTTGGGAAGTATTAAAACATACTATAATCATAAAATGGAATTGCTATCATGGCTAGGGTACCGCGGCGTGTACTGTTGTATTCATGGTGAAGTTAAATCCAATGCATCGTAAATTGAAATGCAACGCCATCCAGTCAATTGACTCTGCATACAAAATTCCTGCCCCTATCAAACATATTTCAATTTTCCGTTTGCGGTCGAATTTCCATGCAGCTCTTTATCGCAATCTACAAATTTATTTTTTGCTTTGTGCATTAAAAAGTAATTTCTTTCCATCCTGGAAACGTGACCAATACTTGCCACTGGACAATAAGCTTAAACAATCAAATTTGAGAAATAGGAGTTAATTCATTTTTTTTTATTTATCATTGACTGGCCGAACATAATGATATATAGGTATATTTGCATGTGTCACCGTTTTTTAAGACTAATAAAAATAAACTAGCAGAGAGTATTTTGGGATGTTTAAAATCGTAACTGTAAAATGGTAGATTTGAATAATTCGATCATCGATAGCCAAGGGTGGTGATCCAGTTTTTTACTCTCAAGATCACCGTCTCTAGCTAGCTAATGGTTGAGATTCTGGCCCTTTCTCTCCATGTGCGTACAAAGATGAATATTGATATTGTAGAGAGAATAAAAATGTACAATTGTAAGCCTAATCATGCTTATATCAAAGACAGGAGTTGTGGTAAGGTCCCGTCACTAAGGTTGTTATGAGGTACCTATCAAATAGACCAATGTGCAAAGACGTAAACGAGTACAGGTAAATATACGGCTTTCAACAATACGCAAACCCAATACCTACGGGGCGCCGAATGGGACTCTTGTGGTTTTGTACTGAAATTCAATTTTGTAGGACAAAAGTGAGTTTTGTTCAACAAAAATGATTTCAGTTTAACAAAATTTGTAGCATACTACAAATTTAAATTGTGTCATACAAATTATCTTTCAGTGGACAAAAGTTACTTTTGTCATGACAAAATTCATTTTTGTAACACAGACTTTACTTTTGTTACCTAATTTGAAAATTGGGCGACAAGAGTCAATTTTGTATGCAAATAAGTTTAGTTTGGATTCTGTAAACTAATTTGCATACAAAACTGAGATTTTGTCACAAAACTCAATTTTGTCTACACAAAAAATAATTTTAATTACAAAATCACAGGATGCTAATTAAATCAACATGTTAATTGCGTACAAATTCAATTTTGTCTCACAAAATTTACTTTTGTGTTTTAATTTCCATATCAGGTAACAAAAGTCAATTTTGCATAGTACCTATCAATCTAATTAAAAACCGATCTCTCATGCTCCCGTTTTCTGATATATTTCCCACGCGACATATCAGAAAACGGGAGCATGAGAGATCGGTTTTTAATTAGATTGCATACCTATTTGACAAAAATGAATTTTGTCTACAAAAATGAATTTTGTCATTACAAAATTGAAGTTCTCATAAAACAAGTCTGTATCACATAGTTTTGTAACACAAACATTATTTTGTTATGACAGAATTGAATTTTGTGTACACAAAATTGATTTTGATTACAAAAAGTTTAAGTCCCATTCGGCACCCAGTAATACCGTATAGTCAGCTGTAAAAAGTATAAGAAAACAATTGTTTTTGATGACATATTATGAAAATTCGATACATAAACCTATGTGTTTATCGTTTCTGGTTTTTTTTTTTATATATAGATTAGACCGTTGGGTTTTTGTTGAAATTGTTTTACACTAGTCAATTTTGTGTCCTTTATAGCTTGATGTTCGGTGTGAGCCAAGGCTTCGTGTTGAAGGCCGTAATTTGACCTTTAATTCTTTACTTTTTACAAATTTTGACTTTGATGGAGAATTGGCACTCTTAAGCCCCAGTCACACTGTCCCGTACAGAGGCGGATTTAGGGGGGGGGCCCAGGGGGCCCGGGCCCCCCCTTTTTGGGAAAAAATTTAGTTGCTTATATAGGGAATCACTGAAGCGTGACTGGAGCGGGCCCCCTCTTAGGTCAGTCAGTAGACCCACGTTTCTACCACGCATTGTGATCCGTTTCGATACGTAGTAAGCACGTTTTGTTACGTCCCGCTTAGCTTTGATACGTTTTTACTAGGTCTCTACTTCGTTTCAATTTTCGCTACGTTTGTTGTTGAATTTTCAAAACATACGGGGCAGGTCCCGTTTTGAACAAAATATCACTACTTTCGATACGCTTCGTTATGTATATTCCCGTTTTGCTACGCTTTCAAAATGTAGTAAAATGTATCTCTTGAAAAGTGACAGTGTGACTGGGGCTATACCACATGTGTTTCCTGCTTAAGCTGGTACTTAACCTGCCCTCGAACGGTTAGCCCTAGCTTAATTGTGTCTCTTGATGTATTTAAATAAATGTTTTACCTGAAAGTCTTAATGTGTGTAGAGGTTTCTTTAAACGGATTTGATTAGGACAATAAAAACCGTCATCGTGAAACTTGACAGAGTTGCAACCTAAATTCTATAATGATATGACAATTCTGAACTAGATCATTATCTATCAATTTAATAAGTATGTATGTAACATAGTTTAAATTTGTTTATTTCCAGTCCCCACATGGCTTCAAATACCTTTTGTGGACCTTGCAGCAGAAAAGATACTTCGTCTTCTGCTTTATCCTGGTGTAGCGATTGTGAAGAACCGTTGTGCAAAGAATGTGTTGATGCTCATCGCGTTATAAAAGTATCGGCTGCGCATCACGTGGTTGACTTGGAACATGCGTTGTCTGTTCCTGGAGCTATAACTACCTCTCAGCAATATTGCGATAATCACACAGACCTCTTCCTTGATTTATTTTGTACGTATCACGATGCACTATGTTGCCGAGCATGTATGACTGAATACCACAGAAACTGTGAAACAATTGTGCCAATTGATATTGCATCAAAAGACATCAAAGACTCGACTCTGCTGACTGACTTAAGCGAAGAGTTGGATAATATTATTACTTCTTCTAAACAGATCGTAAACGTACGCAAGAAACATAGCGACAGTATTTTAGAACAAGAGAACACACTCAGGCAAACAATCAAGAAAGCGAAGGATAATGTGATCGCATATGTAGAGAAGTTAGAACGTTCATTGATGAACGACCTCAAAGAAAGGAAGGACGCGCAACAGGCAGAATTACAAGCTGAGAAAGAAACCATGTTGAATATGGAGAAAGAAGCAGAAGAACTTCAACGGCAGATTTCTTATACGACAACAAATGGTTCTAAAAAGCAGGTGTTCTTGCTACTTCATAAAGTAAAGACAGGCATTGCAAACATGGACCAACGTATAGAAAAGACAATACGAACAATGCACAAACCAATATTACAGTTCAAAGAATCTAATAGTGGGTTTACCTTCAGGGAACAATTAGGAAATATACAATTAAGAAATGATACGTGTTCAATCACATATAATTCACCAAAACTCAGATTTGCTCAAGTCTTACCAGATCCAAACATCACTTTTAGCACCTTAGAATTCGAAAACAAATTCGATGTTGATACTAGTCCTCAAATGCAAATAACCGGTATGACAGCAACAAAGGATGGTAAATTGTTGTTGTGTAATTACAGAAATAATAGCATCTTAGAGTATGACTTGAGCGGGACATTTAGTTCGAGTTGCCCATTATTCGGTGCTCCTTGGGACATTACCACAGTTCCAGATGAAAAAGCACTAGCTGTCACTACTATGCCGAAAAGTAGTTCAATTCGTTTTATCAATGCGGAAAATCTAAAACCCGGGAAAGCTGTCGAGTTACCGGGAAACTGTTACGGAATAGTGGCAACAAAAGACAAGATTTTGGTCGGTGGTATCAATGAATTTTATATATTGACTACAGAAGGCACTCATCAAACCACAGTTAAAGTTAAGAAGCCGACAAGAATGTGGTACATGAATGTTGTCAACGGCAATCTAATTTATTCAGATCAGAACAAAGTATTCTGTGTTAATCTTGAAGGACAGGAAGTATTTGTTTATAGTTCACCCGGTCTTTCTAGACCAATGGCAATCGCCATGGACCACAAGAGTAACCTCTACATACCCGGATGTCACTCGAATAATATACACCGTGTAAGTTCAAGCGGTTCATACGTCGATACTGTTCTTGGGCAAATCGATAATATTTCGAATCCTTGGGCAATTTGTTTCGATCACAACTCAGGAAAACTTGTGTTTGCTAACGACGATGGCAAAACAATTTGCGTCTTTAAATGCAAATAAACATATTTGTAATGGTTACTGTTTCTCAATCATTTTTTTTTTCAATTACGAACATCGCTCTCATTGCCGTTCTTTATCCCAGTTGTTTTGATTGGTTGTGTGTGTTTCCTTATTATTTTGCCTTTACATTTTACAAAATACGCTATAGGATTTTGTTATTGTTGAAGGCCATTCGGTTTTAGCTGGTGAATATTTGTCTCACTAATGATAATACCACTTTATTTTATTTTAATTCTGTAGTCCCTATAAATAAATTAATTATAAGCTAAATGTTGAATGTCTGTTGGATCTCGATAATCCAACAGTAAACAAAAATACTGAAACATTCAAACTCGTAAATCTAGAACAAACCGACTAAGCCATGGCTTTAAAGAAAAAGGAATTAAAAAAACGGTAAACAAAACACAACATAGAAACACATAACACTGAGCAATACAAACCCCCTACAAAAAAACTAGAGGAATCTCAGGTGCTCCCAAAGGATAAGGCTGGTCATCCTAAAGGAGTACTGACAAAGTTTGCATACATTTAATTTTCATAGAAGACCTAGGCATCATTCCGACTGTTTTTAGTTGAAGGGTATCAGTTTGCTGAAAGTAGAAAATTGGTATAGCAAATTACTACTGAAAATCGGACACAGCAGACGTCAGCATGAAGTTAAAAATTGTTTTGCAGTAATTCGGTCAAATGATCAACCAGAATGCAACTCAAATATGATTTATTGACTGTTCGCTTAATGTCCAGCGGCAAATATTTCATACATTTTCATGACAATAAAAGTTAATGATAACTGCAAGAGGAAAAGGTTATGTTTGATATATGGAAGGGAATATCTGCCATAATCATACATTTCTTAGTTTGTTAATATCGTAATTTGTAACGTAAATAAAGTCAACAGTAGTATACCGCTGTTCGAAATTCATAAATCGTCTGAGAAAAAAAAACAAATCCGGGTTACAAACTAAAACTCAGGGAAACACATCAAATATAAGAGGAGAACTTCGACGACACAACACTAAAATGTAACACACACAGAAACGATCTATAATATAACAATGGCCATTTTCCTGATTTGGTACAGGACATTTTAAGAAAAGAAAATTGGTGGGTTGAACCGGGTTTTGTGCTAGCCAAACCTCCCGCTTTTATGGCAATGTTAAATATAACACTAAAATGACGCCATTACATGACAGGAATACAGTACAAAATAACGCAAGAATATTCAGGACAGAGAATTACGCAAATTAACAATACAATACAATATAGAACATTTCAACAACAAACAACAGAAACACTGAAGTGAACAAAAAACAAACGACAATGCAACAGACACAGAAACAAACAATAACAATTGCTATTTTCCTGACTTCGTACAGGACATTTTTTTAGAAAGAAAAAAAAATGTTGTGTTGAACCTGGTTTTTCGGCTAGCCAAACCTCACGCTTTAATGGCAATGTTAAATATAACACCAAAATGACAACACCACATGACAGGATCAAAGCAGAAACACCCAGGACAATTTGCAAAATTTGTAAAATGATTTTTTTTTTAATTTGTAACGTGTATTTTGATATCCGATACATGAATTCCTACATTTCTTGATTTGTGAAATATAGTTTCTTACTGTGTTATTGCAAATTTGTCTTAATTTGTTAACGTATTTTTTTCGTTCGTTACATGCAGCTCTATATTTTTTAATTTGTGAAATGTAATTTCTTTGAGTCATGTTTTGGACACTCCTGTATGCGCACAATTTTTGTTATAGTTTATAAATCTAATGAATGTATCAATTATATTAAATTTGAACCTCGTGCCGTTTGAAATAGTGTAAAATAGACTAAGTAAAGAAATCATCAACACTGTATCCAGAAAAATCTGTTTATTTCCGTTACACGCATTATAGAATTATTTCCCTATTTCTATATATAAGGAGGGCTGAACTAATTTTCGTTACAGTTTTTCAAGGGTCATAATTAGGTTAAAATAAAGACACTCAGATAAATCGGACACTACTTATGGTAAATAAATATAAATATTGACAGCAGATTTCAGTCAGTATGTAACTAATGGTAATATCTTTGGTTAGCTTGCTTGTTAGTTGAACCGTGAAGTCATTGTTAGGTAAGGTATACTACCCTCCTTTTAAAGTAGCTTAGTCCTACAGACTAAATCTGCTGTAAAAAAAGCCAAATATTTACATGGACACAAATATAAAACTTACTTTGTAGTCTGTTTACCCTTTGCTTTATTTGAGTTGATTGTAGCCGCTAGGGTTTATCAGCGCAGTCAAAAATAAAAGAATAAAGTAGAACATAATCAATTTTCCAAGGTGTTAGTGTAAAAAGATTCGTTTTAATCTTATTTTATAAAGTGTAACGTCAATTCGTAGGATGACTTTTAAAAAATCAACATAATTTATAATAAGAAATTTCCTTCATTACTTTTATGTCCATACGCCAAAGATAAAGTGTGTACTCTACGATTGGTCCTTCATATTTTGAATGCAATTTCAAGTTCAAATTAAAAATATGAGTCATGATAAATATGCATTTTCATATTTTTTTTTCTAAAATTCTATCAAAGTGACTATAAAACATAGATAATTATATATAAATAGCTCTATTTAGATGTTTGTACGAAAGAAGACTACAGTACCCGAACACGTTATTCTGATTCCAATCCACTATATTCTTTGCTCTTATTTACAAACATAGAATGCTTATCGAAAAACAGCAAACAGCTTAATTTTTCCAGTTAGAAATCGACCTTAAGACATCCTACATTTAACACCACGAGACTTCGAGAACAGGCGACAGGGGAAGATGGTATACAACGAATATGAAATATATAAAGCAAGCCAGTTTTCCCGCATTTTTACAATATATATTATGTCAATTATTCTTGTAAATATTAAAGCATTTTAAGTGTTTAAATATTACAGACGGAACTTGACCCTTAACGAAGAGGTATCATGAATATTATATATAACCAGGACGGAACAAGATTAAAATTAACTTGACACGTCGCCAAGTTTTTGAAGCTGTAAGCACTTTGTGTGTTTGAATGATACATCCACATAAACAGCGTTTAGTCATGATAGATACAATATATCCAAAACTATCAGTTCCCGTTTAATTGGCGCGGTTAATGATCTTTAATGAAACATGTACATGTACTCACTTGTGTATTTTTTTTTGTTGCATTGATAGTTTGAATGCTCCTGGCATTTTAGATTTTTTTTCTATGACAATTGATGCACAATAAAGGGTAATATAATTTCAACTTGTCAATAAACAGAACGTGCACCTTGCTGACTTTGAGATTCAATTTAAAAAAATAATCTTGCAAATCTTATTCCTCACAATATGAATTAAAGTAAACGCGACTAGATATAAACGAGACAGTAATTAAACGACAAAAATAACCAAACTTATTTTATAATAGGCAAGCGTCTATATACAATGTAATAGTACTTGTGAATGTAAACTGTCATCATCCGTAAGTTCGCCAAGTAACACACAATGCCTACCAAGTCAGGCAATTATTTTTTCAGACTTTATGTTTGTACCCTCGCATATGTATCAAAAGTAAACATTGCTACTTAACAGACTATGTGAAAACGGATGGGTCGGGCCCTCTTTATCGTTGTGTGTTATACATGTATTCGTAAAAATTGCGATCGACTGTGCTTTCTGTAAATCGCATTTCTGTTAGAACTATTTAAAGATACTCAGTAAATTTTTAAAAAATAATTGCAAGAACATACCTTCAAATACCCACTCTGGACCTGGTAATGTCGATTTTCTGACATGAAATCTCATTCAAGGAGGTTGTGATGAAATAAAACCACAACACAACCAGTTTGAATAAGGACACATGTTCATGTTTCTTTTCTACAGGGTATGTCTAGTCCACACAATCTTGATAAGCTGTAGATAGTGTACAAAATACAAGCGTCTATTCTGATGGCAGCAAGATCACAATTATTATCTCAGTCGTTTGACCGTCAAAGAACACATGCGTATCTGACTATTCGATCCATTTGACCTCCAAGGAACACATGCGTATCTGGGTAGGAGGATGCAACTGAAACCGCAGCACCTCATTCAAGCAGGTTGTGACCTTTTCTTTTTGTCTCAACCAGGTTGAACAAGGGGCAGCAACTACATGTATGTTTAAGCAGGGTCCACATGGCACGTGCAACAAAGGTTAAAAATAAAATACATTGTGTCACTGAATCAAGATTATAATGGATGAATACAAGAGACACAATTTATATCAAACACATGCATGACTTTATTCGAACATAACTATTTTCCAAAACATTTGAATATACAGATAGTTTAATTATAGTTCGCAAAGCATACTGATTGAGTATTAAAATAGGAATAGATTGGAGTGGAACTTTCATCGCATTACATTTCTGTCTACCAATTCATCAGAATTCATTTTCAGTCGTAAAGCTATATATATTTAGGGAAATATTACGATATAGAGCATGCGACGTGCAAATTATTACATATTAAAGATTACTGTCTACAAGTAAGGTTGCAATGTTTAGCAGTTATTTAACATAACAGAGATTTAAGAAAACGAACACACACACACAATAAAAAAACAGGAATTTTTGGTGCATTTTTGACAACAGTGCTAAGAAATAATCTCTACTTTGGTTTTTGGTATAAAATTATGAGAGATTATTGATAAAAAAAAATGCAGGAAAACTATGTTGAAGCGGTCAAATTATCAATGGAAATATTAGATCGGATTAAATTTTAGAAGAAATACATGTATGTCCATTTAACCAAATTAATGGTATTCTATGGTATTTAAATCATAAAATTAAGAAATAACGTTGAAGTCTGAAATAAGAGTTTTGCAACATTTCACGGAATATATATAAACTGTGCAAAAGCATTTATGTTGCTGCTTTTGAAAATTGATATTTAATTTCAGGCAGCTATAACTGCATCCAAATGAGACATATTTGAATTTGCTTATTAAATTTATCAGTTGTCAATAAAATTTGTAAATTTGGACCAACTAAAGAAGAAGAAAATTGAAATAATATATTTTGAAGAAAAAAAATGTATTACAATTCAGTCATGCCAATACTTACATTACTTAGCTTGATGTATTCGGATTGGGTCGTGTTGTACATTTTCAATATGGACACTCATTCAAGGAGGTTGTGATGAATTTTTTTCAACACCACAACCAGTTTGGATAAGTGCTCACGCTGAAGACTTTTCTCGTAATGAATATTTCCCGCTCTTACCAGCAAGACATCGATCAAGTGATGAAAATCATCCGCGCCGCAGCACCTCATTCAAGCAGGTTGTGACGTATCAAGACCCGTCATCAACCGATTTGAATCAGGACCCGCAACACAGTCTAACACAAGTTAAAATGTCTCTTTTAAAAATCCAACAATAAGGAAAAATACACAAAAGAAATGAACAAATCCAAATCAAATTGTGAACTGATACAAGTTGTTGGTCGAACGCAACTTTTATATATTTTCCGGACAAATTAAAACACGTAATCCGATTGGAGAGCTTAAATTTTCGTAAGTCAGGCTTTCTCTACAAACTAGAATGTGTACATCCGCTATTGTAATATCAACTAAATCCAGACATTTTGCCAGAGTATCAATACATCCGCCGGCAGGACGTTCTATCCGGCTTGTCAATCCATGTACTAGTTTTGACGTACATAAATCTACTTAACATTTTTAAGTGTTGCGGAAACTGGATGAAATGCGATGTTGTTGTACTCAAGTGAAAGATTCCCAAATAGTCCACGTATAATAAGTGTTTTGTACACGTTTGTGTAATATATTTTTGCAATTTATTGTCGTAGATAGAAACATACCAGTAAAAACAGTTTATATCATAAAAACTTTACAATATCGTATCATGCTTTTTCTTCGTACATTGCCGTCAATAGCAGTCGTAAGGTGTCATGAATGACAGTTGTTTACTTGATTGTTTGTCCAGATGCATATGATCATCTTTGCAAAGAATTAAGAAACATCAAAAAAGGAAGAAAATATAAGTCTACAATAGTCGACATTAGCTTGATTTTTTTTTTATTTTGAAAATTTATTTATACAACTTCTAAGGGGTAAATGTCATATATCTGAAGGATCTAATACTAATCCCTTTACGAGTCTGAAAGTATAATAAACATAGTATATAAAAAATAATAGCTTTACTATCGTGGAAAAACTTTTCCATCAATTATATTTTTAAAATCGTACACGATCTAAGCTATACCCGACACCATTGTGTATGACAGAATTACATATGGTTCTACACAGCTACTTTTGCATAGGTACTATTTCTGTACTAAAAATTTGTAGTACTGGAAATTTACTTTTAATATTAAGTACTATTGTGTTACTACAAAATTATGGTAATATTTAGGTACCTGTATTTTACAGTGCTGTATTTGTATTTGAAATTTAGGTACTACAGATTTTTGGTTACTACCGTCACATTTTCAGCATTTTGTAAGATTTTTCTATTTCAAATCTCTCAAAGTTATGATTTTCAAATATAGAATATTGTATTATTTCTGTACAAAAATATTTAGTGCAAATCAAGTACTGTAGAATACAAGTACCTAAATATTACCATAATTTTAAAGTAAAGAAATAGTACTGCATAGTTTTAGTACAGAAATAGTACCTATGCAAAAGTAGCTTTAAAACTTAGACTTTTTTTTATTCGAAAACAACATGTAAATTATTTCAAATGTTTGCTCAAGGTGCTGTCTTATTTTGTTGAAATTCTTTTGTTTTTTGTTGTTGTTGTTGTTGTTGTTGTTTTTTATTTCAATTCCATGAGAATTTACAAATCAAAATATTTCTAAATTTATTTCTTGCGCCATAAAAAAGGTCTTTGACTCCATCACTTATTTGTGTGAATAATACGTTTGTCAACTTTTTTGAATTTTGTGTCCTCCATGCTTTACAACTTTGTACTTGTTTTGGCTTTCTAACTATTTTAATCTGCGAGTCCCTGATGGGTCTTATGAAGATGAAATGAAACGCGCGTCTGGTGTAATAAATTATGATCCTGGTACCTTTGACAGCTATTGTCCAACTCATTTTCAAATACGTTAGAATCATGTTAGGTATGCGATTGCGGTAATAAATTCTTATGTAATTTAAATTCCAAAATTTCTAAACAATTACTCCGCATTTTCAAAGAATGAAGATAACATAATTAACTTGCATACTTTTTTAAAATATTTGTCAGATGCTATATTGTAACTATTAACATTTTCATTAAAAAAAAATATATAAAATTCTAAGTAAAATGACAGAGTTTTTCAATGTTGAATAAAAGACTTATACACAGACTTTTTAAATAAATGCTGCACACAAGTAAAAACACTTATATATAAGTCACATTCTCAAGAAAATAAAATGTTATATTTTCACAATTTTCATTCTGAATCAATTCCTTTCTGAGTCATGAAGAAGTTTATGTCTGCGCTCCATAGAATTATAAGAAATATTGACAAAGATAGCAACTACAGGTCGCCATTCGGGTTTCATCAATAAGCAAAACCCCTACTGCATAACTATAAAGACAAATGTAAAACAATTCAAACGAAAAAATGTATATTATTTATTTTTTCAACGGTCCATTTTCTCCCCTTTTTGCCGATTGTTTATTATTGTTTGCCCCACCAAGACATTCCTATTTGATGCTGTTATCAGATTAAATTATCAACGAGAGAAAATCTTTGTAAAAAGCTGTGGAAATGTTGGACTTATTTATTCAAATATTCTGATAAATAGATACTGCAAAATATTTCAATCAAAGAAAAAGAAAAAGTCTATGCTATGGCGTTTAAGATAGTTGACTGAAACTCTTATACTGCGCAGATTTTGTTGAGAAAAGTCTTAAATGAAAACTGAAAAAGTCTATATACAATATAAAATAAGAAGATGTGGTACATGTATGATTGCCAATAAGACAACTCTCCACAAGGGACCAAATGAAACACCAATTAACAGATGTAGCTAGGTCACCAAGTGTGTTTCTGTGTATTTATAGACTTTATTTGTTATAAACATGTAGTTAACTTATTTCAAAAGTTCGATATAACTAATAGTTGGTTTAAAAAATCTCGTTTGCAGTTAAAATTATCGTTTATTCTTATAAAAATAAAATACTTGAACAAAAATAAATACATATTTGTATAACACTAATGTTTACAACCATGATTCGGATATCATCAAGTTTCAGGCGGAAACAATAGATCGATCACATTTCCTATCAAAACAGTCGTGTCTCGAGTGATTTATTCAATATTTTCGTCCATTATATAAAATTGGTATTAGAAAGGATTAATTTCAAGATGATTATAATCAGTTGCGGAAGCGTTCTATCCACTTCCTACTTCTAGAAATGTACTATTTCCTACTTATATACAATTCTACGAATAAAGTTGTAACAACTGCTTTGTTTGTGCATGTCTAAACTCGATTTGTCGTCATTTATTCGTGTGTAATATATGATTTTTTTTTTCTCCCATTTTAGAAAATATTTGATTTTTCATGTTTATTTCTTTATTTGTGTTTTGTTATTAATTTGTGTTGTAGTAACTTCGTTCGCTTTATTGAATTATAATAACAATTTTAAGGTATAATAGACCGGTATCTTCCACAGTTTAAATGACATGGATCGATGTAAGTAACATAGGTCGATGTTCTACCTTTAACGATTAGTAAAATATCCGTATAGTCGATGTTCTACCTTTAACGATTAGTAAAATATCGGTATAATAGTAGATGTTCTACCTTTAACGATTAGTAAACTATCCGTATAGTCGATGTTCTACCTTTAACGATTAGTAAAATATCCGTTTAGTCAGCAAAGAAAGTGAATTTTCAAACAAAATACAACGACTAGATTTATAACAAAACATAAATGATAAACAAATCTGACAGACAGCAACCAACAATCAACTCATCATTTAGTAATGTGTCTTTCTATGTTGCGATGTTTTACTCTTGTTTCAGCTAAGGTGGAAGGTTGGTACCTTTTTAAACGTTTAAACCCGCTGCATTTGTTTTTCTCGTTTTCTTATATAGACAAGACAGTTGATTTTATCTCTGTTTGATTGGTTTTACACTAGTCATTTTTGGGACCCTTTATAGCTTGCTGTTTGATGTGAGCCAAGACTCCGTGTTGAAGGCCGTACCTTGAATTATAATCACTATGGTTTACTTTTACAAATTGTGACTTGGATGGAGAGTTGTCTTATAGGCAATCATATCACATCTTATTATATCTACAGTAAGAATGTGGCGGGCGAAACATGTTGTGTGTGTGTAAATGTTCTGCTGCCCACAAAGAGTCCTTAATAAAACAACAAATATTTGCTCAATTACCCCCTTATCTGAAACAGTTGTCTAACATGAGAACATCATTTGCAAACAGTTGGACTCATACGATTGACAGCAAGCATATAAACAACAATAAAGACAAAAGACAAAAAGACACTCGTTGTCAATCTAAGAGTCCTACTCGCAGCTCCTGAATCCAAGTCACATTTTTTTTTCGTTTTCTGTGTAGATCGTTGGTTTTCCTGTGTTTTACATGCAGTTATTAGGTCCGAGACCACAATTATCGTCCCTTGATTATAGTCCCTAGTGTTGACACTGGGTTACTTGCCATTAATTTTTATACCCCTTCCAAATTTATATCTCCATGATTAATGCCTCAAATTGCAAGTAGGGAGGTAAAATTACTGTAAAGAAATTTGGGTCAAAAATTTTAAAGGAAAGTAGTGATTTGGTCCAGCTGAAAAAGGTTGACAATTAGCACTTTGGAAGCTGTCAAAAGATTTCAAGACGCCCTCAACATAAAGTTGTCCATATTATGAGTTAGAGCCGATGAAGTTTTCTATAATTTTGATATAATTTGTCCCAAAAGTAGTACAACACACTGTAAAAGTTTCTTTGAGAAAGCGCAGGTGGGATTTTTTTTTAATTTTCATTTATGTTCTAAAAGAAATGCACTACGAAATAATTGTGGTCTCGGACCAGTAGTCATTTTGGACCTAGCTTGCATTTTGGTGCGAAACAAATTTTCTTTTTGAAGGCCTTAATTATAGTTGTTTTCTTTTTATACATTGCGGTAGCGTGGATGATCGAGTGTTGGCACTCATACCACATATTCGTAAAACTATCAGACGAAGTCAGGGAGAACATAATTTATTTATTATATTTTGAATATAATAAATAAATGATGTTATCCCCGAATTTAAGGCAGGGCCCCAGTTACAATAGCATTTTCATGAAATAATATAAAATTTTATTAACTGTTCCAAGCTAGTATAAACCATGCAAACTTAAATTATTACGAGCTCGAAATTTCAAAGAAAACATAAATTATTGTGTGATTGTAAATGAAAAATCCCATAGATAGAAACCAATTTAAGACGCATTGATATCATACATGCATGTTTATCATTCAATTCATGATACCGGTGTCAAGTTCTTGCTGTACGCACTTCGTGTGAACAATTCAATTATGTCCTTGAAACTTATAAAGAGATATAATATATGGGTGTGTTTTCATGAATTGACACCAAAGTTCCGGAAGTAAGATATAAGTACAAAAATAAAGTTATCTCAAGTTTTATCTGCAAACTGATAACACCAAAAATAAAGCTTTCGATAGGAATCTTTGTTTTTGATGAGAGGATGGGTTTCTGTTATCTTTTTATTCATCATGTTGTCTCTCTGGAAATTTTTATGGTTACATTTATCTTCATATACTTCAGCATCGTTATTAGTCCGGCTGATCGGTGAAATAATTGCTCAATTAATGAGGAAAGCACCAAATTTTGCATGATGGTACATTTTTGTGTACTGAGCAATATAAGCTATGGACCATCCTCAAAATTTAATATTGCTGCTTATTTCAAGATGGCCGCCATACATTCTAAAATATTTTCCAGTATTACACAAACCAGTAGATTTGATGCTGGAAGCACAAAATTCAACATATTTGAAATATTTGGTGTACTAAGCAAGATTTTATTTTGATCTATCTTAGAAATTCAAAATGGCGGCTATTTTCATGAAAATATTTTTTTAATATTCATCATTGAGAATTGACCTAAATTTAAGCATTTTAATAAAGTAAAGTGTCATTTAGTCTCTGTTCCAATTCTATCCTTATGGTTTTGCCTGGCTTGTCATTTCATATACAAAGTAGCTTTCATAAAAAGCTGCAGTATTAACTTTCATTAAAAGCTGCAATATTTTTTGTCTTGGGTCACTTATAAAAACTGGGATTTAAGATTTATCTGCCCTAAGATATATACTATTTAGTGCCTGTAGTATATTATGTTTATTTGGTTTTGTGGTAGTTAGTCATTAGTAATAGACATTGTAATAGTTTATTTCCCTTTTCTTTATAGACTCCTGTAATCATGAATGATGGTTTGGATTTAAGTTGATAAATAAATCATGTATCTACTTGAGAACTCTTTTGAATGATTATTAACTACACTACAGTTTTATCAACTTAAATCATCATGCATAAATACCTCAGACCTGAACGATTGGATGCCAATCCTGATTCACCTACAGCAGCAAAAGAATGGTTTCACTGGAAACGAACTTTTACAAACTTTTTAACCTCTGCCGGAGAAGAAGCTCCAGACAAACTAATAATGTTGATCAATTTTGTTTCGCCGCGTGTATATGAGTATATTGGTGAATGTGAAACTTACGATACCGCTATATCACTGTTAGAAGCTGTGTATGTTCGACCAAAAAACGAGGTTCTGGCTAGGCACTTGTTGATAACACGCAGACAACAGACAGGTGAGACACTTGACCAGTTTCTACAAGAGCTTAAAGTATTGGCAAAGGATTGTAACTTTCAACCAGTGACGGCCGATAAATACAAGGAAGAATACACAAGGGACGCCTTTATAAATGGACTTTGCTCACAAATTGTAAATGGACTTTGCTCACAAATTGTTCGACAACGTTTGTTGGAAAATAAAACTCTTGACCTTAAGACAATGTTTGATCAGGCGCGAACATTAGATCTAGCTCAACGCAGTAATGAAGTGTATGTTCAGCCATTTTCTGTGACAGCCGCGATGGGACAAAAATCAGATGAAAGTGTTCCAGATAGCACAACAAAACTTCAATTCGTTACTGAAGAAGACAAGATTACAGCAGCTGCTGCACAACGACCCGGAAGTAAACAAAAGTGCTTCTTTTGTGGGAATAATGCTCACGCGAGACGTTTTTGTCCGGCAAAGGATGCCTCTTGTCATAACTGTAGTAAGAAGGGACACTTTTCGAAAGTGTGTAAATCTAATACAACAAGTACTGGGACATCTGCCTCTTGTACTCCCATATTAGCAACCGTGACTGCTGCATCTCCGCAATGTTTAAAGAAAGCGGTAATAAATGTGCGTGTGAATGAACGTCCGTGCAAAGCCTTGATAGACACGGGTAGTTCTGAAAGTTTCATTGATAGACAATTTGCAAAATTAATGTCAGTAAATATAAATGACGCTACCGGAAGTGTATCGATGGCATCCAGTGCTCTCAGTAGTCCTATAGTAGGAATTTGCAAAGTAAACTTAAACATTGATGGACATTTCTATCGGAATATGCAGTTGTCTGTCCTCAATAAACTCTGTTGTGACATTATCTTGGGACAGGACTTCATGAAAAGACACGACAGTATAAAAATAAGTTTCGGTGGAAGCAGACCAGCCGTAGAAATTAATGATTCAAATACAGTTTGTGGTTTAGCTGCTTCAAGTGTTGATCCCCCAGAATTATTTGCCACCTTGACAAGTGAATGCCGACCTATTGCTACAAAATCAAGGAAGTACAGTGCAGTCGATAGAGAATTCATAGGAAAGGAGACAACAAGATTACTTTCCGAAGGTATAATTGAGCCTAGTATGTCACCATGGAGAGCTCAAGTTTTAGTAACTTCAAATGAAAGGCACAAGAAAAGATTAGTAATCGATTACTCTCAAACTATAAACAGATTTACTGAACTTGATGCTTATCCGTTTCCTAACATTAATCAAATGGTCTCAGATATCGCCAAATACAAGGTATACAGTACGCTTGATTTACGTAGTGCCTATCACCAAATTCCGTTACGTGAACATGAAAAGAAGTATACAGCTTTTGAAGCCAATGGCAGTTTGTATCAATTTCGGCGAGTCCCCTTTGGCGTTACGAACGGAGTTGCTTGTTTTCAAAGGGTAATTGACCGTCTAGTGGCCGAAAACAAATTAGAAGCAGTATTTGTGTATATTGATAATATCACAATAGGCGGAATGGACCAAACCGAACATGACGAAAACTTACGTAGATTTCTTGATGTTGCCGACAAACATCAGCTAACATTTAATGAGGACAAATGTGTGTACTCTGTCGAGTCAGTTGATCTACTTGGATATACCATCAGTCAAGGTGTTTTACGACCTGACCCTGATCGAATGAAGCCGCTAAGGGAACTCCCTGTTCCCCACAGTCCTAAATCAGTGAAAAGAGCCATGGGAATGTTTTCGTATTATAGTCAATGGATACCAAGATTCTCAGACAAAATCAAACCTTTAGCTAACGCTACTTCTTTTCCGTTAGACTCTATTGCAGTGAAAGCATTCGATGATTTGAAATCCGATCTTGAAAACGCAAGCATAAGTGCAATTGATGAAGCTATTCCTTTTGTCGTAGAAACCGATGCATCAGATTCTGCAGTAGCCGGAAGTCTCAATCAGGGTGGAAGGCCTGTTGCTTTCTTTTCGAGAACTTTAAATGCTCATGAATTAGGACACTCATCTGTAGAAAAGGAAGCATGTGCCATTATAGATGCGGTTCGCAAATGGAGACACTTACTTAGTGGGAAACACTTCACTCTTGTCACTGATCAGGAAGCAGTTTCTTATATGTTTGACTCAAAGAAGCACGGTAAAGTGAAAAATGACAAAATAATTCGATGGAGAACTGAATTGAGCTGTTACAGCTATGATATAAAATATCGTCCTGGACAAGACAATGCATCAGCCGATTGTTTTTCTCGAGCTTACTGCTCATCCATCAGCTCCGATTCTCTTTCTGAACTACACAGTGCACTTTGCCATCCGGGCATCAATAGACTTCTTCACTTCGTCCGTTCAAAGAACTTACCTTTCTCAGTTGATGACGTGAAGAGAACAATCAAACAGTGTGAGATTTGTGCAAAAGTAAAACCTCAGTATGCTAAACCGAATGCATCAACACTTGTGAAAGCTACACAACCATTTGAACGCTTAAGCATTGATTTTAAAGGACCACTGCCGTCTGTTAGTACAAAGAAGTATATTCTTACCGTTGTTGACGAATACTCAAGATTCCCGTTTGCCTTTCCTTGTTCCGATATGACAAGCGCAACAGTTATTCAGTGTTTACGACAGTTATTTGCTCTTTTTGGTATGCCTGCTTATATTCACTCGGACCGTGGTCAATCTTTCATGAGTGCCGAACTCAAAACTTTTCTACAATCGCATGGAGTAGCTACTAGCAGGACAACGCCATACAGCCCACAGAGCAATGGGCAATGTGAACGCTATAACGGTATCATCTGGAAAGCCGTGACACTAGCATTAGAATCTTTGGGACTTAAAGAGACGCAGTGGGAGAGTGTATTGCCAGATGCACTGCATTCTGTTCGAAGTTTGTTATGTACATCAATAAACTGTACTCCACATGAAAGGTTTTTCAACTTTACAAGAAGATCATCATCTGGCCAATCTATTCCGTCGTGGTTAGCCAATCCTGGACCAATTTTAATGAAAAAGCATGTGCGTGCGACTAAATATGATCCTCTCGTCGAGGAAGTAGATCTTTTGGAAGCTAATCCAACTTATGCTCATGTTAGATTGCCTGATGGACGCGAAACTACTGTATCAGTCCGACATCTAGCACCAAGAGGACAATCAATAAGCAATGACAATCTTGATCATTCCGTTTTGAACGATCATACAACTATGGACATTTCCGAAACCGATGTTGAAAATACACTACAGGAAGCTACCAACAACACGGACAACAACACTATGGAAACATCTCCCGTTATTAGACGTTCTACACGTGAAGTTAAGAAACCATCTAGATTTGGATTTGACGATTAACTGAAATTTTTAATTGAACTATTGTGTTGACTTTTAGAGGGGGTGAATGTAGTATATTATGTTTATTTGGTTTTGTGGTAGTTAGTCATTAGTAATAGACATTGTAATAGTTTCTTTCCCTTTTCTTTATAGACTCCTGTAATCATGAATTATGGTTTGGATTTAAGTTGATAAATAAATCATGTATCTACTTGAGAACTCTTTTGAATGATTATTAACTACACTACAGTGCCTATCTTATTTCTTGGGTTGCATTATTTTGTAAGATGAGATAGTATAGTGTGATTTGAGAATTGTATAAACATATATCAGTGAAATGGCAGGAATTGAGGACAACAAGGACAAGAACATTGAAATGGCAGAAACTGAATCACTTGGGGATATTTAGAAACCTACAACTGAAGACACTTTTACAGAGGAAAACTCAGAAATGGATTTTCAACAATTGTACCAAGAATTTTTAGCAGATAGGAAATATAATGCTCAGAGAACAGCTGAGCTTGACCGCAATATAAAACAGAGCGAAGCGCGAATTGATAAAATGTGTGTTGGTCTCATAACGATGCAAGGTGAACAGAAAGAGGCAATGAATATTAATAATGAACAGATGAGAGCAACATCTCAGCAACTTTAGCAGTCTGAAGACAGGATAGACCACAAGGCTAGTGGTAAGCGCTTTGAGGAATGGACGGTCAGACCAATGAACAATTCAATGTTGTGGTGAGACGGATGGACAAGCTGACAACAACTGAGGAAGGAGACACAGTTCAATTCAAAATTGCATTTTGACAGCAGGGTTCTTTTCAACAAATGACATCTGTTGTTAGTGAACTAGTGGACAAGCGATAAAAAAGAAGTTGAAATTCCTGCAATGGACACATCATATAAGCCAAAATTTTGACCTTAGCCAGTACAACGCAAGTACACAACAATCTCCTTGCCTTGGGTTTTTCCACATAAGTTCGCATGAACCATCAACCGCACCAACTCTGTTGAAGACAAATTTGATAGCTTCACCTTAAGTCGGAAGTCCTATGTCAGGGCCTGTGGCTCTGCATGAGACAGTTTAAATTATTCAACCATAACCTTAATTTAAGAACATACTAGCAACCTCTAGAACTGATCAAGGATACCAGCAAATTGCTTATGTGTGTTCTTACGCACACTTACCACCTACTATGAGTAAATCATATTTGTGCTAAATAAACAATATAAAAAAATTGGACGCTTGTAAAGTTTTAAAGGGTCATCAGCTTCACTAGTTGCATCCGTCGTGTTGCACACAACAAGGAAATCTTCAACAGTGGTTTTATGTAAAAAAAAAATGCTTTAAAGCTATACATCAATATATAACAGAGACAAATCAGACACGTGTTTCATGAAAAGAAATATAAATTATTAACTGCATGAAAATTACTGTAAAAACATAAAGATACAAAGACGGTTCTACATTTAACAGTAATTAATATTTAAATTTTGTTTTTACTTTCAATAATAAACTAGACTTTACCTGTTGGCCATTTTTCTTCTTATACAAACATGACAAATGTATGAAGATATCACTAAAATATTTTTTTTTTGTAAAAAAGTTGTGTTATGATAACAGTACACTTCAACGTTGCTTTTCAATTGAAATGGATCGACAAGATATTTAGTCTCAGAAAATCTGTGTTAAAGTTGCAATATTTACTATTATTTTTTATAATATCGCGGTTTCAATAGATATTATTTCCTGAGTTCACATTGACAAGTCAAGATTTGGGTATTACAGACTACAGAATAATGAGATATTTATAATCAAATATTTTATTAATTTCCTTATTGTAAGCCTTATTTAAAATTTTACCAGGACGTTAAACGCCCCCTTTCGTTTTCTCGCCTGTTGAATGATCTTTAAATTGCGTGTATTATTCTTACAATGCATCTTAGTTATGCATTTAGGACATGTCCTTGTATTAAGAGAGAGAGAGATATTTATATTATGAACCCAATGTGGCCTCTGATTCATAAGTTCGGGTACTAGTATTTATCAATGACATCGGTAGAAAATCACAACAACGTAGGCACGTTGGTTGATCTTAACTTTCAGTGACAAATATTACTACATAGAAAATACAGTAGATTTGGCAATAAGAAAACTATACAAAAGAGTTCAAATGACGGTGATGTAACTAAAGGAACCTTAGGTTAACGTACGGAATGTCTTAAAATGAGAAAAAACCATACCGTATCAGTCAACTATGAAAGGTCTGCAAATGACAAAATGTGCAACAATACAAACAAATAAAACAATAACGACCGGATTTCAGAAAAATATATTGTTAGAAAAATTTATGGGACATACACGACAACCACTAAAATATAGTATCCTTTCTCACTTAGGAAAGGCGTGGTAAAACATGTTTGTGAGAGATCAACCCCATCCTAACCTTGAACAATGGTGTAAGCAGCACAATATAACAAGAGTGCATACGCTAAAATGTCTCACATTCTTAACTTACTTTTCTTTTCTCCTCCTGGTTAATGTATATCATTACTTCACACACGCACTGTATATTATACTTACTGTCTCTATAACTATGTATTTAGTTGATGAGAATAAAATTCATTCATTTAAACTTTAATTTTATTTTGATAGTCTTTAGTATAAAGCTTTACTACAAGTATTCCATACGCTTGACATGATCCAAGAAAATGACTCGGGTCAAGGTCAGATAAACCAAACGACCTTAAAAGTATGCAATGTAGCAAATATAGTTGAATTATTGCTTATACATGCTAAGAAACAGACATAACCAAGAAAACTAAACATAGACCAATGAACCCTGAAAATGAATTTAGTCAAGGTCAGGAGAACAATGCCAGACAGACATGTACACTTTACAATCAATTTATGCATTAAATATAGTTGACCTATTCCTTATAGTATCTAAGAAACAAACATAACCTTGAACACTTAATAACACTGACCACAGAACCATGAAAATGAGGTTAATGTCAAATGTTAACTACAAGATAGACATATACACCTTACAATCCTTCCATACAGCAAATATAGTTCACCTATTGTTTATAGTTAAAGAAAAACAGACGAAAACATAAAAACTTATTACCGAGCAATTAACCGTGAAAATTAGGTCAAGGTCAAATAATCCTGCGAAACTGATATGTACATTATAAAATATTTCCATACACCAAATATAGTTCACCTTTTGCGTATGGTATTAGGAAAAAAATCAAATACAACTGAACTTTGACCACTGAACATGAAAATGAGCTCAAGGTCATATGACACCTGCCAGTTTAAATAGACATGTACACCTTACAAGCATTCCATACACCAAATATAGTAGACCTATTGCTTATAGTATCTGTTATATGGACTTGACCACGAAAACTTCCTTGTTCGCTGGTCCATGAAATGAAGTTTAGGTCAAGTGAAAACTGTCAGAATGCACAACATTGCAAGGTACGCACATACTAAACATAGGAATCATATTATTTATAATGAGAAAGAATTAACATTATATAAACTCTTTTTTTAAGGTAGTCCCTGAACCATGAAAATGAGGTCAAGAACAATGGACATATGACAGACTGAAACTTTGTAACATAAAGCATCTGTATACAGAGTTGCAGGCTCGACAAAAACAAATCTGTTAAAAAACAGATGGAAATCGGTGTGACATGAAGCATACAAAACAACTTAAACAAAGATAACTGACACACATGACAGATATATGAGTACTCACAGGTACTGAAAGCTACTTTAAATCCAATAAATAGTAAATACACGACGATACCATATAAACAAGTCAAACTAATCTTATTGTTTTATTACTAGAACAACTATTTGATCCTAAATGCCAGACTCACAAAATAACATATATCCTAAGACTATTATACTAGTATAATAGTCCCAGGTATATCCCGTATTCAGACACAACATGCCGACTCAGAACAGACCTGGGCTTTGGCATAAGCTCCTGACACAACATGCCGACTCAGAACAGACTCGGTCTCACTTATTAAAAGGGGATATAGTTACGATACTGTTGTCAGGTCATTAAAGATTGCATATTTTGGCTTTAACATTGATTCACTGATAGGGTCTTTGCATCGGAACTAAACACATTTATTTCTTAAAAAAACAGTTGTTGGCATGACACGGGTTATGTTCTTCTCATATATTTTATGATAGTATGATACTAAACCCCTAACGGGAGGGATTGTACCTGATATTCATATGATGAAGACATAATCTTTCAATCAGTTTAATTGAGGTCTGGAGCTGGCATGTCAGTTAACTGCTAGTAGTCTGTTGTTATTTATGTATTATTGTCATTTTATTTATTTTCTTTTGTTACATCTTTTGACACCAGACTCGGACTTCTCTTGAACTGAATTTTAATGTGCGTATTGTTATTCTTTTACTTTTCTACATTGGCTAGAGGTATAGGGGGAGGGTTGAGATCTCATAAACATGTTTAACCCCGCCGCAATTTTGCGCCTGTCCCAAGTCAGGAGCCTCTGGCCTTTGTTAGTCTTGTATGATTTTAAATTTTAGTTTCTTGTGTATAATTCGGAGTTTAGTATGACGTCCATTATCACTGTACTATTATGCAAATTTTAGGGGCCAGCTGAAGGACACCTACGGGTGCGGGAATTCTCGCTACATTGAAGACCCATTGGTTGCCTTCGGCTGTTGTTTGCTCTATGGTCGGGTGGTTGTCGCTTTGACATATTCACCATTTCCTTTCTCAATTTTATTTGGCATAAGCTCCTGACACAACATGCCGTCTCAGAACAGACTCGGGCTTTGGCATAAGCTCCTGACACAGTATGCCGACTCAGAACAGACTTGGGCTTTGGCATAAGCTTCTGACACAACATGCCGACTCAGAACAGACTTGGGCTTTGGCATAAGCTTCTGACACAACATGCCGACTCAGAACAGACTCGGGCTTTGGCATAAGCTTCTGACACAACATGCCGACTCAGAACAGACTCGGGCTTTGGCATAAGCTTCTGACACAACATGCCGACTCAGAACAGACTCTGGCTTTGGCATAAGCTTCTGACACAACATGCCGACTCAGAACAGACTCGGGCTTTGGCATAAGCTTCTGACACAACATGCCGACTCAGAACAGACTCGGGCTTTGGCATAAGCTTCTGACACAACATGCCGACTCAGAACAGACTTGGGCTTTGGCATAAGCTTCTGAAAGCCAATTGCACGTGATTTTTGGAGAAGCAGCAAAACAAGTTTATTGTCTGTCTAGCCCAGAAGGGTATCATGCCAGTGAAGACCCCAAACTGATATAGTTGTTACATTTTTATTTGATAGACAAAGTACTTGCAATATATGAATGGTAGTCCCTTAACAGGCCAAAGAGCCCTCGGATTGTGTACTTGATACCTGGGACCTTTGGGTTCCATGGTATACATGTAAAATGAGATGTGTCAAAGAGACAACAACTGACCAAAGAGCAAAAGAAAAGCCAATGGGTCTTCATTACAATAAGACAATCTCGCACAGGATGTGTTTTTCAGTTAGCCCCTATGTGACTACCACTGGTTAGTGGTTGATAGTGGCCAGTGTATAAAAAAGACAATGTTACATATAAATTAATTGTTTATTCATTCTAAAGTCTGCATAGTAGTACATTTACCTGATCACATATATAAAACATGACATTTACTAATAGCACCTTATTTTCTATGCTATATGACATATAATTAAGAGTAACATTTATAAAATTGTACCAACAATAATGAAGCTGATATAAAAATGAGTAAAAAATGTCAATTAAAAATGCTATGGTCCCATATAATTTAAACACCAATTCCTTCCTACTTAGTTCTATGAATTTAAAACACAGGAGTTTTTTTTTTATTGACTCAAGCCATCTAAGAATAACACAAGCCATCAGTGAACAAAAAACTTACAAAGAACAGCAAATAAGAAATAAGATTTATGAAATGAACATGTTGAACATTAAATTAATTTCATTATTTTAAGATTTTGAATACTTTGTTAAGACAGCAGCACACAGAATTTCAATATTTGATGAGTGCATAGGAGGATTTTTACAAGTTATGATATATAATGAAATTACATGAGATATTACAGAATTGTTTTTCTTGACAAAGGATTGTATTCTTAATGTGTTAATAAAAACTATGTACTGCTTGTATCTAAAACATGATAAGAGCTACGTGGATAGAAATTGACCTTATGTGCAAATTAAAATCAATACCTCTGTTAACCTATTTTGGGTTGAAATAATTTCTACGAAAAGTCTGTAATTGTTCCTAAAGTAGGTTTTCATAAGAAGACAAACCTTTAAAACGGACCAAAATGCAATTCCAAAATCGATCAAAGTCTTATACATGTATCTTTGTACATGAACTTACATAAGGTCGATTTCTATCCGACGCAGCTAATATCTTATTCTAGTTTCTTACTCTGTTATTTAGGGTTTTGTTTCCTTGATTTTTATCATAAACTATGAAATCTATTTATCTATTCTCAAGGGATTTTTAACATGAATTAACTTTAGATACATAGCTTTCAACTTAATAAATTTGTATACATGTCCAAATATGGTTGTCCCAGTTTTGGGACAGTTATATGGCTGTTGATACGAACAGGATTTATTCTATAAGATTAACTAAGTACAGTGACTTTTAAATTTATAAGTGCAAGTGCAAAACTTATCATGTAACCTACAATAACTTTCCTTTTTCAAAAAAAAAAATTATAGTACGATTACATCATGCAACTTTTCAAAAAGAGAAAATTCAGTTTAGCCCTTCAAACTTTGAAAGGGAAGAAATTGATGAACTTGTTGCCTCATACTTTGGAACTACATACCACTTATCAATGAAGTGAACCTTATCCTCATTTTTATTAAAGATTTCGGTTTGACCGCTTCCAAAAACACTTACCAGATGTACAATTACACAAATAACTTTGAAATTGGATTTTTTTCCTGAAAGTGAATAAAATTTATATAGCAAAATTTTTTGACCCTTTTGCCCAAGGATTCTAAATACATATGTTATCTAATTACAGCATGGTGCAATCACATCCGCTACACTTAAACTTGGACAAGTCTTAACCACTGTCTTCCCAATGGTCAGGTTAGTTTGGGGATTTATCTAACACTTTTAAAACATTTAGGCATTTAAAAGGTTTTGGAAATAATATGGGGCAGGTGAAAAAGCATGGTTTAACTTGAGATTTAACAGAGTTCAATGTTTAGCTTTAATATCTAAGATACATGTATTTCTTAAAGTTCTATTCTTGGAGGACATTAAAAACCTCATTGCAAATAGTTTGTCATGGAACATGTACTATTAATAACCATTGAGGAGTCGTAAAAATACAACAATACAAGAGGCTGTCACAACGACAGCAAACTGGATTTATTAACATTTATTTGTGTCCTGGCAATATCACAAGAACCATAACTGATGAATGCTGAAAGTGAAAATCGTCAATATCAAATTTGACCTCCATTTTGTAGTCAGTATCAACATATTAAAATTTGAAAAGCTTAGATTGAATGGTTCATTAGTAAATGCAACAACGTGAATGGAAACACCATTTTACGATCTTACAAGAACCATAACTCCTGAACGGTAAAAGTCAAAATCGTCATTATTGAACTTGACCTCTATTTTGTCATCAGTAACAACATATAAAAATTTCAAAAGCTTTTGTTGAACGGTTTATGAGAAAATGCACGGACACGACTGGAAACACCATTTTTCAATTTTTCAAGAACCATAACTCCTGAACGGTAAAAGTCAAAATCGCCATTATTGAACTTGACCTTCATTTAGTTGTCAGTAACAACATATTAAAATTTCAAAAGCTTTTGTTGAATGGTTTATGAGAAAATGCACGGACACGACTGGAAACACCATTTTTCAATTTTTCAAGAACCATAACTCCTGAACCATAAAAGTCCAAATCGTCATTATTAAACTTGACCTCCATTTTGTCATCAGTAACAACATATTAAAATTTGGGAAGCTTTGGTAGAACAGTTCATGCGTAAATGCACGGACACGACTGGAAACTCCATTTTTCAATCTTTCAAGAACCATAACTCCTGAACGGTAAAAGTCAAAATCGCCATTATTGAACTTGACCTTCATTTAGTTGTCAGTAACAACATATTAAAATTTTAAAAGCTTTGGCTGAACGGTTCATGAGATAATGCACGGACATTTGATTGCCACCCGGCCGCCCGCCGTACATCCCCAAATCAATAACCGACATTTTTGTCACAAAAATCCGGTTAATAAAACTGAAGTCTAATGCAAGAAAATTGTTTTTCACTTGAGACATTTTTAGTTGCAAGCAATTTAAAAGACAACCAATGTAGGAAAAAGATATTCTGCTTTCCTTTATTTTATATTAATTAACAGAAAAACTTTAATTAACCTATTTTAAAACATTTTCCAGTAAGTATCTGCTACAAAACAATGTTGATGACCTTATGACCTTGTCATCAGGAAACAGATGGCAGGGTGTGAGATCACATTGTATCCTTATCAACAGGAAAACATCTCCAGTCACCAACATCATCACAATGTTTTAATAAGAAAGAGTTCTTTTAACTCAGATTTTACACTTTAAATATCTTCAGTTTTTATATTTGTTTTACTCTATTCAAAAGCTTTTGAGAAACACTCCGTTAGATTTTATTTCCTTAAATATATACTTATCAGATAAAAGTTTTAAGTACTTAATTTCCTATTCTTTATGCAGGATATACAAACTTAAATAATCTGTTTAAATAATCATTTCCAAAACGTGGCAGAACAGCTTTTTCATAGACAGGGCCAGATTTTAAATTCAAAATTCTTCATGCAGGATATGCACATTTAAAAAATCTGTTTAAGTAATAAGTTCCAAAACTTGGCAACACAATTTTTTCCTAGATAGGGCAAGATTCAAATGAAAAAGATGAATCAGATGTAAAAAGACACATAAGGTCAGAAGAAGACTTGTTCTTTTAAAAGATTAAAGTAGTCTTGTTTCCTTTTATTAAAAAATAATAGTTGGCTCAAAGTTCAATCTCATATCAGACATGGAACTGCCCAGGAGCAGCATATCCAAATCAAACTAGTTCTGCAGTAATATGCTACTACTGAGAAGGTTTGATTATGATATTACTCAGAACTTAAAAATAGTTCACTTTACGACTACAGACATACTCAGAATTACTAAATAGTGAGCTCGGAAAAGTCAATATTCAAATTTGTGTCAATTTGAGATTTTTTAAGGGAAAAAATATCTACATATATATGGGATAAACAGTATTCTAAGACTTGCAGATTCTTATGAAAACACATTTGACACAGAACTCAAAAGATTTCAACATCTGCTCATCAAAACAATGGGCCATTCCAGTTAATATCTGCTAAAGGGGGATGGATGGTCCTTTCTGAGGGGTGTAAAATTTATACATCTTACTACTTAGGGTTGAAATTTTGGGTCTTTTCATCTGACACGTACACTCAGTATACGCAAAAATATCTGAGGGTCTTGCAGCAGTAAATAATCAAAAATAATTACATCTTAGGGGTTACAAAAAATACCTATTTCAGATCTTAGGGTTGCTTTGGAATGAAGACAGTTTCGTATCATGCATTATCTGGTATTGTATTTAAAATTCTGATGGGTACAATCCTTACAGTAAAAAATTCTGATCAGTCAATTTTTCCCATGAAAGCCCATCTACCCAATATGAACAGAAACTCTACATCTGATAGGTCTTAATTTATAAATCTGATAGGTAGTTTTTCATGATGTTTTTTTTTCTGATAGGTATGAACAAAAATCTCCTCATCCATCCCCACCTGTCAGAAATTAACTGGAATGGCCCAACTAACTGAACCTGCTTGAAAGTAACATATGATATTTAATATCTCAACATCTAAACACTGTTTTTGTTATATCTCTTTACAATCAATATGACCAATATGACCATTTTCAACTTCACAAACTTATTATTATTATGCAAACAAATATTTGAGACATTTTATAATCATTATTTAACAAATGTATACATATAAATAAACATGTCTCTTTAAAATAATATACTAACTTAAAAATTTGATTTTTTAAATGTTTAATCATGAAGTTCATGAAAAATATAATGGAGTAACAAAATTTATTCATAAATACAAGCAATAACAATTCAATAGCTTTTGCATAATAAATACAATGTACAAATATAATTCAATCCATGTATAACAATTTAATTAGTTTACATCTCTAACAATTTAACTATAACAACTATTTGGTGGGAATAATAATATGAGAAAATTTAATGCAATAAAATTTCCTGTTTAATTCAATAAATACTTCCTTAATTCATTATGAATGTATTATTACATAACTGAAAGACTCGCCTTGTACACATATAATGTGTTATTTACTAAAACAAATTTATTTGAATAATAAAAAAAAAATCAGAAATAAAATGGTCCCATAACCAGTGGCAAGTACTTCATACAATTGTATAAAATAAACTCATGGTCATAAATAGCTTAGCTTAATTAAGACAATTTTTCAGAACATTTTATAACAAATGTTCACTTTTTATATATAACAGCTAGAGCATGTAGAGTATTATATGCTACAGGTCATGTACATGTATGTATATTGTTTGTTATTGACTAATTTAGATCACTGCCAAAAAATCTTGACTTTCCAGCAACTATAAAAATATGCAATGCAAGTTTTGTCTATTTATCATGTTTATGTATGGACATGATGGATATACAACTACTTTTCAGTACTTATTTTTCATTGTATAACATTGTATAAAGACCATTTATAATTGCTCAATTTTTCTTGACTATGACTTCAAAAAACATTTCATGATTATAGTGACTCAATGTTTTAAAACTAAATTCTGTGTGCGACAAATAAATGTTTACATCAAATCAGTAAATAGCTTTGTGTTATACAGAAATACAGACTTAGCCTAGTCATATGACATATTTCATACTAGCATGACTAATAAATATATGATTATAAATACATTTGTACATGTATTTCAAGTATCTAATTGATAAGATGGTTCCAGGCCAGATTAAAGTACAGGACTTCTATCTAGATTTCCGCTTAAATTTTCAAAGGATTACATGTATAACATAAGCCACTTCAAACCCTAAAACACACAAGCACATGATAAATTTTACAAGTCATTCATAAATGCATGTATTTATGAAATTGACTTTGAAAATCCATCTGGGAAAAAAATACCTGCATAAGATATGAATGAATTTAATCTCATATACATTATATACAAGAATGTAAAAGATACTAAAATCGTCAAAAGGACATTGAGCAATATGCGGTTTGATAAGGTTGTACAAATAAAAAGCCCCAAAAAAACACTTTTCACTTCAAAAGATTGATCATGAACAGCATACATACAGCCATAGAAAACTAAATAAAACTTAACTCTCATTTGACAATAAAATGCTTTTATGTCTCTTAATAATAAAAAAAAAAAGATGAAGACAGGATCTACATAAATATTTGCTTGACTCATTGAAAAATTCAGCTTTCTTATACAATGTATTTAAAGAAAATTGTCATGAGGGTCTGGATTTGGCAGCCCTAGGTCCTTTATTTTTTGATTGCCATTTATTCTCTTTTCTGTATAATTACACCTTATGTAAGAATCCTGGATTCTGATTGGTTGATAGCAAGTGTATTTTTCACCAATTTACTGTTATAAAATGAATATCGTCCATTTTTTAACACCAACGGGATATTTGCCAAAAAATACTATAATCAACTGGATGCTTGTAACGTCACGGTCATCAATGCATTTTTGAACATTAACATTCGGTGTAATTTAACAAATATAGCATGTTCTTGAGGGGTATTTGCGAAAAAATACCAGTCTTGAGAATAAATTTCCCTTGCCCTAGAGCTTGCGAAATTTAACATTCTCTCGACTGGTATTTTTCGCAAATACCCCTCCTTGACATGATATATCTGTTTAAAACCCAATCGAGTACCTCATCAAGGAAACATTTGTTTAAAAGTGAATATGTAAATGTTTAAGTACTTGAGAAAAACTCTCAAGTCATGTAACATTGTTAGTCTGGAAAATAGCAAATCACCTCCATCAAAGCATTATAAGGTAGAAAATAGCCTAGATCCTTTAAATTTGGCAAAACTTAAAAAATTGTCAACCATCCTATATTATAAACAAATGTTTATTGAACATGTTGAACTTGTCAGGTTCATAGGCCAAATAATTTTTGTTTATCTTTATGTTTGTGTGCAAAAACCTTGCCACAAATTTTGAAACACTAAAAATATGTGCAAAATGATATGGTTTATTTCAGAAAAAAATTATTTAAGAGTTTTAAGCTTCAGCACTATAAAAAAAAACAACAAAAAACCCCGCTAAAATGCAAAATCAAGCAGTATTATCTAAGTGTATTTAAAATAATGAATTATAACTTATATTGACTTATTCATGTTATTTGAAGTTATTTGACATGTTTGAGTGACATTTGTGAAAAGTGTGTATTTTTATCATGCAAGATCGTCAGAGGTCAATATTATAACTATTTTTTCTTTACTTACATGACTTACACAATAAATAACATAATTGTCTTTTAACTAGTTCATAGCAGATTAAATGTAGAAAAATCATAAACTTCTGACAAAATTTTCAAAATCAAGAATTTGAAGATAAGAGAACTTTTTTTGTGTAATGAAAATTATATATATGTGAACTTTTTGTCAAAAGTGTGTTGACTTTAATATAGTAAATAACGTAGATAAAATAGACAGGAATATCAACATCGAACCATCTGTTCAACAACTTAATTTAATTCATGAAGTCAGCAAAGAGTCATAAATAATTAACAAATACAAATATATTCATACATTAAGTATTTTCATCTATTTTTTCATCTACATGACATGTTGATGAAAACGTTAAAGAAGCACCTGGAGACGACGATAATGAATAATATGAAGACGAAGACGATGAAGCAGAAGAATTATTCGGTGAGCACGTTATAAATTTGTGTAGTCGTTCCTCAGATCGGCTTACATCTAGCTGATTGCACTGTTCATCAGTCATTGAAATATCGGCACTGGAACATTTTCCTTTGTCTTCAAACTTTTCGTGAGAATCAAAATAATCGTTCAAACTCTCCATGGATATGTCTTTTTTTATGCTAATGTCAGAGCTATTTATCACAGGTATATAGTTAGGAGAATTTGAAGTTTTATTCCTTGCACTTATTTCCATGCTAACATCCTGAACGTTATCACATTCAGAAGGTAATTCTACTATTACATTTTTTCTAGAATCTTGAACTTCATTAAATTCAGATGATAATTGTATTTTAATATCTACAGAATATTGATTTGATGGAAGATTGTTTGAAATATCACAGCTTTGGTTATCGGTCAAGTCAGCACTTTTAAATTTATTGGCATGTCTTTTAGTTTGGTCAGAAACTTTCAAGTCATGATCATGTCTATTTGAGTGGTCCATTTCTTCAAAGTCATTTGCTTGTCGTTTTGAATGTTTGAGTTCCTTCAAATCTTCAGCATATCTTTTTGCGTCATCTGGTTGAGTAAAATCGTTACCATATCTTTTAGAATGAGATGCGTCACTATCTTGAAATAGATTAAGTCTTGCACATTCAAATTTCATATCTTTATGTCTTTCAGAAGGTACTTTTTCACATATAGAAATGTCTGAAGGTGTTGATTTTTCTGAGTATTCGGATAAATTTGAAACATCTGATATATTGATAGATACAAGTTCTGACGGTCTTATAATACTACCATTCAAGTCACTATCACTCCCAGAATCCTTTGTGTTATCAACACTATGTGTATCATTATCGGTCTCTTTATCGTAACTTTTCCCATTTGAGCATGTTTCTTTGATATGATATTTTGTTGCTGGGGTATTGTGTCCATCTCTTATAGAGTAGTAATACTCCACTGGGTTACCACGGAGATCAGGTGGAAGGGGTCCTCCATGTTCTAAATGCAGGAGTAAACTGTCGGTTAAAACTTCTATTTTTTCAAATGATGGCCTAAAAAAAATAATAACAAATCATAAAATTAATTAAACACAAGTGAACCAACACCTGGTAAATCCTCTGTGACTAGATTCAAGAAAGTGGATACTCAGGGGTATGCATTGTTATTATGATAAAAACATAAAATGTAGAAGGTAAAAACATATCAATCACAATAAATTATTGGAGCATTCATTAAAGTGTTGTTGTTATAGGACCTTCTGCATACTATAAAATTGATGAATACATAGATGCTATTTAATTTCAAACTTTTCTTGAATCTTTCTGAAAAGATAGAACTGCTGCATTTGACTTTTGATGAAATTCTAAAGGTTAAGGAAGATATTTTGGCTAATAAAAGATTCTAATTTATTCTTTGAATACCCATTGATTGATTTTTCCTTTCTCTCAGGTCTGTGGCAATTATTTCATGCATATTCAAGACACTCAGTAAAACTAAAATGACTTCAACATTGAATTGGTTAATGCATGTCAATTTATAGTGTGTTTATCTAAAGGTTGCATTCTGAACTTTTCGATCCATTTGTTTAATAAACTGTTGTATCAAATATAAATTTCTGTATCCAACTTTTAAATTTTTATCTTAAAAAATCATCATGGTTCAGACTGGAATTAATTATGATTCTTTTATGAATTATGTGAATGATTTATATATATTATCATATCCAAATGATAGAAAATGAAATAAAATACCAAAGTTCCTACCCAGTAATGACCTGTACATCTTTTAATTGTAAAAAAATTCAATGAATATGCTTTTAATTATAAAAAAAAAATTAAAATGATAAATTTCTGTGGGAGATACTCCATTCATATATTTAACCAGAATTCCAAACAATTGGAATGTCTTATGTCTTATGGAAAACCTGAATAATATGCTATACTGATAAAATTAACCAATGAAAAATCTAATACTGGTATATTGCAATCATATTTTCAAGATAATAATAAATATGCTTTGAATATTTCAAACAATAGAAGGGAGATAATCACTGAACAATTATTAATTGCAATAATTGAACCACAAAATAAAGTGTTTAACAAAATTCAAATTTCCTTTAAGTTGCAATACAGGATAAGTCAAAATCATGAAATAAATACCAACAAAAACTTTTACCTAATTGAGGCATTTTTTGTGAAATTTTGATGACGGGTTAATATCCAATAAAATAACCTGCCTTTAGTTTTGTTTGTTTTATTTCTGAGTTATTGACCTTTATTCATTGTAAAAGCAAAGGATCTAGCATGTGCTCATGGTCCAACTGTTTATTAATGTTTCTGTTCGAATAGACCTATCAAAAGTTTCTCATGACTGGCGAAACACTAAGACAGTAAAAGCAGTTGTAATCTTGGTGATAGCATTACCTTTTCTCTGGAACAAGTTGACAGCATGTTACAGCTATTTTGTAGAATGGGTCTGGGCAGGATGTTTCTACACAGAACTGTTTATAAAACATATCAACACTGAGACCATAGTCTATGGTTCTTGGTAAGAGATCTGGGTCTGCAAACACTCGCCCTATCACCTGTAATGTATAAAGAAAGCTTTTTTTATAATATGATATACTAAAATAAAAAACTATGAATAGCTTCTGTAAAGTGGGAAATTTAATGAATGTTCTTTTTTAAATTTTTGCATAAAGACAAAATTGCAGAAAATCAGGACAAATCTAAATTTATGTGAAGATCATTCCAATTTTAAGTAGTAATTTATATTATCAACAAATCCAACACATTTTATATATCCATATTCTAACATAAAAACATTATGTTGTATTATTAAATGTCTATGGAATCCTGTGAATTTTGAATCTGTAATTTTGACCTTATATGTTAATACTGCTAATATTACTTGTTGAAGTTGTTCATCAATTGAAGGAAATTTTCAATATAAGATGAGCCTTACCTCACAAAGAACAATACCATAAGAAAATTGGTCAACTTTCTCATCATATTTCTGTCCATTTAACATTTCAGGTGCCATCCAATAGGCACTTCCAACTATCGTGTATCTTTTCTTGCGTTGAAATCTCTTTTTCCCATGGAGTTTTGGTGGTGATGGTTTTTCTGAATGCCGGAAATAAGGATCTGGTATAACCCTTGCTAATCCAAAGTCTGCTACAACTACTGTCATATTCTATTAATAAAGAATAATTTATAAAGTTCATTTAAAAGCAATACCATTCATTTCAAAAAATTATTTTGATTGAGCTATTATCCAAATTGTTAAAAGCTAAAACTGCAAGAACAAATTCTAAAATGCTGTATAAATATTTAACACTTTCAACGCTATACACTACATATGCCACAATGATGTACACTCTACCACTGCTATTCCCAGTGTCCCGGAACATGTCGTGATGACAATGGATTTTTCATCAGGACTCTTAAACCATTCGGTTTTCGTTTGGGTGCTCTCTAATTTTTCTTTGTATGAATCGAGGATATACAAGGTCTCATTTGTGCTCAAAATCCCAGCAATTTTAATAGTAAAATCATGCAGTAAAAGGAAAATAGAAGGAAAATAAAAACAAATATTTTGACAAATCAATAATGAAGCTGTAAATATGTAAATATTTCAGCATTTCTATGGCGAAACTGACAAAGAGGATTAGTCAATAGGTTTCTTTATATCTCAATGTGTTTATTATATTTGATTCGTGAGGGGAATATGATTTGATCGATCATTACGAGACATAGAAAAAGGGGGGAAAACTGAGGTTGACTGAAAATTTTGAGGACAGAGTTACTTATTTGTGCCACAATTACATAATATGTTGTTTATAGTGCAATACGCTACGGAGTCGAGCAACTGGTGTCTTTTTTATAATGCGGCAGATAAAACAATAAAATAAATGAAGACTAAAAGTAGTTTTTATTCAAAATTCAACACAAATGTAATAATTTACTCCTTTTACCTGTTAATTACCTGAAAATGCAGGTAACCTAATAAAAATTTTACTGAAGTAATTGCCTAACATTACATTTCGTCCTATTCTGAGCATTTTTCATGCAATAAATGTATCTCTTATAATAAAAAAGATACAGCAGTCTTTAAAGGAATATACTGTTCTATTGAAAGAACACAAAAAAATGCAGCAGCAGCAGCCATTTTTCTATTTTTTTGTGTAGCGTTGAAAGGGTTAATAATTTTTTGCTTTATCCTCACAAATTTCCACATGTTATTCATTTACATTTCACAGGAATTATTTTAGATATATATTATGGGAGATAACTCTGGTATTTAAATTATTATTTTTTTAAAATGAGAACTATATTGTTATATTGAGAATATTTTGGTCTAGTTTTCCTATTGTAAATGCATTTCTAAAACCTACCTGTTTAACAAAGCAATTCTGTGAGTTTAAATCTCTATGGATAATATCATTTGAATGCAAGTAGCTCTAAAAATTAAAATAGTAAGATTTAGTATTAACATAATGATAATGAATATAACATTGATACCATGTAAGAATTTTAATTTAAATATTACAATACTGTGAAAGTACTTTAATTCGTGGGTATCAATTTTCGTGGTTTGACCAACATTTACATGTTCGTGGGTTTTTAAATTCGTGGATTTAAGTTTTCTAAAAAAAAATGAAAAACTGAAGCCATTAGAAATGAAGGATATAATTGTCTTGATTGAAGGAAAGTGCAAAGTAAACATTGAACCCTACGTAGTGATCACACATTAACTGAGATAGAGTGATCAACAAATTAAAGACCAAGGTGTTAATTAGGCCGTAAACATGTCACCTAAAGAAAACATTTACATAAATCAAATACTATAAACATATCTTGAATTTTAAAATAATTATTATCAAAAGCAAGCCCACCATGAAATTATTATTTCAAATACGTACATGAACTATGAGGACATGAAATGAACACTTTATCACAGAACATCAATGCCGGGAATCTGACTTTCATTGATCAAAAATAGTTTGTGATGAGAATTAAAAGATCAAAAGTTGGACAGTTTACGTTTTTAAAGATTTAATGGGTACAATCCTGCCTGCAGTTGTAGTTTATAGTGCACTGCATTAATCTGTGACTACGCCGTGCATTGTAGTATTCTCAGACAGTTTGGTGATATTCAATATACTTTCTTAATCATATCAGTAGTCAAACCTACATGGGGATATTTCTATGTCTTGGTTTAGACACAGGTTGTTTTATTTCGTTGGACACTTAAATTCGTGGATAAAGTCAGCCACGAAAACCACGAAAATTGGTACCCCACGAATAAAAGTACTTTCACAGTACATAATTTAATGCATAAAACAGAAATCATAAAAGGAGAAGTATTCTTTTACAGAAAAATTGATAAACTATTTTTTTTTTTTTTTTTACTAAAATTCAGTCAAGTATGGGAATAAAGAAGGGTAAAATCATAAGTGCATCTTTTCAGAGAAAGAAGCAAGTTAGATATAACAGTCAGAATTAGGAGATAACTGTATTGTATTTTAAGCTCTGACGTCATCAATTGGGGATTTGATGGTCGCAAATTAAGTTTACTGGCGAGGCGTTAGCAGAGACAGTAAACAGGTATTTGTGACCATCAAATCCCCAATTGATGCCGTCTGATCTTAAAATACAATATTGTTATCTCCATTCTAATGAAACTGACAGAAAATAACGTTAAAACATGTATTTAAAGTCTTATATGTCCTCTGCGCTTGCGCGAACGTCCCATAGCATCAATTGTCAATTGATGCCATGTAAATAAGTGACGTTATCCAATAAAAATGTACATTACAAATGTTGTTGCATTAGAATTAATATTTTTGCTTCCATATTCTTTAAACTTAAATTTTTTGTGTATCAATGAGTGAAACAAAAATTAAGTTAAAGAGATCAAACTGGCTACCAAAGTTTTGAGGGTAAAACAATATATGTGGTTGCCTCCCCTTGACCAATTATATTCACTCTAATACTTAAATAACTACAACATACCATTCCAGCAGCAATATCTTTGGCAAATTTAACTTTCTGTATCCATGACAATGGTTTGTTCATGTCATGTAAGAGATCTTTAAGTGTTCCACATGGCACATATTCTGTAAAAAACACAAATAAATTACCATGTAAGAATTGTTATAAAATATAAATATTTTTAAATCTTGAAAATATATTGTGTTATTCGTAAGTGAATTAAGATACACCATCACTGTTTTCTTATTTGAGCATACTTATATAATTTGATGATATGAATAAAACAAGTAGTTATTGAAATCAGAAAAAATATCAAACATTCATTAAAATTGAAATGATTTTTGTTGATGTCAAATAGAACATGCAGTTATTTTTAATAGTTTACACTGCAAAGACTACATGGATAAGTTTCAGCAATAGGAAATGCATGTAGAGGTGTACTTAACATTCTCTGTTGATCAGGTAAAAACAAACATAGAATTTTTTATTTCAGAAGTACCAATTTTTTTTATATAAAAGAAAAATTGTGTGTCTATAGTTACATGGTTTTATTTATGATATATCTTGTATACAGGAGGAAAGAAAACATATATTAAGTTGCATCTTTAAATTTGTAGTGTGCAAACAAAATCCACAAAGAATACCTACAAACAAGAATGTGTCCATAGTACACGGATGCCCCACTTGCACTATCATTTTCTATGTTCAGTGGACCGTGAAATTGGAGTCAAAACTTTAATTTGGAATTAAAATTAGAAAGATCATATCATAGGGAACATGTGTACTAAGTTTCAAGTTGATGTAACTTCATCAAAAACTACCTTGACCAAAAACTTTAACCTGAACTTCGCACTATTATTTTCTATGTTCAGTGGACCATGAAATTGGGGTCAAAACTATAATTTGGCATTAAAATTAGAAAGATCATATCATGGGGAACATGTGTACTAAGTTTCAAGTTGATTGGACTTCAACTTCATAAAAAACTACCTTGACCAAAAACTTTAACCTGAAGCGAACGGACGCACAGATGAACGGACGGACGGAGGTACAGACCAGAAAACATAATGCCCCTCTACTATTGTAGGTGGGGCATAAAACTGAATCCACATTAAATACCTATACAGACATGAAATATTTTTGTTACATTTCAATCAACAATCATTAAAATATGATTCCTAAAAAGACTAACCTGTCACTAAATTTAGCTTCTTATCTTTGTAAAGCACACCCATAAACTGTAAAACATTCGGGTGATTTAGACTTCTAAGCACTGATACCTGAAAATAAAAAAAATAAAAATTTCATACCAAATAACACTGAAATAAAATAATAATGAAAAAAATATTTATTTTGATGGATTAATCTGATAAAGGCATAGGTTCAAAATGGCACTTGTTTCTAGCTTAACTTTCAAATATGGATTATTCACCATTATTACATTGGTTGCAAGGAAATACCATGATTTCATGGTGAAAGAAAAAGGACAATTTCAAATGTGAAATAAATCTGATAATTTCACTCCTCTGACCTAATACAATGTGTGTTGGTGATGACATTGCATCAAAACATATTGGGAGTGGGTAAAAAAAGATATAGTTTTTTGTATTTTATACTTTAATTCCACTAAAAGGCGGATGGTCAATGTAATAAACGAATTACTAATGAAAGAATTCAAATATAAAAAAATATTCAACTCGTGAAATTTGTACTCCACTGAACTATTTAAATTTAAGCTTCCCCTAAATCCAGGAAATCCACAAATAAAAAATTCACAGAATTTAGCAGGATAATATTTTTTCTCACGTAAAAGTATTTGTATTAACAATAACTGTTAGATGATAAGATGATAAAACAACTAACCTCTTTTAGGAAGCTTTTTTGAGCTTCCTCATCAAACTTAATCATTTCCTTTAGCACCATAACTTCCCCTGTAACTTTGTGAACTACTTTAATGGCTTGTCCAAAGAATCCAGCTCCTATAACTTCTTGATGAATTAGGTCACTAGCACGGAAGACACGGTGATTGAGGTTCTGTAAACGGAAGGAATGAGCACGAGTGAGATCAACGCTTTTTTGGCGACTAGTAGGTGAAGGTGATGGCGATTTACTTCTTCTTCTCGAAGGACTTAAACTGTAAATAAATAATAACATTTACTAGGTTTAAAAATCCCATTTTGATTTTTCATTAGATATATAATGCTTGCCAGTAATTCAGGCCCTTATATTCATAAATCACTATGTCAACAAAATATACTTATATTCTGACAAATGAAATAACTGAAATAAGCATAAATGTTTTTTTATATATATCAGCTTTTTAGTTTCTTGGTTGAATGGTTTTTCATTTGTAATTTCAGGAATTTTTATAGGTTATTTTGCATTATAACTTTTACTCATTGTTGAAGGCACTATATTTGTAAACTTCTATATCATTTAGTCTCAAGTAGAGACAGTGCTTTAAATTATTCATGGAAGCCAGATTTATTATCTGTTACATATAACAGGGAAATGTAAAATATATTTTGGAAAGGGACCATTTACACTAAATATTTCAGGTGTTCTATAAAAAAATTCACAATAAAATAATTACGCTGTACAACATTACAAAAATATAATTATAACATGTCTGTAATACAATGAACATAAGTGTAAAATTAAATTATTTTCTAAAAATATAAATAAACAAATCACTTACGATTTAGACATTACATGTACATGGGAAAATTATATTTGTAGAATTGAAAGGAAGTGTATAAATATCAGTTTCCTGTCTTGAAATTACAACTTTTACGTATTGTATTTAACTTCCCTCAATAATTACAGGGTCATTGTTTCACAAACATATCTACATTAAAATGTGTGAAGCAATTCCATTAAAATAACAAGCATTACAAAACAGTAAAAAACAAGAATGTGTCCCCAGTACACAGATGCCCCACTCACACTATCATTTTCTATGTTCAGTGGACCGTGAAATTGGGGTCAAAACTTTTATTTGGCATTGACATTAGGAAGATCGTATCATAAGAAACATGTGTACTAAGTTTTAAGTTGATTGGACTTCAACTTCATCAAAAACTACCTTGACCAAAAACTTTAACCTAAAGCAGGACAAACGGACGTACGGTACGACAAACGAACGGATGTACACACCAGAAAACATAATGCCCCCTACTATCGTAGGTGCATGGGGCATAAAAAGAATCAACAAAAATACCGAATTCAAAGGTAACTTCAAAAGGCATGAAATCCAGAAAACCTTAAAACCAAAATTTCTATGATATCAACCAACAGAATTACTTGAAACAACTGTTATATTCCTGTATTGCAACAGGCATATTGTGATGAAAATTATGGATTAAACCTGGGTTTATAGCTTGTTAAACCTTTCACTTGTTTATAGTGTTATACAAATTTCAGTAACACAGGTCTACAGTTGTTGTACAAGCAAAAAAAGTTGAAGGCCATATTGTGACCTATCAGCGTTATTTGGTCTCTTGTGAAGAGTTGTCTCATTGGCAATCATATCACATCTTCTTTTTATATAAATATTGCTCATTAAGAATCCACTGTAAGTGTTTTATCTCATATACGAATAAATGACACACAACTTAAACAATTTTTCGCATTACAGAAAATTTCTTTTTGTCAGTTGAACTTCTGATGTTTTTTTTTTTTTTTTTTTAGAATAATCAACAACTAGGTTGTTTGTTTACAAAAACCCTTGTTATCTTACTTTCTGAGATGTGGTTTGAGCCTCTTTTTGACAGGGACACCATTAATGATGACAACATCATCTGACTGTGTAGGACTCTCTAGAGACCGGGGACTACATGGAGGTGTGTCTGTCAATCTAGGAGACTTTACTGGGTCATGTTCTACTGTTAACTGTAGTGATTCACTAGAGTTCTTTAATAGCTTGTCAATCTGAAATATAAACAACACATGTAGTTTTTAAAGCTTGAATTGTTGACTGCTTATCATGTTTAAGTTTATAGAATCTTACTTTAACTGTTTTGCAGTTATTTAACATTAATATCCTTTGTGGCTTGATAGCCAAAGATTTTATCTTCTTTAAGGTGGTACCCAACACTTTCACTAAAATTAATTTGGCTTGTTTAATTTCATAAAATTTAGTTAAAGTATTTACTTTTACCCTTTAACAAAAATATAAAAATTTAAAAAATTTTGAACCAACCGTTTTGTCAGAAAAATTACACTGGTTATATAGCAGTTTGACAAACACCAATTTTGATCATTGAGAAGCTTAAAATTCCTTTTACAACACAACGTAATTAAAATGTTTAGCTGACTTTACAGAGTTATCTCCCTGTAGTGTTAGGTACCACTTTAATTCAAATATTTAATTGATTGATTGACTATTGGTGATGAACTCCACTTTCAGCACTGTTAATCTCAGCAGCCAGTTTTTATTGGGTTCTGCAAATTTTATATACTTATCAACCCTCTCTTCATGTTTTTTTTTGGAATGGGCTTTTGAATATTGTTATACAAATAATAAGAATATCTGTGCAGACTGTTAACTTATGATTAGTGGGTTTACAATAAAATTCCTTGCAAGTATAAGTAACTGATATATCTTAATATATAAAAGAAACTTAAATGTATCTTTATTTTTTGTCATTCTTAATATATTAATCATGTCTTTAAGTATTTCATTTATTTATTTTTAAGAAAAAAAGAAAGAAAAAATCATACCAAAAAAATAAAATATCAAAATGCATACAGCATAAAGCTGTTAAACAAGCAAAAGATGAATTTTGAAAAATTATTTAGCCAGAAACATTATGTTGTTTATAGTTTTTATTGAAAAAAATATCTTTTGTATTTCCACAATTTCCATATATCTTTGTGTAAGATAGTTTCAATATTTTTAATCATCTATACAGAATTCTGCTACATGTATATGATATCAAAGTTTTGTAGTAAGTTAGTTAATATGACCTTTAACCTTACCATTTCTATAGAATTGTCCTTGACACTTATTCCATTGACTTCTAATATACGATCCCCAACGCTGAGTGTATCTAATTCTGGACTGAGATCTAAACTGTAAAATAGAAAATATTCATATAGACAAAGATAATAGTTTTTCATTCCAGATTTGAAGCATTTGTATAGATAGTTAATTTCATTATTCATACAGAAAACAAAATAACATGTACTGTTGTGGGATTGTGATCAACTTTTTGACATAATATAGTCACAAAATTAATGTCGACAAAGATCTAACAAATTTATTGCACAATACTGTGCAATTGAAGATTACTTCTTGAAACTTTTCAAAATTCGAAATTTGAAAAAATATGAAAAAAAAGGAATCCCTAAAAAAAATGGTAACCCCTCCCTCCCATTTTTTGAAACCCCCTTCAACAATAACCCTAAAACTCAATCCCATGCTTTCCTTTGTAGTATTGAACCTTGTAGTACAATTTCAGAGAGATCCATGCACTTAAACACAAGTTATTGTCATGATTGTTTGAAAATTAGAAACTTGCTTCTTTTGGTCCTTTTTTGGCCCCTAATTCCGACATATTTTGGACAATTAACCCAAAACTTAATCCCAGCCTCCCCTTTGGTATATGGTACATTGTGGTACAATTTCAGAGAGATCCATACAATTACACACAAGTTGTTTTCTGGAAAAAATTCTTGTTTTGGCCCCTTTTTGGCCCTTAATTCCTAAACTTTGGCCCCATAACCCCTAAAATGAATCCAAACCTTCTACTTGTGGTTTTAAACATTGTGGTATAATTTTACAGCAATTGAAATACTTGTACACAAGTTATTATACTTAAACTAGAAAAATGCTTGTTTTGGGCCCCTTTTAGGCCCCTAATTCCTAAACGGTTGATACCATCATCCCCAAAATCAATCCCAAGCTTCCTTTTGTGGTATTTAACCTTCTGAAAAAATTTCATTAAGATCTATTCACTTCAACTAAAGTTATTATCCGGAAACCAATGTTTTCGGACGACAACGACGACGCAGACATCATACGATCCCAAAAAACTTTTGGGGTCATATAAAAATAGTTATAAAATGTACTTAATGCATTCTTTTTTCTATGACTACTGGAAGATCTCTCGCCATTTCAATTAGTAGTTTTCCTGCAAGCTTTGGTTTCATTAACCAATAAATGAATTCAAATTTATTTATTTTTTTAGGAAAATCTGTAAGAATCTGTCAGCTAGTCTCATAAGACACTTACTCAGTAATAGTTAGCTGTGGATTGAACTGAAGACTATCCCTAACAGACTGACTGTATTGTGACAATCGTTTTTCCAATGTATAATCTAGTCCTCTCTTTTTATCAGGTGTGGCTGGTATATCCAATAGTTGTATAGAATGTTTATTCTCACTCGGGCGGCTGTCAGATTCTTGATTCTTTGCCTTTTTGTAACATCTCCCACTAAAAAGATAAGAAAAAATATTAACAAAATTATTGAAAGTGAGGTTTATTAAAAAAATGGAGAGATCCTTTAAACCTGACAAAATCAAACACTCTACTTTATTAATCAACAGAACCAAAGAAACATGATCAAAATAATGAATTTGAGATATCACAAAACTTTGTAAGCCTCTTATGAATGTTTTTGTGTTAGTCCAAAGTAAAGAGCCTGGTCAGTGCTCTTCTTATATCATAGCTGGTTCTATTGTATTATCTAGGTATATTGGTATTATGACAGAGGTTTACCTTTGACTGTTTTGGTACATTATGTAGTCCCTGTTAAATTTACTCAATACAATTCGGGCATCTAAAGCTTGACTTTTGCGTAGCATGTATCATTTATTTTTGAGGACCAGATGTTGAAAATTTGTGTTTGTGTAAATTGTTTGCAGTCTCGTTGATTAATACCCCACATTTGATTATATTTTTTTTTATATTTATTGTATTGATCATAATCATAAGGTCCCCGTTTCCTACGCCTTGTGGTTCACATGTAGAAATAAGTACAATAATTGAACATGTGATTTCTCAAAAAAATACCAGGATATTAGTAAAAAATGTTTATCATAATTTGCTGAAAAGAAAGATTTCTTAAAAAAATATCTAAATCTTATAATATAAAATTGTGATCATTAACCACAATTCTGTGCAGGTATATATAATCTATCAATACTTGCCTCTTTGAAAATTCTTGTTTTATAAAAATTCCATTAATTTGACTATTGAAAATTATTGAAATTGTGGTGTACTTTTAGATTTTGAGTGTATTTATAGATGGTGTATAGAGATTTCTGATTATATGTCATACATGTGAAAAGAAAAATATCCCTTACCAACAAAGGATACAGTAATTATCCAAGACACCTTTCAACACATTTTTCATTTCATTCACAGTTTTTACAATTCATAATTTTGAAGAAAATCCTCAAAAAACTTGAAAGTGATAAATTTAAGTCAGGAAAACCATTCCTATGTCATATCCTAAAGAACGTGGAAAAAGTTATTTATAAAATATACAACAATACCACATCTTATCGTCTCATTATCTCCTTACATGATATTAAACAAGTACCGCCTAATGTGTGAGTAAGCTTCCTGTATTATCACCAGACATTTTAATCTAATCAAAATTAATTTATATTTATATAAAATGTAATTGAAAGTAATTGAATTCTTGACCTAGCTTTCACTATATCAAGAAGTGATTCATTTTTCAGGTCATGCACTTTCAGGTTATTTATAGGTCAATGTGACTTAATTATTTAGTTAAATCATCATTTCATTTGTTCATGTATGACTAACTTAAGAGAAAAGTGCAAATGCTATCACAACCAATTATAAAGGAGATTATTGGCAAAATCTTTAAAGGGGAATCTATCCAAATGATTATTTTTTTTTCTATTTAGAGAGTATTAAAATTAAAGTTACTATTTTTTTCTTACACTATGTTATTTGATATAGTTCTGTGTATATCCTGCATTTATCATCTTTTTTCTTAACACAAGGTCAAAGTGCTGCTACATTCCCCTCCTAAATTATTAAAACTTATCATATTGCATTTACCATACTATCTTAGTGTAAATTAAATACACCCAATAATGGCAATTAGGGTTAAGGGCTTATAGTTTTATTTAGTTCTTACATTTCAGTTTGGATGTGCTTTCACAGCCTATCTAAAGTCATTTGTCAGCTGTTCTGATCTAATGAGTATTTCTACTTTCATCATGTTCATTAAGTTCATTAAGATTTACATCCATTATAATGGTCACAAAGGTTTACTTGTATAATGTTTGTCTTTAAAATACTGAATTATGCTACTTTAAAAATTAAGTTTCAACCGATGGAAACAATTTTGTCACAACTACACATATTCAATCTGAACATTCATTTTTAACTGAATTGCTTCCTCTGGTTATAGATGCAATTACGTTCAAATGCTGAAAGTCCTTACAATAAATTATTGGCTCAGATTATCGGCCTAAAAAAATCTCTCAACTCTGCCTTTTTGTACTAAATGTAGTCCAATTATGAAAGAGTATTATTTTAAGACCTTGACAATTTATATAACTGAAGTCTTATGTCTGCTAGTTGATTGATCAGCTGTTAATGAAAATGATTAAGATTCAAACTTTGGTAGCCTATTTTATTTCCTGACTATCAAAAACCCTCTAAAAAAGTTCAAAAGCTTCTTATAGTCCAGTGATACATCATCAAAATGATTCATATATAAAACTTCCAATAAAACAAAATTAAATAGTTAAATCTAAGTTTACACCTAGATACCAATGCATTTAACAAAACTTTAAAAATTCTTCAAAACTCTTGTCAAAAATACATTGAATAGCAAAAGTCAATTTATAAGTGTGTTAGATAATATTACAGGTGGGTATGCCCTTAATTTTAATCAACAATTTTGAGCATGTTAATTTTAATAATAATATCATTTCAAGTTCTACAAACTAATCCTAAAGACTTAAAGTCTAGAAATTCCCCTTTATTCCAGTCTTATTTTATACAAATTGCAAATCTGATTGTTCAGCATGTATCATCACATTAGCTTTCTCTGAATTATTGGTTGCAATATTTCAAACAGAATAAATGCTGCAAAAATGCACCGTTGAAATTTTTTTTGTGAAATTACCAGAAGAGCTTAGATCTTTCTACCAAACCATAAGCGTCACCATCACCAATGTAACTACGACAACTTATACACTGGAAACACTCAGGGTGGTAACGATGCTCACCAGCTACCTGTAATATACAATTAGTTACTTTAATTAACTAATTACAATTATTATTTGTTAATATGCAAAAAATTAGTCAAATATGACATATGAACATGTGTGGAAATATCTGTGTACTATATATTATCTATAATTTTGAAATTGTACCTTCAAGGCCATTAAAGTGGATTGATGGGATGTGTGGATATCAACTTTTGATACTTGTTAAAGACGCAATTGACAAGATTTGTCTGACAAAAGATTTATTTACTATAAAATCAAAATAAAGTGTTACATTAACCTTTCAAGGGCAATTAGTAGAAATGAAAACAATTAAATCAGTTACACAATATGACATTTCAGATTTTTATACCCATGATCCTTCATAAACATGTGATATAAAATAACATTTTTTATTTTTTCTCAAACTCAATGTACATATGTAAATAGCTGTCAACTTCACAAGAACCATTTCATTACCAAAGTTGTATGCAATAATATATTATTTCACTGATGGCAAAATATAAAATATTACCACAGATCAAGGGAGATAAGCAGGAAAGTCATTGAAACTGCACATATAAACAATTCAATGTAACCAAAACAAGGCTTAACAGCCATATTAAAACCAACAACATATATAAATGTTGAACAGTATTCTTGAAATTGGCCAATTCTATTTTCATTATCAAAAGAGTGGTTCTACACACAAACTCAAAAGTTAGTTATATATGGAATGCATTCATGTAAAAATCTACAGTAAATAATATCAGCTTAACAGTTTTATATGACAAATATTATCAATTTCAATAATTGCAATATTTTTCTAAAGCTTTATGCAATATTAAAGCTGAACCAATGCAAGAAAATTGCAAGAAAATAACTTAGTACTTGTGTATAAGTTTTACTTGTGAAACTTATAATAACCTTAAAATCTTATAGAAATCAACATGTAAAGGAAATTTCAAGTATTCTACTCACCAGGTCACCTCAAATAACAACACCAATACACAAAAGAAAATTCCCCAATTAAAACATTTACAAATACCACATCCTGCAGGAAAGGGGTGTCACTCTAGGTACCTGTCCAGTCTAGTCTTGACCAACCAATTAATGATCTTTTAATTAGCATGTATTCTTGACAATGACAGATTGTTATATAATTAAATCAATTGTTTAATGATATTGATTCCCCAGAAGTACATGTATTTTCACACATACTTTAATAGTAAATTACTAAATTATGATATAATTATCCCTTTCATGAAATAATACACAATGATAGTATGGGACTTTATATCTATGTTTTTGTCTACTTAATAAATGTCTTAAAAACTGTTCTTATAAAATTTAAGATTATTGCTTCTACACCTTTAAAAGTTATATACAAAGAGAGGAACCAAATCTGTCTAATTTAACACCTTTTGATTTAAATTTATAAGGCATAATTAGTTAGGACACTTTTCTTGCATGTTTTATGTTATTTTAGTGTTTTATTTATAGGAACTGAATCCATACCCATAGCCAGGGGGTTTGGGGGGGTTGTTTGAACCCCCCCTTGAAATCAAATAAGCACTGTTAAAGTCAATGTTTTGTTAAAATTGTGACTGTTAAAGTCAAGTTCATGAGTCCAACGAACTCCCCCTTGGAAATTCCTGGCAACGGGCCTGGAATCTTATGGACAACACCAATTTCTCCAGGACACAACAAATACTTAGCCTTTTTCATTAACTATTAAAATGCTCCAAACTAAAAGATTCATTATTAGTTGCTAATGAGCTTCCTAAGTTATTTTGCAAATATATATGCAAAAATTGTCTCAATAAAAAGGGATTTTTTTTTGGTCGAGAGATAAATCTAATATCTATATTTTTTATCAGAATTAACTCAAATCATGCTGAATATCTTTAAAAAAAATAAGCAGAAAAAACTAACCTGAAATCAGTTCTCCAGTTTTGAAATTTTGGAACAGTTTCGAAATGAATTTAAACATAAATCTCACACAAACATCCTGTCTGTATACTATATACTATATGAAATCTGACAGTTACAGAATAATTAGGCATACATTACCAATAATTATGTGGGAGTAACTAAATAGGTTGTATATTTAGGTATTTTATCTATATTTAGCCATTGTTTATATAAACTGTTTATGTCAAGACTGCCTTGTATATATTTTTTTGCAATTATAATTCATATCATGATTATGGAAATTCTTGTGTTTTGAGTTTTAAGACCTGAATTTCCTATTGCATACTACAAATGGTTTGAAAAGGAAATTAAGGAAGGATTTTGGAAGGTAGATTATGTAGAGCATTGGCGGATCCAAGGGGAGGGTTCCGGGGTTGGAACCCCCCTTTTTTTTGGACGATCAATGCATTTGAATGGGGACATATAGTTGGAACCACCCCTTTTTCCTGGGTTGGGAACCCCCCCTTTTTGAAATGGCTGGATCCGCCCCTGGTAGAGTTACAGAAGATTGATCAAATCAGAAACAACGATTGCCCCTGGTAGTGAAATTGTTTGATCTGAAGAGGATAGTTTGAAAGGGTCCCATCTGAAATATTGCCAGCCAATTTTTTTTCTCATTGGGATGCACTGGATTCCAATGAGATGAAAATTAGATTTTGAAGGGGAAATATGTGCCACAAATGTTCCATTCTTGCCAATCAACCTAAGTTTATTAAAGATTGATCGTCTTTAGAGAGCTTCACAAATACAAATCAAGTTGCTAGTAGTTGCTGATTGCCATTTTCCTTAGTTTTTTCTGTTACCTATTCTGACACGATCCTCATTAAGGCTTCCTCTTTAAACTAAATTTTACTGTGCATATTTCTGAGTATTTTGTTATTTAACATTGGCTAAAGGAGTTTAGTGTGACAGCCATTTTTACTGAAATAGTACATATTTTTGTCCAAAGGGCAGCTGATATCAGCATCTGAGTGCTTGCTTTCTTGCCTTGCTGAAGACCAATTTGTGGCCTTGAACTCTTATTTGCTCTTTGCCCCCGTTTGGTTTGATGTCTCTTTGACACATTCCCCATTTTGTTTCCCAATTCTATTGTATTTTACCACCTTGTATGACCAACAACTTTGATCAATGCCATATATAATAATTATGATTCAAAAAGGAAGGAGAAACTGAAAGTGTTTGGTTATAATTTTTTAAATTTCTAATTTATTTTTCCTGACTGATTTACTAAAGTATTTCTATTTAAGTATCAACAAAACAATGCAAATAAAGAAAACATCCTTGTTAGATATATATCTGTAATAAACTGAATGTAGATTGGAAACCCCAAAGATCTTTATACGAAATGAATTTTAGGATTATCATCAAAATTTATGTTCAAACTACTCATATTTATAGTTAAATTATTTTTTTGGGAAATTTTCTGTAAAATACCATGGTAACCATAATCTCAATGCATTTTATATCAATTTACCAAGATCGCAGATACACATGGGTATATATTTAGATAGTGCTAAAACATCACCAGGAAAAAACATAAAAGTTGATAATCAAGTTAATTATGCATCAGATATTATTATTAAGAACACTTGCAACTTGATAATGCATCATTGTTTTCTCTCGATAAAAAAAAGTATTATGATAATTGCTCCAGTAATTTTAGTGGAAAGTGAACCAGAGGCACATAAGAGTGTGCATTGCTCCCCTAGGAATACATGGTATATAGTGGACTACCGGTAGAGTAGATATAATGACAAAGATCTTTTTGGTTAATCTGGTAAAGCTGAATCTTTTCTCCTATAGTTTCCCTCTTTTTTTCAGTTTTTGCCTAAAACACAAATAATCATTTAAGGGCAAAGAGTCCTGCCAATCTTTTGTGCTACAGTGTCTTGTCGAGATTTTTGCACTTTAAAGTGTCCTGCCAATCGTTTTTGCTATTTAAAGTCTAGTTTATTGTTTATTGCTATGTGAAGTGTTTGTTGATAGATTTTGCTGTTTATAATGTCTTGCAGATTGTTTTTGCTATTTAAAGTGTCTTTCTGTTTGTCATGAAAAGACACTAACCTAGTACCTTGTAAAACCAGATTTGGTATGATTGCTAATAAGACAACTTTCAAGCTATTACTCAGCCACCTCTATCACAGTCCTATTATAGATGCTAAATACCTGTCCTGTAAATCAACATGCCTTGCTTATAGTTCTCTTGTCATAGACAACTTATAATGACTTGCTCAATTACCTACATTATTCTTTTGTGTATTTGAACAGCAATTAAATACAGGCCTTTAACCAGCCCATGCCTAATCCAAGAGTACTTTGTCAAAGATTCTAACTTACCATGCTTACCATCTATAGTACTTTTAGCAACAACTTACATTGATATTCCAAGATGTCATCACAAAACATCCAAATACAGACCTTTTACTCTTGATGCATAATCCCTAGTCCTTTGGCATTAACACTCAAATTAACTTACCATAACTGGTACAGTGATCACAAGACCACATCTATTGCAGGCCTCTCCATAAATGTCCCAGTAGTACTTTGTCTAAGACTCTAACTTACCATAACTGGTCCAGTAATTACCAGACCACATCTATTACAGGCCTCTCCATATATGTCCCAGTAGTCCTTTTTACAGTATAATTTTCCATCTTTCTCAAAGTACCAAGTAGTCAAACATTTGTCACATTTTGTGCACCTAAGATTATAAAACATATTCATACTTTAACAACTGCATTCAAATATGTTGTAGATTTATATAAATATTTTGGCCTGAGGATAAAAAAGATACAATTCTTAACCGATATTGTTGTACAATATTATCTGTGGACAAATCAGCTAATTTTTGTTGTTTTGTGACATAAATTGGTCATCATGTCAAAATATAATTGTTCTCACACTTTATGCTGTTAGTCATCCACATTTTAACAATACTGAGTATATATGTTGTCATTTGTATATAATAATGGACAATTGAAAAAATCATTTAATTAAGTGGTCATTTCCTCAAAAATTAACCCTGCTGATCAAACAATTATTTATGCAGCCTATTTAAGGTAACAGTGCTAACTTTAACACAAGTATTATATAAATTCAGAAATTAATGCATGTATTATTGCAAATTACAGGTTACTGGTAAAGACGGAAGATCTCATCAATGCAATTTTTTAAAAGTTAGTGTGAAGGAAAAACTGACACTTAGTTATACTGAATTTATATATTTTTTTCCTATTTTGAACCCCCAAAAGTCACATTTTTTGCATAAATATAAACAGCTCAATAATATCTGAATTAACAATATATAATTGCTTTTCCATAGAATTAACAATTAAAACAGACTTTAAAATTTCAAACAAAAAAATAAACAAAATTTTATCAATTTTAACAATATTTTTTCAAAAATAGATCGCCATGATCAATACATACATATTTCAAGAAACCACATTCAAACAAACATTTACAAGGCATGCTTATGCAATGATTAAAGAGGAAAAAACATGACTTCTTTAGAATTCACCCACCTATTTCCTATCAATTTTTCGTAATGACATCATTATTTTAAACACAAAACATTGAAGTAGTGTTTCCGGATTAACAATGTGCATAGTTTGCACCACCCATGCATGCATGTCAAATTGAAGTGCAGACGGAATTTAATACAACAGATATTCTTTTGTAACTAAATCATGTAAATGTTGATTCAAATAGTATATTGTACTTTTCGATAACTTTTCATTTATATTCATACCTAAATATCTTTTTACTTAGTTTTAGACTGAAGGAAAGGTTTATTTCATCCAAATAATGATACAAGATACAGAAAGTCCAATAAAAATAACATTTAGTAGAAAATCTAGGTTGTTATCTTTCCAATAAAATACTAAATTTATGGTAAATCAAATACATTTATCATATAGGTTTTAGAAACAGTGGCCAGTACAGATATTATGCATACAACTTTCTAAATTCCTTTAAGGTTACATATGTATGTAAATACATTGTAATAACATTTTGTTTGCCGATTGTTTTTAAATTTTTAAAATATTTATTATAATTTTGAGATTCACAATACTTCTTCATAAATGTTTTAAAGGACAAGTTTGACTTTGACTAAAATATGGCCTAGAATTTCAACTTAATCATAAATTACTAAGAAGGTAAATGGATATATTTCAAAAACTGCCAAGCAAAAATAGTTTTTTCATAAAAGTTCATCATAAATGTAGGCTTCAAAGTCAGCACATTTTTTGGAGCTCAGGTGTTGAAAAACTTTTTTGATGTGGTCCATCTTCCAGATTTAAATTTAAAACTTAAGGAAACCTTGGCTTCAACCTTCAATTCAAAATGTTCTGTAACCAAAAAGAGCCACTAGTTTATATCATAATTTTCATGTACCTATGACAATGTATGACAAAATTAGTTATAAATACTATTTTCCTAATTTATTTCTTATACTTTATCATTGGTATGATGTTACATGACTACCCTTGATGCTTAAATACATGAATAATATGTGTAAAGGTCACCTTGAATCTACTTTTAATAGTTAAATTTGATTTTCCCCATGGGCTTTATAAATCACAATCAAATTATTAAACATAGGAATAACAAAAACTCAATTACAGAAAGATTTATCCAAAATAATCTCAAATTGATTTTCTAACTGAAAACCCCAAATCAGACTTTCATTTAAACATTTCAAAAACAATGAATAATAATAACATATATATGTGTTAACTAGTAATGTCCAGTGGCAACTATTCCATATGATATCAAGGACAAGAAGAATTAAATATTGTTTACCATCATAATTATAATTATATACATGATAAACATGAACAAACAATTACTTGAAGTAGTAAATCTATATTTTGATCTTTAATAAAAGATACTTAATTGTTACATATATTATGGCTTCGCTCTCACCACATATGGAATTTACTGACCCCATATATACTGTATAAGGTCACTAGCACACTATGTAACTAATAATATATGTCAATGAAATCTACTCTATAATAAAGTAAGCTAAACACAAAATATCAAAATATGTTAATCAGTTAATAAAAAGCTGACTTAACACAGGTGTGACTTGTAACATAAATAGAAGGTAAACAATAATTTGTAGTAGGTAATGAGTCAATGTTTACAGTATATTATTTCTGTGATAACTTTATCAATGGGAAGTTTACATGGTAAATATATATACTAAAATATGAGTTTGCTGGTCAGAAGTACAATACCCTGCATTTCACCTTTTATTAATTACATGTACTAGACAATTTATCTAAGGTCACATAAGGGTGAAACCATAGGTATTTCTTTTTTATTATTTATTACTTAAATTTTTCAGGCACCTGTTTCAAGCATTTTTTATATTACCTATATCTTTGATTTTTGTAACAAGTGCATGCAATAGTTTAGTATAAATTTGGGTAATGAAAGTTTTTTTTTTTTTTTTATATATATTCAAGGTTAATTTAGGGTTGAACTGATAGGACTTTCTTTTTTATTTGTTACATATACCTTAGGTTACTCAGGTTAAACCATAAGGTTTATCTTTTATATGGATATATCTGACATTTTTATGGACAATATATTTTACCACAAACCACAATTTATTTAACCAATCTTCAAAGAAAATCTCTGCTGTGGATTTGTAATATGCCTCATTACCTTTGTACAGTAGAGATTTTGTCTGTATTAAACTTCCTCTAGATAAAATACATGTCCCATTTATAGGTAAAAATAGGAAGTCAGATGTCAGGAACCTTGTTGTACATGTATGTGTATGTCTTTTCCTGATACTTTTTGTCATTTAGGGAACTGTTGACAACAGATCTCAGAAGTCTGCAATCTTTTGTTTATTCAAAGCTGCTCATGAGTGGACTCTGAGCTTCAATTATTGTATCAGACTATATAAATTCAGTGTTTCTATTAATCTTTGGTTGTTTTTATTTTGAATTATGGAAACTTTCAAAATAAATTTCTGCAAGTTGAAAGATGAAAAAAAATTGGAGGCACCATTGTGACTCACATAATTGCAGATGCACATTTATATAAAACATCTATTATAATGATTATATAGTTAATCAATATCATTTTTCCCCCAATCATTTACCAAAGCAATTTTTTGCTGTATATATATATATCATGTATATAAAACTAAAGTTATATTCAAAGGTTAAATACATTTACCATACACAAAGTTCATGAAAATTTTTTAAGAAGCCATGAAGGCTATTCCCATAAATTTGAAAATCTACAGCATATATACAACATATTAAATTGAACATGTGAAACTTTTGATCCTGTATGACTAACAATGAAAAGAAATATTTCCTTCCTCTAATCTAATTTTAAATAAAACTTTTAGTCTGTGAGGCTAGTGAATCATATATATCATTTAAAAATAATATCCCTTAGCCGCCTTGAAACAAAATAAGACAACTCATCAATATAATATTTTCATAACCAGTTTTGGCCTTCCAAAGAAATAAGACAACTCATCATTTTGATATTTTCATAACCAGTTTTTAGGTAATATATAGTTTACTATAAATTTAGTTGAGTTAAATGAGAAGTTGTTTTGATTCTATGTTTTATTTAGACATGACAACTTGTCTGTTTCCAAAGAAACAGTTTTGGAATATTGTGGGGAAAGTTTGTTCAATGCGTTCATTCTTCTGAATAACAGGAAAAAATAAAGAAGCAGCAAATTATTTTGGTTATTTAAATACCAATGGTCATTTGAATTTCATCTTACAGTAATACTGTGAACTTCACAAAAAATTTAAGACATCTGAAATTTGCATACCCAATTTAAAATTTACTAGAACTCACCTGTGAAATCGCGGGAAAGAGAGCGTATGAAAACTGTAAAAAAAATTATAACTGGAGAATTTCAGGAGAGGTATCATAAGTCAAAGGTACTTGGGGAGTGGGCACATTTTTTTCCAAATACAATTTATTCAAAGTTTATGTATGTATTATACAGAATAATACAGTGATCACCATGGATAGTAAACTATTGGAATTGATAGTAAAAAGCAAATACACTTTGTTTATAGTATATACATGATTATAGTATACAGAAAACAGAAAATAGTTGTTCTATCCCAAGTACTTATGCGAATTATGTTTAATTTTAGAATAGGCCTAAAGGGCAGCGGAATTCTTTTATATTTCTCAAAAAGTCAGTCCAATATCTGTACGTCTTTATTTTTGTTTTCTTCGAAAAATAACCGAAACTGAAATACTTAAAGCAAGGATGATAAATGACTGGAGAATTTCAGGAAAGGTATCAAAAGTTATGGGTACTTAGGTACAGGACAATTGTTTTTTAACCCCTCCACCTTTTCCCCCAAATTTCCCACAATTTGGTTTTCTATTTATTTTAATATGAACATACATTTAGTATAGTATGAACATTTAATTACTATGAATAACGTGTCTTTGCTTTTTACTTTCAATTCTAAGTTTATTAAATAATTCACAGCGGTCATTGATATATTATTGAGACCCTCTCTATTTAATATACTTAGTGACCCGATGAATTTTTGTAAAAGATTTTATGACTGGAAACTTTCAGAAAAGGTATCAAAAGTCATAGGTACATTGGGATATGACAATTGTTTTTCTAGCCCATCTCCTCTTTTTTTCCCACCAAAATTCCCATTTGGTTTGTTTTCAATTAATTAAATAAAGTTAGCGTTTATATGTATTTTATTATAAATATTCATAACTATACATAAAGTGTATTTTCTTTTTACTCATAGATCAATTCACAGTTTACTAATTGATATACAGCGGTCATTGACATATTATATATATCCTCTCTATTTAATAAACTCTGTGCCCGCCATGGATAGTTAATTTGAAAATAATAGCAGATAGCAAATACACTTTATTCATAGTATTTGTGTATTCAAAGTATGGAAAAACGCAAACAGGAAGTCTAGTCGGACTTAAAATTTCGTCCAATGACGGAAACAATATCCGGATGCATTTTTTTTCTATTTCTTCCAAAATATTAAACCCAATTTGAATGATCATAAGAATGCATGACAAATGCGACTATATGTGGTATGTAGGACACAGAGGCATGATGATGAATTTATTGTGGAAGGAAGAGAAGCGACATAAATGAGGTCTTCTTATGCTTAATAGTATAGATATTATAAGGCATGTCTAGAAAGCTAAACAAACAATAAATACCGCAATTAAGTTGTATGTAATTTATAGATAACTTTATAAAAATTCATGTATTTGTAAATTTTTCCTCCTTATTTGCCTGCATGTACATGTTCTTAACCTCACCACAACGGAAAGGTGAAGTTAACTTAAAGCCTTCTTAAAAATTACGTACTAGCATCCTGTTGTTTTTTCAGTTTTAAAGTGTCAATTAACGTGCAGTAGCTATTTTCTTAAAACAAGTAACTATATAAATTGATCCTATGTTGTACCAAAAAGGTTCATGGACCTTCAATTCTTTTTCACCTTAGATATTTTGTGAAAAGAGTCACAGACAGATTTCCTAAGTAAACTATGATTTTACTGAACATATCAAATTATATCTTTTTAACTGTTAATTGAGTTAGCATGTCAGAACATCAGGGTGAATAGTGAATGTACATGTAACATTATAATGTACTGTACGCAGAGAAACGTGTTAGCAGGGCTCAGTAACACAAGCCACTTAATATGTTGTTGGGGACTTTTAGCAAAATTCACAGTGCTTTGTTATGTTATTTTTGGGATCCTTTCTTACACGGGGCCCCTAGATTGAAAATGTTAAGTGTTTTTACACAGTATGCCTGTTCAACTACATGTATGATCTCTGTAAGACAATAAATCAGCATTTTACGAACAGAACATTTAGTTTGGTAAACATTTTTTTATTGATCAAACTTTGAAAATTTGGTTATCCCTTTTTACATGTTTTAATGTTGAATTAATTAACATCTTATCTGGACACAAGAGGAATTTACAGTCAGACATTTGATGCGGATACTACTCTATTGTTGAAGTCAATATAATGACCTCTAACTATTATTCTGTTTCTGGGTAGCTGTCACATTCAAAATAAAAACCATATCTTTTATCCATAAATATAAATAACTTACTTGTGGTTTAACATGGTTATTGATGAATGAAAGTTTAGTGTACAAAATTATCTATATACTCCTATAAATCAAATATTATGTACAAGATATAAATTTTATTTATATGATGTGTCCATTTGTTTGTAGGTGGGGATGTGTTGATTTTAGATTGTATAACTGATATAGGTTTACCACAAAGCATATCAATCAAATCTTTTTAATTCTTAATACACCATTAAATTTATTGTTTTAAAAACCTGATTATGTTGTTAAATTTTTCATAGACTACATATACATTGTATATTGTATCTGATACAGTAAGTCAGTATGAAAATTTTATAACACATGTATATAAAAATACTTTCATTCAAAGAGTACCAAATTCAATGGACTATATATGCTTGATAAAAATTCAATATGACATACTTGATAAAAATTCATGAATTGTAAATATTTCCATTGTCTGCACATAGATCTAACTGATTATATAATGCATGTATGAAGTATGAGATAGGAATTTAAAACCTCACACATTGATAGCATTCCCCTAACCACAACAATTTTAATCAATGAACAAAAATCTTAACATTTAAAATATATACCTTTGACAAACAATATGCACAATATATATATAGTTATGTTCAATTAACTCTTACTCTCTGCAGGGGCGGATCCAGCAATATAGGGAGATCCTATGCCAGGATAAAAGGGGGACTGTGTTCCAACTATATGTCTCCATTCAAATGCATTGATCATCAAAATAAAAGAACATACATTTACATGTATGTACTAGTATAAAGTGTATAGTATAGAAATTAGATTACAGTTTATTCTGCATGATAATCATCCAAGATTATAATTATGATAAATGCACACATTATAATCTGAACTTACGGTGACCAACGCCTAACCTGATTTAGACAGAATTGTTAGTCATTTTCTGCGTCAACTCATTTTTAGAATATTTTAACCACAATTTTGTTTACATATTTATATAGTATATGCATATATATACATATATACAAATTAACAAAACCATTGTCAAAACATACAGTTATAGCCCTTAAATGTAAATTTTTACTGTGTGGTCAAAAAGAATTTGAATTGTAATAAATAGTTAAATTTTCAATTTAAATTGATAAAAAATATTGTAATCTAAAATAATTTCTCATAACGGGTCTGACAATATAAAATTTTCTAAAGACAATCATGAAAATACTTCAATTAATACGTGAAGCTATAAAATAATTTCTTACCATTTAGAATATCCATTCTTATCTGGCTTCATTGTTGAAAAATTTTGAAATTCATTCAAAATAGCTTGCAAAATATTACGATCAAATCAGTACTGAAATACAGGTAAAATATACCTGTCTGTCTTTAAACGTCAGCAAAAAGTCTAATGACGGAACTCCTACTTCAAATTGGCGACACAACCACAATTATGTAAACATATAGTAAAACAATCAAAAACTGTTTATTTATTTAATTTGATATGTTCTGACTTTTACATACGTAGAGGAGCATGTTTTTAAAACTTTGATTTCTTAAAACACCTACAGCGCAAGAATGTTAATTATATTCTGTAGCAGGTGTCATAATGTTAAACAGGGTCTATTACAAGTATCCAATACTTAAATCTTTCAACTACATGTATGTGTATGTAGTAGGCATGATAGGTATACATGGCATATGAAGAGCTTATTTTTGTTTATCTCAGTTTCGGACCTGCCCAGGTGTAAATAAATAAATTTAAGTTATACAGTGTAACCTCTGTAATCTGACACACAGGGGGCTAGAAAAAAATGTCAGATTAAGCAGGATGTCGGAATACTCAGGATTTTTCTGCAAGGATACGTATATTTTGGGACCATGAAAAGTCGGTTAAAGCAGGATGATGGAACACTCAGGTGTCGGATTAGGCAGGTTACACGTGCTGTATATATGCATATCTGGTTTTTGTTTTTCTCCGTTTCAGACCTGGCCAGGTGTAAATAAATAAAAAGATTAAATTAATAATGGACTGGATTATATCCATTTTGTACCCGACACACATTTAAAACTAACATAACAGGGAATTGTACAAACATAATTCACTATTGTTTATGAAAATAAAAATACCTTAGTTAGAAATTTGTAAACTCAACATTATTTTAAAGTTTTCACTGAAACATGATAAACTTGACTTAGCCTGATATCTACATGTATATACCATATATACATTTGTATATCTTATAAACTAATGTGTTATCAAGAAGGATGCAAAATAAAATTCTTGGAAGCCAGTAATCAGTTGTAGATTAGTTTATATTAATCATTCATTATAATGTCCTCAGACTATACAACATGTACTAGAGTGGAACCACCTCCCAACAGCTACAAAGGAAGCTCTAACAATAAAGGGGTTCAAGATACCAACATTATTGAGATGTGGTATTATTGCCAATGAGACAATTATCTAACAGGTTTCAAATCAAGTGAATTTTAAGCAATGTATGTCTTCAAAAATGAGCAAAACCCATAATGTTTAAGTCTGAGACAATAAAGACCTGCAAAATCTAATTGAATTTATTTTCTACAGAATGATTTTACTTGTCCCTTCGGACAAGCTTGATATGATTTTAATTGTCACAACCTTTTTTCCTCCGGTACTGGACAATAAGACAAGCGTTATTGTTGAGCCCTGGTGAAAAAAATTTCAAGTTTATTTGACCACACAAGTACAACATCATGGTGAACTACCTTAATCCAAAATTTTAACTTGAAAAGACCATCCGACAGATAGCAGCAAATGCTTGAAAACTTAATCATCCATGGTAGAAAACTCTCATTATAAGCAAATCATAAAAACATGGTCATCAACTTTGCATCTACATGTATATTGCAAAAAGTAAAAATAGTGTTGAAAGAATATAGCAGTTTGACTTAAACAAGGCCATAATAAATAATAGGTTTGTTTGCCCAAACGCTACCTACCCAGAAAAAAGCTGCCTACTTAAATTCTTTTGTTTTCCTGATTTGAAGAAGTTTTTTTTTAATCAAATAGGCATGAAGACTTATAAACATCTGATACTTCAATTTGTTTTTTTGAAGAAAAAATAAGAAAAAGGCCTACCTACCTACCCACTGTCTCAACCTTTGGGTAGGGTTTGGGCAAACCAAAAGTGTGGCCCAATTGTGTAAAAGTTTCATGATACAAATAACAAATTAATAAAAATATTCTGATCTGATCATATGACTGAAAAATGCAATTAAAAACATGTGGTATAAGAAGTACAAGGCACCATAAAGACTAAAATCTACAGAATTTGATTTTAAGGTTAAAGATATCTAGGCCAGAAACACACTTTAAAAATGTTTCAAGAGAGTTGAAGTTATGATCGATTGACATTGACAACACTTGAAAAAGCAAACAAAATGTTTATATTATTTGATATAAAAATCTTATCTATTTATGAAGTTTATAAGCTTTAATACAAAGTGTAGTTACGTCAAGGAAAACATTCACTAAAGGTATGACATCTGTACAGTGACGTAAAAAAATATACAGGGAGCTTTAAATTATATCATCATGATCATTTGATTTATTGAATAATAAGGTCGATTTAAAGGTCAATTGTAATGAATAGGTGAATACCAGTTATACCTTGTTTCATGAGACCCCCTACAATCCATTACAATCAAACAGATAAAAGCCAGAATACTCCTAAGTAGTTATCAAAATCAAACCAGACTGGAACTGACTGGACTGAATGTGCATTGTACATGTATTGTCACTAACACACCATGTGTATACATGTATGTAATTATAACAATATATTTGCCATTTTACTATGTTTACAAATTATTTTTTAAAAGTGATCTCCCCAGGGCCTTTTAGCATCAGATATCATGGTCAAGTGAACATTGTAGCTATGCAGTTTGAATACAATGTATAAAGCTACAATGTATCTGGACTGATTTACCAATAAATTTATTGTGTTATAGACATGATATACATTTAAAATGTACATGTACATCACAGTGGCGGATCCAGGGGTTGGAACACCCTTTTTTTTTTGGACAATCAATGCATTTGAATGGGGACATACGGTTGGAACCCCCTTTATCCTGGGTTTGGACCCACTCCCGCTCAAATGGAGAAATTGTGGGAAATTTCCCACTTGCCGGTAGTCTCCTGAATATGCCTACATCATTGTACATTGATGACATTTGTAGTATTATTGAATCCGGGTTCGGGAGTTTCTTGCTTCATTGAAGACCCATTTGTTGTCTGATCTACAATGTATGGTTGGGTTGTTGTCGCTTTGACACATTCCCCATTTCCATTTTCAATTTTATGTAAGATGGTAAATCTTTATTTTGATGCAGCACATTTGCAAACAACCTAAATAAACGCTCTGATGAGCTTTCCACAGAATATAACAACAATACAAATATTTAGTACATATATGTAATGATGTCACAGGCACTTGTTTCTATCCATTGGAAGAACCACTATCAACGTATGTAAATATACGTTGATAGTGGTTCTTCCAATGGATAGAAACAAGTGCCTGTGAATGATGTATTCAAAATTGTTGCAATCCATATCAAACAAGGAAGAAGATAATTTTGAAGACATCTTCATAATACTTTTTAACTTCAAATTAACTTAGATAATTTAAATTTATTGATACTAAGATATCAAACAAATGAGGGTTACAAATGAGACCTTGTTTTCTCTAAATTCTGATACACTTAATTTGTGGTAACACATCATGTTTACATTTACCTGAAGCAGGTTTGATGCCAATCGAAATTCAAAGCTTGTACGTAACATTCGCTCTCTATTCCTTTAGAACACTTAGCACAAATTCGTCCCTGCTCCCCGACAGAAGTCATTCTTCAGAAATGCAGTTCATGTCTATATTTAATTTATCGCATGAACAAAATCAGGTATTTTCTCGTTTACCTGGCGAGTCATCTTTCGACATTTTCGCCCTATCTGATCAAACCTCCACACTCGAGAACTGTTTAGTAAATTTGAATTATCTCCCCTCACCCGCTATTTTGAGAAACCGCAACCTCCGAATATGTATGTTTTTTTTTTGTAGTATTCATAATTATTGATTTTTAAATACACTTTATATATATATAAACTAGTTGTTCAACTATCTTTATTATTGATTCTTTCAAATGTTAACATGTCCATTATATGAAGATCTAAGACAGTCTTTATTTATTGATATGAGTTATCAACACTATCAGTTTTAAAATATGTTTTTAACTTTATCAGATGATGAAAAATTTATATTTTTGTTCAAAAATGAAAATGTTTGTAGTTCTGTTGCCAAATCCTGCCATGATATTTTATTGCGACGAAATAGTATTTTATACTGTTGAATAATAATTATATTATTTTTTTTTTTTTTTTTTTTTATTTTTTTTTTTTTTTTTAAATCTTTTTTTTATCTTTGAATGCGCAAGGTGATATTGCATTTTTAAATTTTGTGTAAATAACAAAACTATGTTTGAATTCTAATGTTTAATAATTGTATATAACAGTTTCTCTAATTCTTCGTCAATTTATCCCTTTCTGCACCCATTGTATAAAAAAATTTAATCAACGTGTGGTTCGTTTGATCTCAGTACTTCATTGGTTAAAATCCGATTGTGACGTCGAATTTTCTTGCTGTCCTCTGAATTTCCTATTGTGACGACATGAAAAAAGGCGACCATGCCTGACGACGTCACATAGAAAGAACACATCTTTTTGCAGATCATTCGAAAAGAAGGAATAAGTTTGCCTGCATAATGTTAGAAAATCATTAGAGAAACAGATTCCACCACCAAATCTCGTGTAATACGATATTTATCCACTCTCGACAGTTAAATTATCAATTTTAAAGTCCTCGCCGAGGCGGCTCGGACTTTAAAATTGAAAATTTAACTGTCTCGAGTGGATAAATATCGTATTACACTCGATGCAGTGGTGGAATCTATATCTCTCATAGTTCTTTTAGAATGGCACATGCATTCTAAATTTTTATATTGTGTACTTAATATTGTATTGTGTTCATGTTTATACTTGTATTTATGTGGTGAGACTATAATAATAATAATAAACTATTGAATCTTGTATTATTTATTTTATAATTATGTTTTGAGGGACCCAATCATATTAGATAAGCTTTCACATCATACTATAGACATATATATGTGTGTATATGTCTCTGATCATACATTGCTAGTCTAGAATTAAAATTAAAAGGAAAGGAAGACTCCAATAGTAGAGAAAGCTCACGTAAGTTTTTGTAAATTTATACTTGGGGTAAGTAAAAAAGCAGCAAATATTGCAGTTATGGGTGAACTGAGCAGTTACCGACTATTTTTGGAGCCGGTTTATTGAATACAATGTATAAATATATATGTCACAGTATATACGTTTAGATAATCTATTATTAAAAGAGGCTTTCAACCTTTCAAAGTTTCTTCATACTGAGCCGAAACAGAGCTTTTATACAATATTCCAATTTTTTTTAAATACTTAAGCATCAATGAAAATTATATTAAACACAATATAATGGCCAGAAAATTGATCGAAAATGGCTCTTGTCAGAGTTTTTATCACCGCAAAAAGTAGGAAAATTCAAAACGGAAAGTCCGTAATCAAATGTCAAAATCTAAAGCTCAAACACATCAAACGAATGGATAACAACTGTCATTTCTGACTTGGTACAGACATTTTCTTATGTAGAAAATTGTGGATGGAGAAAACGGCCATATTGGTTCGAAAAAAATAAATAAACTGGGAAAAACTAAACTTAGAACACTACCACAATAACCAGTCTATATTATCTGAAAAACTGCAAAAACTTGATATGACAATCTTGATTATGATGAGTACTGTAAATATCTTCACGGAAATGCTCTGTCGACACTTCAGCTAAGGAAAGTGCAAAACCGAAAAAAGAATAAAATCCGCTGAAGAAAGAGATACTGGCCTGATCAAATCAAAAATGCATACACAAGTCAACAAGATTTCTGGAATTAGAAGAAGGCTGGTCGACCAAAAGATCAGGATAACATATACTTTAAAAATATGTAAAAATGGAAAAAGCAAACATAAGTCAATTCAGAGACATCTAGAGGCTGTACCTAGAAAACAAAGTTTGAAAACATTAGGACAGGTAGGGAAGGCGACCAAAACTCGACTATGAACGATCAACGAAGAACCGATATTGAAAAGACCATGCATTTGAAATGAAAGAACGACAACTCTAAATCAATTAGGAAAGGTGGGCGGATCATTTTAATTAAACCATTGTGGTGACGTCAGCCTATTCATTTACCGTGGATTCTTTTTCTAGAATCAACGCTTCCTAAATCCGTCGCTGAAATGGACTCACCAGATTATATTCTATTGTTTCCTTTGTGTGCCTAATATCATTAAGTTTGAATTGACTAATTTCCTGATTTCTGTTCACTAATGGAATTATTTTTAAAAACTTACCTTTAATTTTTGTAATTTCTATATGCCTTTACTCGGATTCGAACCCGTCCATAAATTTTGTAACTTGTTACTGACATTAACATATCGACGAAACCTCTGGGCTACCAATCGGTTACGATTTAAAAGTCTATTTTATATATATAAATGAATATAAGATATACATCGGTTCATCGGTACAACGAACACACATGGCTTGTACCTTTATATATACATAATAGGTCATTGTATAGTATGAGTTGGTAGCCTCGAGGTTTCGTAGTTAAGATAAATGTGTTAAAGCTAAGGACTTGTCTGTTTAGGTTCGAATCCCTGAATTCTCTTTGTTGTTCCAATAGTCTAGATTTCCAGTTTTTGTTCTTGTTTTGAATGTTATTATGGATATTTTGTGTAAAAAAAAAGCGATTTTGGTCGTTATTATCGGATAATGGTTGGCTATTCCATATGCTTGAATCAAAACAAAAATGGATTGCATAATATTGGTCCATCTTTGTTTTATAAATTAATATTTTATGATTTCATCTGTTTTACTACATAATTTTACAAATTTTAATTCGCAAATTCCTATGCTAGAAAATGTTGATATTACTTGAATTAGGCTTATTGCTGGAAATGTCAGAAACATACTTAATATACGCACTTTATGTTTTTTGTCGGGTTGTTGTCCCTTTGACACATTCTCCATTTCCATTAAGATCAATTTAAATACAAATAAGTTCGAATATATTTTATTTTGTAAAAACAGATAACATTCGGATGCCTGATAATATGAAGATCTTTAAGCGCAGACGTGTTGTGTTATAATATATTTGTATTTTTTTAACATTTTATTGTGATAACTAATTTATTGTAATGGATCGTTTGACACAATATCGTGGTTAATTAGACTCACTTACAATACCTTCTAATTAAGAATAGGCGTTAATTTTCAAAGACATTATCACAATAGTTTAAGTGATAGATACAATGGATAAGCGTTGATTCATGAAAAACAAACCATTCGCCCTGCGGGCTCATGGTTTCTTTTTCAAGAATCAACGCTTATCCATTGTATCTATATCACAGAACTGGTAACATTTTTATGCTCTTATAGTCATTTGATGTCTCATACACAACTAAAGCTGTCGATTGTGCAAACTAGACAGGTGAACATTTAAAGAATGGAGGACCATTTATAATTTTAGCAGTGACTAAACTTATCAATATGATTGATGTACGTTCGATACCAGATTTATTGAAACTTGTATAAGCGTAAAGGGAAGCAATTAAAAGACCCAAAAGCTTTTCTAAACATTACCATAACCAGTATTATAAATAAAATATTACAAAATCATATTTGGAAAAGAAAAATGAAACACTCAAAAACAACCTTCGCTAGTCAAGGATTACGATCCGGAGGAAATAAGGGGAATGGACCGTAATCCTTGGCTCGCGGAGATTCTCAAAAATGTCCACTTCGCAAATGTCATCATGTTACAATTTTTACAAAATGAAAGAAAAAGTACAATTGAATCCTGAAAATTGTTTGCAAAGCCATTATTAAGTTGTAATATTCTACGGTCTTTAATAATGTAATAATGCCGCTTTTACATATTTCTGTATATGTTTTTTCTCCAAAATACCATAAAGCTTTCTCTAGAAAAACATCAACTTTTAAATTTCCCTCATCATTCTCTTTTACTTTAATTACCAGGACTGGGTTGCACAAACGTCATTCAAGTTAAACGTTATTTAAAAGATGAATGATACTTAATTATTATATATTCAGATTTTTAATTTGTTTTTAAAAACTTTGATATAAGAAAATTTTACAAGTATAAGAACTACGATATGGGAAAATTTTATAAGTATAAGAAACAATTTTAATGAGTAATGTTTAGTTGTTTTAACTATTGATCAGTAATTGTATAAAGTTTTATAATGTTAGTGTCTCATAAGTCAGTATTTATGGCTGGATATTGATTGTTTTATGTGTAAATATTATAATTGTTGTATATGTTTTATGGCAATCAATATGTGACACTTTAATAAACAAAATTTATACTTAATAACTTGTTAAATAATAATTAGTTAAACAACAGTTTAAAATCCGTTGCTCAAAGCTTAATTGCGCCTACTTTTAATTAAGTGTCATTTAACAATTTTAAGTATTCTTTAATCCAGAATTAATTACGACTAAGATTTATAATAAGTCATAAACAATTCAGTATACTTAAGATCAATCTTAGTCCTAAGTTTTTTTGTGAAACCAACTCCAGTCTTTGAAATCTCCAATGGTATCGCACATATTTTCATACCATTTTTAATTGTTATAGTCTATAGCCAAATGATCACGGAACTTTTGTCTTTGGTATATGGTTTTTGTTTTCCCTGATTCAAATTTTAAATTCCGCAAAAAATAAAGAATGATTTTGTTTCTTAAGAAAATTTACATATCCAATAAAACAGATGGAAAGATGATGTGAATGGCAAAATTTCATATCTTCAGTTGTATAATTTGACCAACTGAAACCGGCTTGACCATTGAAGAGCAATAACAAAAAAAACCTACGAGTTTTGTTTTCAAAGAAGACGATAAATAATTAAATCAGGTTATATTAATTTTTTTATTTTAATATTATTCAACAAGAATATTTCACAGAAATAAAATGGATTTGGAAGATAAAGAAATATCCAAAAATTAACATATTGCCTGAAATAATGTTGGCAATCATAGGTCGAATAATCATCATCAGATTTCAGGAAATAAGCTTTAAGCCTGAAAATTTCCGGCAACTACTTAGTGCCCCGGCGTTAGCTTATTACCGAGGATTTATGAATAATGCCTAATTTTACTTATTGCCGTTAACATATATGCCCAGTAGAGGCTCGGAAAATGAAGAAAATTAGTTCATATCGGTTTTAAAAGAAAGTAAAGAAATGATATATACATTTAAGCCAACATGTGATATCATAATAGTATAGATGACATAAATGCATAAATAATGAAGGCAAATATAAACAGGAGAGACAAGCTGTTTTGTAAGCTTGTATGCATGAGTTTGAACTCAACATACCAGACAGTAATGCATGTGACACTTATTTTCACCACAGCAGGAAATTATCGTCTTTAACTGACTACATACTACAAAAAAGCCATCATCTTATTGATTAGTTCCTGAAATTGGAAAGAGACTATATGAACACATCTCAACACGATCCTGTTATGGCTCTTGTCAGAGTTTATATTAATGTTAAACAGCATGGAGAAAATGACTGTGTTGGATAGAAAATTTATAAACTTGGAAAAACTAAACTGAACGCACTACCACAGTATCCAGTCCTTATCATTTGAAAAACTCCAAAAACTTATTATAAATGATTACTGGTAATTGGAGATAAGACATATGACTTTAGAATTTTCAAAATGGCCGCCGTTGCCATGGAAACCACCCCAAAAAATGAAAAATGGTCCAAATTTCTTAAAATTTTTCAGACAAATATATTGTGACGTATTTATGTGCATTAACTGTTCAAATTTAAAAAATGGCTGCAAATTTTTCACATACTTGGACTATATTATTTTTCTTCAAATTGGCGAACGATCAACGAAGAACTGGTATGGAAAATACATCGCATTTGAAATTAAAGAGCAGTACCTACGACAACCGTGAACTAATAGGGAAAGGTGGACTGATTAGTTTGAAGAACTGGCTTTTCCTTTATGCTCTAATAATTAAGATGTCTCATATAACAACGAATTGGAGCTTGATGTATGTTCAATACCTGATTTATTGAAACTTGGTATAGTTACTCCGGTGCATTAGCGTAAAGGGAAGGAATTAAAAGACACAAGATTTTATCTAAAATTGATCATAACCAGCATTCTAAATAAAATATTAGAAACATCGTATTTGGAAAAGAAAGATGAAACACTCCAAAATAACCATCGATAGCCAAGTATTACGATCCAGTGGAGATTAGGGGACTTGATCGTAGTCCTTGGCTAGCGAAGATGCTGAAGACGTGCTACTACAAATGGGTTTCACTAGGGGTATATCTGGTCTTAAGTTATTTGCACATCCCATTATATATGTTACATTTCTTGACACCCAGAGGGCTTTTGATTTAGTTTAGCACAGCTAACTGCTAGAAAAGCTTACTTAAAGTGGCATTCAAAATTACTCATGACTTATGATTTAACATCAAGAATAAAATGTAAAAGTGAAGCTATTAAAAATCTTCTCTGAACATCAAGGGATACAAAAGATGGAGTTACCTCCCCTGCAGCATATAAACTTTTATCAGTCCAATGCTGAATCATATAGAGACTCAAAATTTAGTAAGATACATTGGAAAAAATTATTGTTGCACACACACCGTAGCAGATGATATATGTTTGGCTGAAATAAGAGGGATTATGCAAGTAGGTAATCCTACTGTATAAGTAAAACAAAATCATCTGTGGTTTAGTTTATAAATGACAAACAATCAAAAAAAATCATCATGAACTCAGAAGATATTCTAACGTCACAATCTGCTGTTCATCTTGGTATTGCAGAGAAAATTCATCAAAGTTTAGCACAATAGATAGCAACTCAAGGATAAGTGTTTTAAGGAAGACAACCTATGCACTAATGGGAGCTCAGTGGCCTTCAAAGCCTGAGCAGTTTGAACCTCACTGTATATATCAATATTATCTGTATATTTATCATTCCAGGACTCATACATGAACTTGAAAATAGATATATTAACAGTAAATCATCCCTTCGTAAATTTTACGGACGCCATCACGAGTTGGTTGACCGTTATGGAGTAACCGTTTCACAAATGATATCGGATATGTTCCTTACGTCGTAACTACAATCCCCTTCCCTTTCATGAATATGACCTACCGAATTAGACTATTTACCGGATTTGTAATCACATAAGCAACACGACGGGTGCCACATGTGGAGCAGGATCTGCTTACCCTTCCGGAGCACCAGAGATCACCCTTAGTTTTTGGTGGGGTTCGTGTTGCTTATTCTTTAGTTTTCTATGTTGTGTCATGTGTACTATTGTTTTTTCTGTTTCTCTTTTTCATTTTTAGACATGGCGTTGTCAGTTTGTTTTAGATTTATGAGTTTGACTGTCCCTTTGGTATCTTTCGTCCTTCTGTTAGTGACACAAAAACACTTTAATCTTATTTTAAACAACTACACAAACGGTTTAAGGATTAATCAGATGCGACAGAACATCTGACTTAGAAACTTAATTATCTTTTGTCTGGCCAGATTCTAATAGAAGCGGAGATCAATAAAAGAACTTTAACTATTGTCGGAAATATAGTTTGAAATTCAAATACAATTAAATTTTAACTCGCACGCACATAGACAATAAGCTGTCAAGGACAAGAGTTAAAAAAAACCTAGTTTATCTTTTTACAACAGGTATTGGAAAAAATGCTGAATTGTCCGTTTCCGTTCTCAAAGTTAGTTCACCTTAACTAAATACTATGACTCTTATTAAGTAATGCTTATTATTATATATATGTATATATATATACGAAAATTATTAAAAGATAATAACGGTTTCAGTGCATCACTTTTTTACTAGTACTTTCACTGCTTCCGCAGATCTTCAGGTAATGTGACTTGTATATAAATAAAACAATATAGACGAGTCATAGACGTTCAAACCTATGATTGCAATGCGTTGGATAAAAACTGCAATTTTTATACGTGTGCATGTAAAACAAATGTCGTTGTAGAAGGGTCTAAATACAGCACAAACAACATTTTCCAAAAGACCAAAAAAGGGAAAAAGTATATTTAAACAAAACGCATTTGACTAACAGGTCGAACAACTGATGTTCCTATTATATATATATATATAATGACATTGCGCAACAAAACGCATATCAAGTTTGAATTTTATTGATCTGGAGTTATGCCCCTTTACAAATGAAAAACTAAAATATTTTCGTTTCCATTCTAAAACTTTAGTTCGTCTAAATCATTCAAGGGTTATTCAAATAGAGGACACTACTGAAAGTAAAACAAAATCATCTGTGGTTCAATTTAATGACCAACAATCTAGTAAAGTCACCATGAACTCAGAAGACATTCCAACGTCACACTTTGCTGTTCATCTGGGTATTGAATGAGGCAATTCATTAAAGTTTGGACAAAGAATGTTAACAATTCAATGATAAGTGCTGGAATGAAGGCAGCTTATGCACTAATTGGAGCCGGCATTCAAATCCTAATGGATTTGAACCCTACTATATATATCCATAGTATCCGTATATATTTATATATTTATAATACCAAGACTCGCACATGGACTTGATGAAGAAATTAGAATAACAGTTAGCGACACAAAAGCACTGTCATCTTATTTTAAAAAAAATACAAAAACGTATTAAGCATTTATCAGGACTCCGAAACTTAATTATCTTTTTTTTCTGGCCAGACGACAAAAGAAGCACGAACTGACAAATACACTTTAACACCGTTCGGTAATATAATTAGCAATCCATTTACATTGGGGTTTAAACTCGTACAGAGACTGATTAATTTACATAGTTGTCAATGTAATGGAATTTTATTCGACTGTCACACAAGTGAGATGTTTAGCTAGCTAAAAAAAATGTTTTAATCCACAATTTTCTACCTAAGAAAATGCCTGTACTAAGTCAGAAATACGACAGTTGTTATCCATTCGTTTGATGTGTTTGCCTTTTTGACTTTACCATTTGATTAGGGACATTTTTTTTGAATTATCCTCGAAGTTCATTTTACTTTTTTTCTGTTGGTATGCGTGTTAGTATTTATTTATAATCTCCTAGCATTTATACTGTAGGTGATATCTGTCATAACAAAATTCAAATAATGGGACGGACGGACATCAGTTAAACGACATGCCCCCTTCTTTCAGTCGCTGGGCATACAAAAACCATTAAAGATATCAGGCTTGTAATTTTGTACACAAGGTGATCGAGTGATTCGTCAACAAAAGACAGACTCATCAATGACACTCTAACCAATAAAAACACAAAGGACCCTAAATTCCGAAAGGTTTTGCAAACTGCAAGTAAGGTTCTCAATTTCTGAAAGTAATGTTATAAGTATTTCAAGAAATTAAAAGAAAGGAATCATGTAATATAATCAGACAGCAACTAAACAACAAGAACACTCAACTGAATAATTGTCTGCGCTAAGAAGAATGATACGCTCTTCTTTTGCATTTTAAAACAGTCGATTTATGCCTAACACTTAAGTGCTAACTAATGAACATAGTGTACTGCATGGGTTGTTTGTCTCATAATGATGATGATAGATGTTATTTTAACGTTATGCAGTAAATTATATGCGTATTCGGGTCGAGAGCATGTTAATGAGAAATTAATATTTACTTTGCTTTGTATAAGAAAGACAGACTGGGTTGGATTTTGACGGGCTAGTTCACAAGGTAAATGCCGATGGAAAAACACGTCACAATACCTGGACACATTATTCTGACAACTGAGCAGAGAATCAACACATACCAATTTAAAAGGTGTTTTATTTTACCCGGCATGGGCTTCAACCACAATCCACAATCGAAGCGAACACGCTACTCTGAGACCTTTGAAGTTATTTTTATGTCTTGGTGAGTTTTGCACTTGGTATTATTTTAAAAGAGGATTTTTTTTTAATTCGCCAATTAACTAAAACAAACAAATGTGTTTATAGATGTTTTATATCCCAACCTTTGATTGCATCACAATTAAAAGTGTCTGTTTATGCGTAGCTGTATATTAAGGCACATTTAGTTAGTGGTCTTCTTACATGTGTACCCCGCTTATTGTAAAATTTATAATTTGTATGTGTTCCGTTAAGTTATTTATTTTGTAATTGAAGTTCTTGTTCATGTAACTACTTGTGAAGTCCCTCATTGGGGTGTCCAAGTAATCACAGAATCGCAAATGTTTAGCCAATATTAGCAAATAATGATTAATTATTTTCAAACAAGATAATAATCATGATAATAGAATAAAGAATATAGTACTCGATTATCAAATAATCGAATAATCATGAAATATTTGGTCTGATAATCAAATAATCACTATGAAAACGGACAATTCATCACATAACCAAAACCCCATGATGAAGCTAACTTGTATTTAACACTTATCAACATCAAACTCTTTAAATGTAGTCTGTTAGAATTTCCAATGCATTTGTGTCGTTGTCAAGAGAAAAACGTGTTATAATGAATGTTGCATTATTTGTGCGAAATATATATCATCTAATGTTTTAATGCCTATCGAATTTTGTCAGTTAATAAAAGTATGGATTAATAAGAAACATACATGTAATGAAACAATTGATCAAAAAGTTGAGATTAACAAATGTCATTGTGCAATTTTAAGAAGAAAAAACATAGGATGAGCAGACACGATTTGGGTAGTTTTAATTCTTTCTCAAGTTGTCAAGAACCAATAAAGGAGTTATAAAAAAAATGTCCTTCTTATCTTAAATCTAGGCTTAAATTTACGCACCCTCTGAAGAATTGAAAAAATCGCATGAGCTGCCGTGTTTGACAATATTTAGTTAGTTTTGATTTATTCTTAAATTTTTAAGAGACAATCAAGGAGTTATAAAGAAAAAATCCTTCTCATTATACAAATTTGTGCTTAAACGTACGTACCCTCTAAAGAATTGATACGTGGCTTTGCTGTCAGTTTTGACAATATATAAAGTCATGTTTAAACTTTTCGTCAACAAAATAAATGCGAGTACCAATAAACACGATATTCTAAGATGTAAGTACAGTGTTTTATAGATATACTTTCAGAAAAAGTTTATTGAAAGTATCATGGATTGTCATTCCCTAGCCGAGGGATACGACCTAGATCCCGAGGGGCTAGCAAAGATAATAGATCTTATCTAATCTTATGGAATCTATGAGCAACATCAGCGTAGAAATTTGGGATCTACAGGTACAGCCAAACTTCTTTGGATTTTAGAAAATATTTGAAGAGAGGCAAATAAACCAAATAGACACACAAATTCATACCTCATAAACATTCGGACAACGCCATGGTCAAAAAAGAAAACGACAAACAAACAAACATACAAACAACTCTTTACAACACATAAAATAGAAAAATCAAAGAATAAACATCACGAACCACTAACGCAAAACGGGGGGTGATATCAGGTGCTGTGGAAGGGTACGCAGATTTTTCTCTAAATGTGGCACTGTCGTGTTGCTCATGAAAATACACAACCGGTATTAAGTCCAATTCGGTAAGCCATTTTCGGGGGAGGTGGATGGGACACGAGAATTGGAATATATACGCGATCATTTGTGATTTCCTTATTAGTACATATAGGTGTCGTGGGGGTTTATGTTGAGTCTCCAATTGCATGAATTGGCCATGGCGTTGTCGAATTGTTTTGAGGTATTAGTTTGAGTGTCCCTCTGGGTTTTTTTGCCCTTCTACAAATATTTATATAGATTTATCTCATTCATTTTTCAAGCAGTTTATGTAATCCGTTTATATATAAAGAATAATATTGTTTTGAGCTTATTATACGAGGACAACAGTTGAGTATTTTTATCAATTTATTGTATTTCGACTGTCATACAAGTAAAAGGTTTAGCTACATATGGCTATAACAACAGGTTTAATCAACAAATTCACATAAGAAAATACCTGTATCAAGTCAGGAATATTATAGTTGTTTTCCATTCGTTTAATAAGTGTGTGCTTTTGATTTTGTAATTAATTTTGATAAGGATTTTCCGTTTAGAATGTTCTTAGAAATTCAGTTTTTTGTGTTATTTCACTGCTTATGTTCATTAACGATATGTTATACGAAGCAAAGGTGAAGAAAAAAACATGTCCCAAGTCAGGAGCCTCCGGCCTTTGTTAGTCTTGTATTATTTTAATTTTAGTTTCTTGTGTACAATTTGGAAATTAGTATGGCGTTCATTATCACTGGACTAGTATATATTTGTTTAGGGGCCAGCTGAAGGACGCCTCCGGGTGCGGGAATTTCTCGCTACATTGAAGACCTGTTGGTGACCCTCTGCTGTTGTTTTTTATTTGGTCGGGTTGTTGTCTCTTTGACACATTCCCCATTTCCATTCACAATTTTATGTTATAAATGCGACAATTCCGAACAAGTAATCGGCATTCCAATGTGAATCAACTATATTAATTTTCATGACGACTTATTCCTTTAATCATATGAGACAGACTTCATATAGGAATTCATAGAAAGATAAGGAAAACACTAGCATTATTCTTAAACTTGACGGTTCTCTATATGTCGTGTCCTTTCACTAAATAATAAAACATTTGAAGACTATCTTTAAAACATAGATCCCATGGCATTTGAAATATAAGTAAAACATACAACCGATACCGTAAGGTGTGTCTCATATCTTGAATTGCGACTAGACATTGACAATCATGGTTGACAAACTTCACCCCTAAAACGAAGTTTTCAGCTTCCCAATAGTGAACTGTCTATTTCTATGTAGCAACATTCCAGCAACACCTACATATGTATGGAGTATATATCTTCCAGGTAAATTGATAATAAAGAGCTTATAATTTTTTATCATGGTTTTTTGTTTATGACGTGTTTCTGTTTACAATGAATCTATTAAACCTGACGTTGAAATCATCCATTCGACGATTTTATGGATGCAATCACGACTTGCTTGACTGTCTTTTAAATTATTTGGTTTTGTAATGGCATTGTCAACTGCAGTTTGTTTAGATAGATTTATAAGATTGAATATTCATTAGTATATTTCATCTCTATTTATATCCTCTTGATGCTTTAGATCAGCAAAAGACGAGCAAAAGGCAAATTATACAAAAAATTGTACTATACAAGAGATTTACTATCTTTTACTGATGTTGGAACGAAATCCTCAGGTCTTCTGGCCCAGTATAACATTCATACAAAGTTTATCTGCTTAATGTTTTCAATTCAAAGGCATATACATCAACCGAGCATTTAGTGATTTTTAAAAGAAACAAAGTTTATCAGCTTAATGTTTTCAATTCAAAGGCATATACATCAACCGAGCATTTAGTGATTTTTAAAAGAAACAAAGTTTATCAGCTTAATGTCTTCAATTCAAAGGCATATACATCAACCGAGCATTTAGTGATCTTTAAAAGAAACAAAGTTTATCAGCTTAATGTCTTCAATTCAAATTCATATACTTTAACCTAACATTTAGTACTTTTTATAAAAAAAAACCTAAAGTAAATCAGCTTTTAGAATGTCTTAGATTTAAAAACAAGTTTATCAGCTTAATGTCTTAAATTCTGATTTTTATACTTCAACCTCAAATTTAGTGTTTTCCCTTGTTAAAACGGGAAACACGTACACCTGAATTGTTAAAATTCTATTTTTATTATTCTCCTTATAACAAAAACCGTATCCTGTAAAGTTTTTTTGTTTTCTTATAATGTTTTTTGACACAATTCCCATAATTAGATTGTCTCATGTAGTCATGAAATATGACAGAAATATTCGAAACGAAAGACTGTGGACTGTCATCTTTTTGTAGTAAGCGGTTCATAAAACAGTGGTAAATTGCATAAACATTCTGTGCAAATTATAAATTAACATTACATTTTGAACACACCATATGTGTATATACAACTCGTCTAAACATCAACCCAACAATGTTAGATCTCTAAATTTGCTTTTGCAAATGTTTTGTTCTTCCCTCGCAGGGACTCGAACTCATGCTACTGAGATATCGTGACACCAAATCGCCTGCACTGTATCCGGTGCGCTAGACCACTCGATCACCTTGGCTTATATATATTTATACTTATATGGGACATCAAGTATACACAATTTACAAATCTTAATGACTAAGTATGTTCAAGCAATACCGTGCAACTCTATCATACAGAACTTCATCGTAAGGAAGACCTCTTGATAAAATGTGTGACAAAATCACAAAGGGTTGACTGTCATACAAATGAGAGGTTTAACTTATTAAAAACCCAGGTTTACTCCACCATTTTCAAAAAAGAAACTGCATGTAACAAGTCAGGAATATAACAACTGTTATCAAAACGTTTCATGTGTTTGAGATTTTGATTTTGCCATTTGATGAAAGATTTTCCGTTTTGAATTTTCCTCCGAGTTCGTTTTTTTTTTAATTTTAATTTTTGATAGGGAAGCCATGTCTACTATTTTACAAATGAAATGTCTAGACGAAATAAATAAACCTCAGATATTTCCAATGACTCTGATAAAGAAGACTTTAACTCAAATTTAGCAAAAAGAAACACTTTAGAATGACCAGGACGATGAACGTTGAAAAGTCAAATATGTAAGACCGGTTTTGCATAATGTGTTAAAATTAAGTTCTGGCATAAGTTAGGTCCATATCGACAAACAGTAACAGATTATGTACGGACAGAAAAAGGTAGACAATGTGTAGGCAAATAATAAAAACTACTCGACCAGAGAATTAGTAACATGGAAAAAGACAATTGCAAAAAATGTTGCCAATCGTTACTTAGAAAAGTTGACTAATTAGAATTTCAAACAGCTGCAATGGAGAAAGGATGAGAGATAAAGCTAACCTCCAGGTTGCAAACATATATTCTAGCAAGTTTGGGCTTCCAAAGAAAAAAAAACCAGTGAGAGTTGTGTCTTTGAGTCAAAGTCATGTTATTTCTAACTGATTTATACAATTAGTTCTTATATTGTCCTCTTACACCATTGTCCAATGTTAGTATTAAAGAGTAGCACTCACAAACATAATAACCTGACGTCTCTAATTCGTTTGTTTTCATTGATTGATGTCTGTGACATTGTATGTATTTTTTTCATTGTACTCTCATCAATCTGGCCATTGTGCTTTACATTTTTTTCAATTTTTTTTTACATGTCATCCCCAGTACCGTGTAAATGATTTTACAGGTAATATTTTTTTGTGAACAAATCGAGATTGCAATGCAATCAGTGATTTGTATCGACAAATTTCTTTTGGTCAGCCGAACCAACAGCCGACAAAATCTACTTGTCCGAAGCAAATTCTAATGGTCTCGGACCAACGGCCCAGTGCCAATTTCGACCCCTGCGGCCTTGGGATACGACTTGAGCTCATTGCTGAAGTATAGAAACCTATAGTAGCAAGGTCAAATTAAGACTGCTGAAAAGCTGTTTCAAAAGCAGTCATACCACATTTCGTCATTTATATCAACGTTAATCAGGAGATAACTTCTTAGGAATAATGACAAGAAGTTAGCAATATCCTTTAACTCTACTTTCCGCTATATAGATGATGTTCTTTCACTAAATAATTAGAAATTTGGTGACTATGTGGAACGCATCTATCCAATCGAACTAGAGATAAAGGATACTACAGATACAGTTAAGTCAGCCTCATATCTTGACTTACATCTAGAAAATGACAATGAGGGTCTGTTGAAAACAAAACTTTACGACAAAAGAGATGATTTCAGCTTTCCAATTGTGAACTTTCCATTTCTAAGTAGCAACATTCCAGCAGCACCTGCATTCGGGGTATATATCTCCCAATTGATACGATATTCCCGTGCTTGCATTTCCTATCATGATTTTCTTGATAGAGAGTAGCTGCTCACAAGGAAGTTATTAAATCAAGAGTTCCAAATGGTGAAGTTGAAATCATCCCTTCGTAAATTTTACGGACGCCATAACGAGTTGGTTGACCGTTCTGGTTTAACCGTTTCACAAATGATATCGGATATGTTCTTTACGTCGTAACTACAATCCCCTTCCCTTTCATGAATGTGACCTATCGAATTAGACTATTAAACGGATTTGTTATCACATAAGTAACACGACGGGTGCCACATGTGGAGTAGGATCTGCTTACCCTTCCGGAGCACCTGAGATCACCTGGTGGGGTTCGTGTTGTTTATTCTTTAGTTTTCTATGTTTTGTCATGTGTACTTTTGTTTGTCTGTTTGTCCTTTTCCTTTTTAGCCATGGCGTTGTCAGTTTATTTTAGATTTCTGAGTTTGACTGTCCCTTTGGTATCTTTCGTCCCTCTTCTTTAATAATGATTTCAAAAGTAAAATAACAAAAATACCGAACTCCGAGGAAAGACCCTAAGCAAATGACAACACACTATTTGATTAGTCACAACAAATGGCAAAACACCTTCTTTCAAGATGCTTAAATAAATATTCATGCAAGAAACGTTTATGAAACACAATGACTTATCACGCCAAACCAAAAGAACGCTAACAGTCCTTTAGAAGTACATTAGAACAGTGATTAATCAACTCTAATTGCATTTACCTTGACAAACTACATTAAAGACCTACCTAAATACCAAAAATTAAATACTAGTAATTACCTCTTAATAATTCAAATTGCACAAAAACGATATTGTTGATTGAGGCAATTGTGATATCGATGCAAAGACCATTGTATTGACTAGTGGATGTTTGTATGACAGCTAGTGGTAAAATTGGCGATTAACAATTTTTAGATAATATCATATTGTGTACGTTAACTAAACAGAAGTTTTTTAAGTTTTAGAAGTTCGATATCTAACAGTGGGAAAAAATGAAATACAATTTCGGATTGTTGACTTTAATTGAATAATTGAATATAAGTTTTTGAAGTTCGAAATCTAACAGAAGGACTGAAAATAATATCTTACTCCGGATTCCGAGTTGTTCCAATATTGCAATATTATCGAATGCTTAAGCGCATTCCAATATGTCATTCATGTAAAGAACACATAATGGGGGCATACAATTAAGCCTTGATGTATACCTGAAGTACTCTCCCTCCATTTTTATGATTGGTAATTGGTTTACTAGGCTTTACATTTCTTATGAGTCTCATGTATGGGACTCTATCGAATACTCCATTGACGCTTTGAAAATGCAGTCTAGGTGGCATCCTTCATATAAGTATTCGGTCACTCTGTAAACTATCTGCAGTATTTGTAGGACAATTGATTTATTCGACGAAAACACTATAAAGTTAGTTGCTTTCTTAAAATTATCTCCATTAGCTTACACACAACAGACATAAAAGAGATGCGCTCGGTACCAAGGAGATATTCACAAACTGACAACGTCTTGAAAAGAAAAGAAAAACACACAACTAATAGACAAACACGGGTGTCGTTATGAATTACAGTTTGTGGCCAGAATCTCTATAAAGATACATCTATGATACATTTAGTTGATCAATTTAGAAACACTTAACCTTACCTTGATGTTAGTTTTGTTTTGAAATTATCAAGAATTATACTGCGAACATTTACCCAAAGGAACTGACTTTGAATATATTTTATTTGTTACATATGCCATTGCTATGTACTTATACATCCAGTCATTGTGTTATTGTGCCATAGTAAGTTTTTGTTTTCTTGTTTCCAATTTTTGCTTATATGCTTTGTCTATATGCGTTTTTGTGCTTCTTTTTTACGTATTATTTTCATTTTATTTTTTTATAATGATTAACATTATAACACAATGTTGACTGCTGTACCCCTATTTTTGACATTTTAACCTTTTATGTCTGTTTGTTTTGTTTACACATCGTTGTCAATATATAGAATTTTATGTGACTGTCATATAAGTGATAGGTTTAGCTAGCTATAAGACCAGATTTAATCCACCACGTTTTGCATCAGAAAATGCCTTTATCAAGTCAGGAATATAACAGTTGTTGTCCATTCGTTTGGTGGTTTTTAGCTTATTGAGTGTGCCATATGATTAGGGACTTTCCGTTTTGAATTTTCCTCGGAGTTAAGTATTTTTGTGAATTTACCTTTTCAAATATATAAAGTCAGAAATGTTTGTCCTTGTCAAGATTTGGATATTCCAGCTTTACACAGGCAACTTTATTAACTAATGTACAACGAAAGAGACGATTTTTCTTTTTCGATTGTTAATGTTTCCTTTTTGGGACGGTAATGTTCCGTTTCCCCCTTTTTACAGTGTTTATATTTTGGATCTAGTTCTCTATGCAGTGTCGGTAGTCGGGTTATAGATTTCAGGGAACGTTATTAATAAATATATTGGCTATTTATTAAGTTACGGATTACGTAACCATAAACTAATTAAAACTTCAAACAAAAGAGATGATTTCAGCTTCCCAGTTTTGAACTTTCCATTTCTATGTAGCAACATTCCTCCAATGCCTGCGTACGGGATATATATCTCCCAGTCAATTTTCCAGGACTTGTGTTTCCTCTCATGATTTCAGTGATTTATAGTTGCTGCTCAAAAGGAAGCTATTTTACCATGAATTTTAAATAATAAAGTTGAAATCATCCATTCGTAAATTTTACAGACGCCGTCATGAGTTGGTTGGCCGTTATAGAATATCCGTTTCACAGACGATAACGAATATGTTTCAAATATGGGAACTGCAATTCTCGTATCTTTTTCACGAATATTACGTACCGAATTAAACATATTCCCAGGTTTGTATTAACATGAGTAACACGATATGTACCACATGTGGAACAGGATCTACTTGCCCGTCCGGAGAACCTGCGATCACCCTCATTTTGTGTTTTGGTTCGTGTTGCTCATTATTGTATGTTGTGTTGTGTACTTTTCTATGTCAGTTTATCTTTTTTCTTTTTTTAGCCATGGCGTTGTCAGTTTATTTTCGACTGCTGAGTTTGCTTGTCTCTTTTGTATATTTCGCCTCTTTATCTGATGCTTGGTCCGTTTCTGTGTGTGTTAGTTACATTGTAGTGTTGTGTCGTTGTTCTCCTTTTATATTTATGCGTTTCCCTCAGTTTTAGTTTTTTACCCCGATTTTGTTTTTTGTCCATGGATTTATGAGTTTGAAAAGCGGTATACTACTGTTGCCTTTATTTATATAGATACGTTACAACAACGTTTTGTTTATAGATAAATGCCCACTTCTCATAGATACCTGTAGTGACTGTAACAAGAACACTTAGAAACAACATCATTTTATTAATACATGGATCTGCACTTATTCCTCGATACAAAACAATGTTGAAGAACACAAATATCAGTATATGCATAAGGTTTTTCAAAGTAACAAAATACTAACGAACTGAACAACAATAGGGAACAATCCATGGTAAGTGTAATTAAAACAAAAACAAAAAAACGTTATAGTTGGATTAATACAATTTAAATCAAACGCTCTTAGTTTTTGATAGAAGTGATTAAAACAACGTCCGAAGTGGTTTTGTAAAATATAACCGTAATATTTTCTAATATAAAAATTATATATAAGTAAATAATAATAATATGGTCACGACCAATTTTTAGAATAGATATGATAACATTTCTAATAAAATTAAAAAACAAAACGATGTAATAACTAATTTTTCTAGAATTTGGAATAAACTATTACACAATTCGTTATAACAATTCTTAATTTGTATGTATCTATTACTTTGTAATTGTAAATATGAATTAGTAATAACAGAGTTATTCATGGTAATAAAAAACATTCTGTAACAACGCTTTGAAAAAATGTAATGACGACATCTAGACGATTCTTATACAATGATTTGAAAAACTCACATGAATAGTCGATAAGTCTGTACCCTCTGGCAATTATCAATACAATGTGTATGTTTTTTTTTTAATTATCATACAGCTACTAGTATGTGAATTGTAAGTAATAAGTTTAACATACTTTTTATAACATATGTTGTGTATGTTTTTTTGTTTTTTTTTAACTTATCATACGGCTTCTAGTATGTGATTTGTAAGTCACAAGCTAAACATATAACATATGTAAAGAGGAATTTATACAAGACTAAAATATATTTAACGGACAAATTCATTGAATTCTGGATTTTTATTTTGTCTTTCGTTTTCAATTCTGTAAATCTTTTTTAAAACCCAAACATATATATTCTTAATTGTTTTCTTTGAATCATGTATGACAGTTTTCAAAACTGAATCATCTTCAATTTCACGAAATGTTTGCATTGCAGCTGTGTGTTTTGTTTGCCTTTATATATATATTAAAGTGCATATAAATAGCACCACATGACAAACAAATCTATGGGAGTGCGGATTAATCAGTACAGAGATTAATTCAATTTCACAAATAAAATTATAGATTGCCTAACAATGTAATTTTAACACACTATTTAGTATGTAAATATAAGAATGTTTAAAATATTTACAAAATGATGAAAATAAATACAATATTTCGCTAGACCAACTAGCTTTATCAAGCGTGCATCTATCCCTGAGATCTATCCAGGTGAAATCGGATGTAGATGATAAGAAACTTTTGCAGCTCAATGTATTTGTTGCACTTAACTGCCTTTAAAATAAGAAAATTTTGCAGCTCAATGTCTATGAGCACTTGAATTTAGCTGCTGTGAAAATAAGAAAATTTTGCAGCTCAATGTATATGTTGCACTTGGATTTAGCTACCTTAAAAATACATAATTGGTAGTTGAAGTTAGCAACGTCCATTGGCCAATATTACGGGATAAAAAGGACGATGCTTTGTTTTAAATTATTCTTTATCTTTCCTGTATCTTTTTTCGTCTTTTTCGTTAAGACCATCAGGTTCTAAAATGTGGAGTTGGGGGGATCCAAAAGTTTTCTCTTCTCCTTCTCGCCGTGGTGTCGCACTCGGTATTGACTTCTTTATATATATATATATATATATATTTAATCATGTATGGTCGCTTTTAAAACTGATTTCATCTTCAATCCACGAAATGTTTGCATTGCAGCTGAATGTTTTGTTTGCCTATTGTTCTCAATTCTTCAAACTTTTTTGACGTATGCAAAGCATACGTTTTCTCAATTTTTTCTTTGGATCATGTATTGCAGCTTTGAAAACTAATTTCATCTTCAATTCCTCGAAATGTTTGCATTGCAGCCGAGGTCTGTTCATTTTGAACGTTTAACCTTTTACCTGGTTTACGAGTAAAACACTGTTTAAAAGTTGTATATAAATTACTAATTCGATTCCGTAGTCTTTGAGTTCTATATACATATATTACAGGATTTATGGTAGAATTTAATCCTGAAAACAACATTGAGACTGTTCGAGTATTTCGAGAGCTCCAAGGTGTGACATTTGAGTCCATACCTTCACAAATGAGTATAATTGTAAATGGCCAATCAAACACTAGGACAATTCCGGCAATTAATAACGTAGTCAGACACATATTGCAGTCTTTAGCGCTGGCACGTCTAATACCTGCTCTTACCGAATATTTTCTATATTTATAAACGAAAATAAACAGTATTACCATGCACAGTAGTACCGCTAATTGAATTATAAACCAGATTATGCTGATTAAAAAGAATATTTTGTCTGCATGACCACGAAATAAGTTGTCAAGTGAACATTCTGTTAAATCACGGTTAGACGACCATAGTGTAAATTCAATTAGAGTTATCACTATTCCGACACACCAAATTGATAATATGATTGTTACATTCTTTCTATAAGAACAAGTTCTCGACATCTTTTCATATAGAACTAGAACATGTTGAAAACATAGTCCGAAGATATGCAGGATCGATACAGTAAAGAACAGGCTGTATGCAACATATCTGGACCAGCACCCATAATACGTGAAATGCTGGTTGCTGTTCCAATAAGTGTCACCAAGAGGTATCATTGTTATTCCTACCATCATATGTGTTACGGATAAACTCAGTATGTTTAAATATTTTTTCCTTTGCTTTTCCTTACACAGTAAGATAACAACGAAAATTGAACATAAATTGAAGATGATTATAAAAGCACAAACACTTACTGCAAATATAATCAACGGAAGTGATGCGGTTTTGTTTTCAATCCGATTCAAAACAGATATATTACCAAGTACTGTTGAGTTCAAAAACATTGTCAAACTTTGTACGTGGACCAATTCTGTTCCGGTGCTATTATATAAGATACTGCATCTGTTTTACAAAAAAAAGATTTATATACCATACGCATTCACAGAAAGGATAATCCTTTTGACTGAAAGCGTTTTCATAGGTAATAAAACTCATTAAAGATAACAGTGTTCTTAAGTTTATATATTTAAAAAAAACACGGTAATGCTAAATAAAACATATATCTTCATTAAAGTGCTCAAAATTCATCACATTTGGGAGATTTCGTAAAACAATACGATCATTTTGTGCCAGTTTTGCACATAAAAGCACCAGGAAAACTTAGCCTGCAACCTAGGATCCAAACTGTTCTAAGACAATGTGCTAATGTTAATGAATATATGAGCAATAAGGGGGAAGTATCATAAGCTGATTAATAGAACCACATCTACATTTAAACACAAATTACACACAATTAAGGGTTTTTTATTTTGTGATTTATAAGTTGAGGTTCCGAAAAGATTTTGATTTGTAATAATAACAGATTAAACAAATATTTAAATATAAGGTTCAATTTACCCTTTATTAACCCTCTTCTTTTCTGAAAATGAACATATCAATGACATTTCACAAAGAGCCTTGGTGTAGTGTTAGTGCATCGGACTACTAACAAACGTTCCTGGTTCGATTCCCGTTCCGGGACTGAATTTTCGGCTCTCCCTTGACACTATTTGCGAGTATGGTCATGAGGAAACGATAAAAGTCCGTCGGAAGGACCCGATAAATGGCTGACCCGTGTTAAGAGAAAGCCATAACTCTTGCACGTTAAAGACACTCTTGTAGATTTCGAAAAAGAGCAGGCTAATGCCGCTACAAGGTAGCACTCGCACCCTCAAAGTGGAATGGGATTAATATAAGTTGCAAAATTTGTTTCCCAATCCACTATAAATAAATATCTTTAAACTAATGACATTTAATGTTAGCCAACAAATGTTAAATCCTTTGCTAGGTTTACCATCAGGGACCAAACATCCGCCTTATCAGAACTTTGATAATTATTATAATGATTTGTTTTTCAGATAAAAACTCATGAAATACAATTCCTATATGAACTGTTAACAGAACTAATAGAAAGATAAAACACTTGCGTGTAGGTTTTTAAAAACAGCAGATAGGGAGGAATTAAAAATAATCTAAGACAAAATCAGATGAAACCCACCATTTTTACTTAAAATGTCCTATACTAAGTCTCTTCATGTAATATCTCCAAAAAATTACACCGAATCGTTTTATTGTTTTGCACATACATGTATCTAGTTCGCATTATGGAAAAACATATACAAATCCTCAACTTGCAACGCCTCTCCGTAGACAAAAAATGGACTACTGAATTCGACAATTTGGAGCTGCATATGAATGCAATGAAAGCATTGATGGCATATGTATTCTATCTATTCCTTCCTGTAGCTCGGTGAATGTGAGGAATATTTTTAACTCTACTCATCGACGTAGAAACAGTCCTGGGGTTGAAGTCATAAAACTTTGCTCAGTGTTTGGAGCACAAAAATCATGCTCGAAACATGAAATCCAGCATTTTAATTTGATTGGCTGATTTTGGAGTACGAGTACGAAAAACAGACTCGAAAGTTTTATGACCGCAAGGCCTGGTCAACGTCATTATATATCACCAACACTACATGCTGTCTCCATTAATGACTTGCTGCCATTTGTACAAAAGCCGTTAGGTATTCATCACATTTGCGCGATACTTTATTCAATACCCCTTTCAAAACTACATTATCTATTCAATTGAAAATCATTGTTACAAACCCTCATTCAAACCAATACAAACTTACAGCTATTATATCGGATATTGCAAGTCACAGACTTTTCATTCGCATTGAAAAAGATCTTTTCTTAACATTTCCTTTGCCAACAAAGGTCTCGATGGCGTCAACTTAGGCAATATCCTTCATTATAAACCAGTGCAGTCGAACATACCTCTTTATTTTAAAGATCAATTTGTACCAATAATTTCTTATACCTATACCAAACCAACTGCAACTTAATTTTTCAATCACGAACACGTTTTGCAGGATCTCATTATTGACGACTTCAAGTTTAAACTTCCCGATTGCACCTGTGCTAGTTCCCAATTCACACATAATTCGGCTGGCCACGTTATTACAGGAGACCTCAACATCGTTAATAACACTTCCCTGCGAAATGTGTTATCCAAAGGTCCGAAATATCTTGAGCCTAAACCCATCAATTGGAACTAAAACTTCAAAATACTGATAGATTCAGTCGTGTTTTATGCTAGACAATGGGCTAAACGCGAGAAAGAAAACGAAGATACTTTTTCCGAATGTATTAAGGCTGTGAGGTCGTTGATACAAACCAGAATTAAGAAATTAAATGGGTCTACTAATACCCATGCTACGTCAATCTTTAAAGACCCAAATGTTGCAAAACACTTGTCCTACCGTCATTACAAATATGTTGTTGGCCCGAAGATAAAGCCCCAAACAACATCGTTTTAGTGTGTAAATCTAATTACATAAACTGCTTAATGAATTAATTAGGTTTTGCCAATTCACTTGGAAATTCAACATATATCCTCACGACATTTACCAAAGAGGAAATCCTGGATAATCATAGGTCTGTTCTATGTTCCTTTGAAATTTCAACTAAAAGATGGAGAACTGGATCTTCAACCACTGTATTGGATACCAAAACTACATAAGTGTCCTTACAAACAACGGTATAGTTCTGGGTGTAACAACGCTCCACTAAACCTATTTCTAAATTATAAACATTTATTTTATCAGCATCGAACTAGAGATAAAGGATACAACATATACAGTTAAGTCTGCTACACATCTTGACTTACATCTAGAAATTGACAATGAGGATCGGTTGAAAACAAAATTTTACGACAAAAGAGATGATTCAGCTTCCCAATTGTAAACTTTCCATTTCTATGTAGCAACATACCAGGAAGCTATTAAACCAAAAGTTCTAAATGATGAATTTAAAATCATCCCTCCGTAAATTTTACGGACGTCATCACGAGTTGGTTGAATGTTATGTAATTACCGTTTCACCAATGATATTGGATATGTTACTTACGTCATAAATAAAATTCACTCCCCTTTTCACCACGAATGTGACCTACCGAATTCGACTATTTACCGGGTTTGTAATAACATGAGCAACACGACGTGTGTCACGTGTGGAGCAGGACTTGCTTACGCTTCCGGAGCACCTGATATCAACAAAGTTTTGGTGGGGTTCGTGTTGCTTAGTTTTGGTTTTCTATGTTGTGTCTTGTGTACTACTATTTGTCTGTTTGTCTTGTTATTTTTCAGCCATGGCGTTGTCATTTTATTTTCATGAGTTTGACAGTCGACCCTCTTTCAATTCTCTTTTAGACATCATTATATTTTGATGCAATGTTTTCTTTATTTTTCATATATAACACCCTACTATGAAAAAATCCAAAAAAAACCTTTAGTTGTATAAAATGTAATAAAGTGCATCGAGCTTTCCAGAGGAAGGTAAACAAAAAAGCATTCATACGCATGAAATTTATACAGCGTTCTTTTCATCTTTCTTTATAACGTTTTCAGTTCTATCAAATTAATTTGTAAGGTTCAAGGTATAAGTATAAATTCTTAAATCAATTCTTACCGTTAACTTGTATTAAAGTACAACGTAAGTAAATAATGTGAAAACAGTTGAAAAATGCTGGAATCTTTAAACCACACCTGAAAAAGGAGAAAAAAAACGTATAAAATGACAAAAGACACAAAATATCGATCTGAGAGTACTAACATACAATTCCTTACATTGTTGGAACTATATCACAATATTTACAAAGAAATGTTATCATTTATCAGCTAAGTTCAGATCTTTAAAAGACAAGATAGTGAAGCGATCCATTTTGCTATACTAAAGCAGTGATTAAGTATCAAGTTCATGAAATTACATTCAAATTCCATTACTATAAGCCATCTTCTTGTTTCTGCACTTAAAAAATTGAGAAAATGATAATTTTCCTGTTTTATTAAGACAAGGGAAAGGCTAAAATTTTCATTAATGTCTTTGTTAATGAGATGTGATCTCTCATATCTTCAGGGCTAACACCCCCCTCAGATAGGAGAAGCTTTAATTTAATAAATGTACTCTGACAAAAAAATCAAAGATCTCAAGCATTTTTTTAAGATAGATTATTTTAATAAATCAAAATATACGTCGACGTATATTCCCATTTTTTTCTGCTAGATTTTCATCTGTACTAAATATATAAAACATATCACTTTGTTTGGCTTTGGGAAATCACTCAACTATTCTGCTTCAGGACTTTGACAGGAAGTAATTCTTCTGTGGAAAGTCCATAAGCTGAAAACCCACTACGCTCAACCTGAACAACACATCTGACGTAAGAATGCCAAAGCGAAGCTATCTGACGGTTCATGCGTGGCAGTGGACCAGCCCCCGCGTTACAGTAGTCTACACTGCTTTAGGTGTTGAGTTGAGGTAAGCGATATCTAATGAAAAATGCTCGGAAAATGAAACTATGGTATAAATGATAAGTGTAATATTTAAACAGGCGCAGAGAAACTTTGACGAAATAGTGATTAGAAACCACCTAAGTATTTAGATGAAGAGTCCCTCCGGAATTCCCTTCTTTAAGTCAACGAATAACACAACAAGGCAAAATAAAATAAACAAAATATACATATAAAGCAAACCTGCAGTTCGCCATTAGGAAGCCAACGAAACAACTCATGCTAGCTGTTTCTACCATAAAGTCAATGAACTTTGAAAAACCTCTTTTTTCTTATATCTTTATAGTTTGTTCAGGAATATCAAAAGTTGTAAGCAGCCTTACTCCCTTGTTTTGATTTTGAGATCATTTTACGGAATTTAAGATCAATGTAAGACTGGGAAATGGTTTGCCGCTATATAGTTCTAAGGGATCACTACACATTTCTTTCAAATAATTATACATTATTCACAGATATAATAATAGAAGAATAGCGAAGTTACAAACTGGCTGACCTTGGGCAACGAAATATATGAGTATTTCGTTCGAAACTGGACCAAAGTTATTTGTAAATATCGCATCATTTAATAGTAGAAATCTATTTAAATGCACGAAACAAATATCATACACGTCCTTCGTCACTTTAGATATAGACGTTGTGAGTGGTTGTTCGACAAATTGAATTGTAACTGAGATATTTGGACACGGTTGCGGAATGTGTTTGCATCCAGTGCCAGGATTTTGAATCGTTGTATCGGAAACAGATATAAGGCATCACTTATTGTTTTGTAAACCTGGCACGTGTGTTGCACTTAAAAAGAAGTTGATTTAACATGCGCACCGTGCTATTTTTTTTATTAACTTCACAATATACGAACATTTTGATCCGCATTTCCTTATTATCTCGACTCTCGACATATCATTAGACCAACATAACACTTGGGTTTTTTTCATGTAGGGCCCCATATATAAAGAACGAATATACTTCAGGAAATGCAATTGAATGTTTTCTGTTTGCGATGATTGTTTTTAAGTCGATCGACTATAACAAATAAAACCACTTTCCTCCAAAAAACCATCAGTTGACGATGCATCCGTGAATAAATCTATAACGTCATAAGATATCAGTGTAGAATTATAAAACACATCAATTCCATTCCAATTTTTTATGAATCGTAACCAAAATTCATCATGTATCCAACATTTTGTATGTAAACGCATATAAAGATGTTATTCTTTCGCTTTGGTTGATAAATTGATTAGTAAAGACCCATTAGTATAACTTTCAATGCAACATTTCAATATTTAAACGCCTGTAGAACTTTAAAATTAGAACAACAAGATCTGACACTTCTACTTGAAATACAGTCGATACATTTCCCTGAGGTAAACGGTGTTCGATTGTTTGTGAATCTAGGATGATGCCAATATATTCAAGACACGTTACGGTGCAAGATGTTTTGTTCATTGCTATCGGAACATTTTAGCGTTTAAAGATCATCATCATTAATGCAATTGATCGCTCTCCGTTTGCATGTGGCGATTCTATTGTTAAGAAATCTTCTAAAATGGTGTAAAATGTTTTTGACCTTGTTATTGTTTGTGGCATAATAATATTTTGCGTGTGAGAAAGTATCAAATATGAGTGGACTAGATTGACAACTTAAATTTAATCGCACATAAAAATGATAATTTTCTTCCCATTTAAGGCAGATAGGATGTCTTCCTCCATCTTGGATTTTGAAAAAGAAGATAACAATCTGTCTAGATCGTTAATGAAATGTTCAAATTTCGAAGTCATATGTAATTCATGTGTAAGACTTTTCATTTTGATATAGAAAACTATGTGTTTTATCATATTTATGGATGTATTTTACGAAAGTCAGCTTTTTTTGGTTGTATTCATTTTTCAAATTTTGCCATATTTGGGTAGATAACTCATATATTAAAGGAGATAACTCGATAAAGTTACTTTTTGCATAGAATGTGTTGTGAATTTACCTTTTATATTATGTAGCAAAAACCTAGTCCCGTAATCTCCTTATTTCTTTTTCTTATCTTAAAGTATATTATTAGAGCTATATTCTCATATTTTATCCTAAAGTTCTTTGGTGTAGTTTCCTTTTTATCACCAAAATTAAGATTTTCACTGCATAATCTATACAAATTTGTCAATTTTACTCAACCCGTAGCGTGAAAAAAATCACGGTGACCCATACTTTTCAATATATTTTTGAAAAAGGCATGATATAAAATTCATTTTGACAAATTATGAAAACATTCTATGGATTCAAACGAAGCCCCCCTTGTACTTTAATGCAAAATAAAGTCCACGATGAAGGTTAAATTAGTTTTTTAATGCATTGAAAACATCGTACTTACATAACCGAGAGTTTTTCCGTATTTCAGGACAGAATCTATAGCCTTGACGATCTTGGACAAACCACATGTAGCAGATGTCTTATTAATTAATTTTGTGATACTAAAGCTTTGATAAGGTGTCGATAAATCCAGTATAAGTCGGGTTTTCTTCCGCAGCTCCCAACGAACTAACACTGTTACTTGAAAAAGGAAGTAAGACATAAATTCAATTCCACATTCCTTCCTAAACAATTCATTCATCCAGTTAGAGATATAAAATGAAGTATTGCAAAGTTGTTTCCCGCTGTTGAAAAAAACGCTTCCTATCACGAATATCGCAATTATTACCATTTTGTCATTAGACGTGTGGAAGAAACACTTTTTTTCCGATAATTGCAGTGGACAGAATTTAGTTTCATGGTCAAACATATAAAAAAGCTTGCAAATATTGATTTCAACTTCCGCATATATCAAAAACAATTTGCTCCAATCCGCTTTCATTTGTTTTACTTGAAATAGTGTCGTGGCATTTGCTATAAATACTTTCTGGTTATTGTTCTGACCGTATTCATTACTGATCTCTATAATATCCTCCTCGGAGACAACTAATCAAACATCTTCTAGCTGAAAAACCAGTAGTCCTTACACTCTGAAATTTTTCGAAGGTGAAATTCCTGGATTGTTAGTTGTCGATATAAGGGTCTGGCTTATTCTCTTCATTAATTTCAATATAGTTTACCAAAATGGTATGTGACTGGGGACTCATTAAACTAGGACTAATGAGAGAAGCTACGTTAGTTTCCTTTCTGTATATTATTTGTTTCTGTAACGCATCATACGTAGGAACTATATTGACATTAGGAAAATCATCAGACCGAACTCTTGTTTTGTCAAATGCATGAAACAAATGATCTCAAATCATTCTATGAGTTTTGAATCGACGGTACGCTATTACTGGAATTGTATCATTGTTGAAGATTATACTGTTTAGTATCATAAAACTTCTCTGTTATCAGGGTATCGACTGATTTCTGAAGGTCATTCAAGCATTTTGAAAATACTGTGGATTTATTAATATTCGTTGGATACCAATTTTCGTGGATTTCGTGAGTACAGAGTAACCACGAATTTAAATATTCAACGAATTACAATTTTTTTGAAAAGAATATATGTAAACTTTGCCAAAACCACGAATTTAAATATTCTCAAAGATGCAAGTTTACCTTAATCCACGATATTTGGCAACCACGAAAATAAATGAATGCACAGTAGTGTAAAGAGCAGCCACCACATATATTAATGATTACATTTTCCGTACCAGAAATATTGTCAATGCTTTCACGGTTTGAAAAAAGTTTAGGTATCAGATGGCAAACTCTCTGTTGCAAGTAAAGTATTTTGGATTTTTCCTTCGGAATCAACACTATTTTAGTCACCATATTTTTCTATATTCAGTGTTTTGATAACGTTTGAAGCGAGGTTTGTAGTCACTTTGAAACCAATTATGACAGTTCGTCGACAATTTCTTTTCCCCCCCATACTTAGGTTTTGTCATAACCGTTTAAGTACTATATATAGTTGAACGCGGGATTGGCATTTTTTCGGATTCAGTTGTTTTACTTGGATGCATATCGTATATCTTTGTAAACAGTGTTTCGATAATAAGTTTTAAATGCATTTTTGAATAATTTTTAGTCATCAAAATGTCTGTATCTAGTGACAATGAATTGTATTTAGGTTAAGTTAAACATGCAAGAAAAAAAACCCCATAATCGTTGTTTTTTGAAGAGCTTGTTTTGACAATTTTAATCAAAACTTAGGGCTCATGGCAACACATTATTTCAATTTTCACTTTTTAAAATGTTTCAAACAAAACAAAATAAAGTCACATTCTTCTCTGTTGAAGTTGTAGCTGATGCCCTTTAAATTACACAATTTGATCCATGAATTATCTCCTAATATAAGACAAACTTATATACTATTTGCAGACATATCATCTGTACTTTTTCAAAAGCTGTCATATATTCGGACAGTGCAGTTTCTGTCAATTCAGCATAAAGGTCACAGCTTCTTTTTTTTATTTTCAAGAAGTCGGCGTAATGCCATAATTTTTCTTCTGAATACATATTATCATTCAAGTACGAAAACAAGGAAATCTTTAAGATCATAGATCATCTGTAGATAGATATACAGTCATTCCTAAAAATTAATTCTAAATTCAATTTTAAACCGGCGTAAAACATGACAAAAACGTTGATGAAGTCACGGTCACATGACAAAATTATGTCTATAAGATGATAAACAAAACACTGTAAACCAATCAGAAGAAACGTTACATCCAATATTAAATCATTTTGAAATATTGTTCACGTATTAAAAGATATTGGATATTTCTAGGTATTTGAGTTTATTGAAACATATGACTGAAGCCTCATTATTTGTGATTCATAGATAATCACTAAAAAAATGAACAAATGCATCTTCGACATCATCAATTTACAAAAAAAACCAGGCGCATTGCTTATAAAACAGACAATTCTGACAGCTCATGCTATGTCTCAACGTCATCTTAACAAGAACATATTTTAAGCGGTAAAACAAAATTATATGTAATCAATAATAGGTTGTCTTAAGAATGTCGAATGTTTGAATATAGTAAAACACTCGGTATTTTTGTTTTAATGGGAGTTAAGGGTCACACATTAAGTTTTGTGAAACGTATTATAACTGACAACATGAAAACATGTTTTAACTATTTTGCTGAAAAATGTCATAAAAACATTATAAGAAATAAAAAAAAACATTTTGTATGTAAAATATGCCAAAATGTAAATAGATGAAACAATTATAGATACTAATTGTATAGGATGATTTTAACGAACTACTAAAATTAAATCATAGGATTTATTTAATTTTATCTTTTATAGCATGACTACATGATATGAATTCATTGACGTCTAAACCGGAAGTTCGAACTATTATTTTGAAAATCGTAAATGAGACGCTGAAATATGAACTTGAAGCCTTATATCGAGTAGAAGATAATTGACAAATTGAACATATATTAATTTTCCATCTTTGTATGAAATCTTCATAATAACATTAATCAGCAATGACAAAGGTTATGATAATAGTTATCAAAGAAACCAGGATTATAAAATATTAATTGCAATCTGTATAGCATTTAATTGACAATTACTGTAGAAGTTTTGGGATTGTCGGACTTTTATTTTTATTTATTAATGTAAAATATAAAGATAGATTTAATTATGAGCATAGATACAGTTTTTAATTTAATATTTATAACTGACGAAAGTCGGATGATTAACAGTAGTAATCTCATTAACCGATTAATACGGTGCATATGGTGGTCACAAATGAACATTGGGGGAATTACCTCATAAAAATAGCGAGACCAGGTACATGGACTGTATACAAACTCATCATTGATACCAGAATTAAATTTTGTATTTACGCCAGACGCGCGTTTCGTGTACATAAGACTCATCAGTGACGATCGAAACCAAAAATGTTTAAAAGGCAAAATAAAGTACGAATAGTTATCAAAGGTACCAGAATTATAATTTTATACGCCAGACGCGCGTTTCGTCTACATAAAACTCATCAGTGACGCTCAAATCAAAATAGTTATAAAGCCAAACAAGTACAAATTTGAAGAGCATTGAGGACCCAAAATTCCAAAAAAATATGCCAAATACGGCTATGGTCTGGGATAAGAAAATCCTTAGTTTTTAGAAAAAATGATGTTGAAGAGCATTGAAGAGCATTGAAGAGCATATAAGAGTCTTCTGCTATACATGTAAATATTAACCACTTACACTTAGTCCAATCAATACAACCGGGAATGGGACACAGCCATTAAAATAACATATCATTAGACTATAATAATATCTTAGGATCTTAGAACGCAATAAAATGCACTATTGAGGTGAGAGGCTTTACCCAATCTACTCTTGGTGGTACAATCAAGCAATGTATTGTCGAGTTTAAAAAAAATGGTTCTCCAAATTAGTAAGAAAATATTATAATTTCCAAAGAGTAAAATTGCGTGTATATTTTTAGACATCATACATCAACATATTTGTTACGTTTTAGGGAAGTATTTTTTCAATAAAGCTGATATGATTTGCATATTCAGGAATACGTTTATATGACTAGTCGAGAGGGCTTGACGTAATTTCCCCTCAAAAGACGAGTTTGACGGACCTTCTTTTTGTAACTTATATTAACAAGATGGCGTCGATTAAAAACAAACTGACTAGACGTTAACAATGTGTATCTTCACTTCGCATTCATCATGATTAAAATTATAACGCTAAATATTCAGCTGAATGTTAATAAAATATTTTTGTAGTTTATTTTTCTTCAGAAAGCAAAGGAGTAGGTCCGGTGGGCCGATTTTGGCCTCAAAAATCAGGTTCATCTGACAAAAGATTTTGGACACTTTTTAAACACTTAAGTGTCTATTTCAGTTGATTCAATTACTAGTAGTTTAAGTAAGATTTAAACTGATTTAGTTATAAAAAAAAAGCTCCGATTCTAACTTAAATATGAAAAATCTATCTAATATGCGAAAAAATGTCACTTTGCAGATGGTTTTTGTCAAAAATGAAAATAGCCGCATCCGTGTTCATCCTCAACCTTTATATATGTTATGTATTATCATTAAATACAACTTACCTTTCAATATTAAGAATGAACACAAATGCGGCCACTTTCATTTAAGACGAAAACCGTCTAAAATTTAACTAAAATGATAAAATTGTGAAGATTTCAGTAATTTAGTATGACTTAATGACGCTAATACTCGATATATGTGCATTGTATTGTCAGAAACAGAAACAGGCTATAGTTATGTAACAGAAGCATTCAACTTTCCAATAGATAACTAAAAGTTTACATTATAACAATTTTGTAAAACTGCTGTATTTTGGGGCCAAAAAGGGATCTTACTGGACCTACTCCTTTCATTATATATTTTGCGTTTAACAAATTTATATTCATGCTTCAGGCCAATTGAATCACACAAATATAGAATTCACTTTTGATAGAGGACACAAATGGAAAAATTCGTTTCATATCTCTCCATTTTTAAGAATTCTTCGGTTTTTTGTTGTTGCTGACAATGCGGTTTGGGCTTTGCTCATTGTTTAAGTCCGTATGGTGACTCAAAGTTGTTCATTTGGTTTCTTGTGGAGGGTTCACTTGTCTCATTGGCAATAATAAAAACATCTTCTTTCTTATAAGAATCTATTCCCTTTTTAATTGAATTTATTGGTGTATAAACTGGACCGAGTCTATTACTAGCATCCCATAAAAGTCCTTCGAACGATGTTTTGTTGACTTGGTTGTATTTGGTCGCTTTCAGGGATTTTGTTGTTGCTTATAGTGCTGTCAGTTTCTCTATGACTTATGAGTTTTATAGTTTACTTGTTTATTTCCACTCGTTTTTACTTGCTTGTAATACTGCAATATATGTCTGAAATTAACTTACGAAAACGGATAATATATTTTGTATATGAGGAACGGCTTAGTGATTTTTAGATTTGAGCATCGTTAAACTGCTGTTTCGGTTTATTCCTTGAATGCCAACATCATTTGATCTACCGACAATTTACCTGTAAAATTATGTTGGCGTTCGAGGAATAGGTGCAAGGAGTTATCACAACAAAAGTGCATGTTTATCAAAAAATAATACTTATTAAACAGAAACCTTAAGGTAAATTCCATGTGGCTAAATCACATTCATGTTTGTAAAATTGTTGAAAATCATTTTTTGCTGTAACTGCTTAAACCAATATGCTCTTCTCTAAAAATAAATATTTGAAATGTGTTGTATCACACAGTTTTTGGACTTGGGTACTTTTTTCCAATATTTCTATAGTTGTGTGTGCTGTAATATCCTCTTGTATTACTTGATTGAATTTCTCAAAACTTTGTAGTGTTAGATTACTACGTTTTATTTTGTTAAGTTGTTCAGGATATTTTCTTCGGTATAATATTACTCCCTTTTTTATTTATTGAAGTGATTTATAATATATTGTTCAGATGTTTGTTATGTTGGCAATTCATCAGAATTATTGTTACCCTATTTTATGGACTTGAAATTTTGTAGAGTTAAGGAGGATATTCTCATACTTTTTTCAAAGCATAAAAAAATTAATAGTATATTATTTGTTTGTAGACGGAGAACAAAGAAAAAATACATATAACATAAGTAAACATATAAGCAAATTGACAAAAAACCTTCATATGTGATCTGATATTTATTGTTGAATATTTTATACAAGCAATTTTCACATTTAAGAGTCTATTACAAGTGTAAAGTTTAACTAATTGTAAAAAGGTCATATAGTAAGTAGTCATTTAACTAATAAAATATTTAAAATGATATAATTTAAAAAAATCTTTAATATCCTTTTTAGTTTGAAACAATTGTATTTAACTAGAATTTCTTTCATTTTTTAAATATGTCTTATGTTAATAAAAATTTCAATTCCTAAAATATTATTTAAAAAAAAAATGTTTTTATTTCTTTATCATTTTTATGAAAATTCATGATAATTCTAACCCCTAAATCTACTTTTTTCTCATCAAAAAGTAATAATATGTTGCAATGTTTAAGTTCTCAAATTATGTTTTAGATTTAGATACTTATAAAATCATTTAGATAGTTATGAAAACAACTATTGATCTTATATAAACATCTATTGAAATATGTTGGCCTTCCAGGAATAGCTATAGGTTACTTATAAAATGTTGGCATTTAAGGAAGACACCGCTGTTTCATAAACTAATTCAATCGACTTTCTTGAGTACAAAAATAAAAATGATGTTGAATTTCCCTCAAAATTAACCAATTAAGAAATCGCAAAAACATAAATTGCCACGAAATCAATTGAAGAGGACAAGCACCGCATATCTATTAGAATTAATCGGTTGTAAATGACATACCACGAATTCAAGTTTTATAAGAAACACTTTCCTAACAGACCTATAAAATACAATTATTCTACCAATCATTGAAAGGAAATTATTTCAATCAAGCCCAGTTAAACATAAAGACCGACTATAAAGTCAAGTAGTAACAAGAACAAAAAAGATATCCGACGTATTTAAATTTGAGGATAATTATGTTTAAAATTATCATTTCGATAACCGTTACAAATTGTTTTGTGAATATTCCGATCATATTTAAATAAGTGATATACCATTTAAATAACGTTTTCTCTGTTTGTGTTCAGTATTCTCGGTCCTCGTATCTTTTTGTTTACATTCACCAAAAAACCCGCGGAAATCTCACATGCGTAGGTACGTTCTAAAAGTCATGTATGTTCGTACAACAAAGTTTACATTAAAAGTTATATAATTGTCCCGAATAAACAGCTGTCATGGTTGCAAAGAGCTATTGGAGAAACAATTATTTTGATAAAAATATAAATCTTTGTAAGATCTAGTTCAAATATTTATAATTTTTCACTTACTTTCCATCACGATATAATTAACGAGACGTTTTTTCAAACACAACCAAATCACCCTACATGACAGCATTTTGTCCAATCACAGAAAGGATTTTCGAGCATGCGTATTCTGTTGCCATAGTTAAGCGTCCTTAAGTTCAAAGAGCACAAACAGAACTATATCGACTACGTCGGAAAATAAATACGATCTCTTAGGAAAACTAAAAAAGGAAAGTACTTAAACAACTGACAAAAATCAACTAGAGGCTCTAAAGAGCCTGCGTCGCTCACCTTGGTCTATGTGAATATTAAATAAAGGAAGCAGATGGATTCATGACAAAATTGTGTTTTGGTGATTGTGATGTGTTTGTTCATCTTACTTTACTAAACAGTCTTGCTGCTTACAATTATCTCTATCTATAATGAACTTGGCCCAGTAGTTTCAGTGGAAAATGTTAATAAAAATTTACAAATTTTATGAACATTGTTAAAAATTTACCATACAAGACAATAACTCCTTAGGGGTCAATTGACCATTTCGGTCATGTTGACTTATTTATAAATCTTACTTTGCTGAACATTATTGCTGTTAACAGTTTATCTATATCTATAATAGTATTCAAGATAATAACCCAAAACAGCAAAATTTCCTTGAAATTACCGATTCAGGGGCAGCAACCCAACAACGGGTTGTCCGATTCATCTGAAAATTTCAGGGCAGATAGATCTTGACCTGATAAACAATTTTACCACATGTCAGATTTGTTTTTTGCTCTAAATGCTTCTGTTTTTGAGTTATAAGCCAAAAACTGCATTTTAACCCTATGTTCTATTTTAAGCCGTGTCAGCCATCTTGTTTGATGGCCGGGTCACTGGACACATTTTTAAAACAAGATACCCCAAAGATAATTGTGGCCAAGTTTGGATTAATTTGACCCAGTAGTTTCAGAGGAGAAGATTTTTGTAAAAGTTAACGACGACGGACGACGGACGACGGACGACGGACGACAGACGACAGACGACGGACGACGGACGCAAAGTGATGGAAAAAGCTCACTTGGCCCTTCGGGCCAGGTGAGCTAAAAATAAATGGAAAACACCCTTTATTATTCCCGACTTGGTACAGCCATTTTCTTCTGTTTACAATTGTGGGTTCAACCTGGTTTTATAGCTAGCTAATTTTCTCACTTCAATGACATTAATATTTCATTATATCGACAATAATGCGCGAACAAAACAAAAAGACAAGATAGTTTAAATGTCAAAAATAGAGGAGCAACAGTCATCATTTAGTTATTGTCTGGAGCAAGGTAAACATAAACAAGTAGTCTACAAAAAAACCCATTTTACATATAGATAAATCACATCCTCAAAAATGAGACGCAAAATACTAGCAATGAACACAGCACAACAACAAAATGGCGGGATATACAAGTACCGAGTCACGCCCAAAATGTACCAAACAGAAGTGTTTAATAATTTCCAAAAAAACAAATAAAACAACACTATGACATATAATTAAGATGATAATCACGTATAAGTTGTGAAGTTGATACAGAATAATTATCAACAAGGTCTTTGTGTCTTCTGATAAACCGGTTTTAAATATAAAGGACGATCGAAACGTTCGGTGACATTATCCTGGTTCATTAACTTTTTGTTCACACTATGGATTGTGACGTTTTGCAAAGTCTGAGTAGCAGTGGCAGGCTCTTAAATACCGAATGAGTTGGGAATGTATATTCAATATCGAGGTGCAGTTGGTATATTACGACTAAGGTGGAGAAAATTGATAATTTCAAAATTAAAATTGTCTACTAAGTCACATATTCTGATACTGAAATTACTGTGTTATTCAAGGTTATAGTCTAAAAATGAAACAGAAGAAGTCGTGTGTGTTGTTTCTTCAATTTTTAGTTCATTAGGATATATTAATGGAACCCAATCAGAAAAGGTTGGAAAGAACATCATCAAAACATCTTAATTTTAATCAAATGATCTGGCTTCTTTGATCTTTTTGTTTCCTGATAAGTGTTCGAAGAAACACCGACTCATATAAAATAACAAAAGGTCGACAAAGAGAGGCGCACAGTTCGTTTACATAACAAAGCCGACACTTTGAGGAAACAGTTTACATACAAAATCAAACATGATATCAATAAGAAACGTCAGCATCTTTATTTAATGACATGTCTACATACAATGGAATAACAAAAAAACGAGGTTGATATGTTTATTTTTAGAAAGTTGATCTTGATTTTCGTTCGTGACATGTATAATTATTTGTTCACGTGTCACTACCAAAGGTTGCAGTAAATAAATAGATGTTAAAGACATATAAATATTATTTTTGTATCTTTGATGGATTTCTTTATCAATCATATTAAACCCTTTTTCTTTTGTAGAACATAGTATATTCCTTGCAGTTTTAAAGTATGTTTTTATCAAACGGGAATTTGTTATACTAAATGTATTATTATGGGGGAGTTATAAGAATTACAATTTTCTGCAAAAAAAATTGGCAGAATGATCACTTAATTTGAGTTTGATTATAAATAATTGAAATAAATCCAGAACCAGGAATAATAATTTTGTTTAAATTTTCAAACTGAAATGTTTATTTAAATTTTAATTGAACTGAGTTTGAACTGAGTAAATATTTTAAACTCAGATTATGTTTGCAAAAGTCTCAATCGCCACAGTGTGATTGAATCGATTACATAAATTCTACACTATAAATTATCGTGAAGTTGCAATCTATCATTTTCTATGTTCAGTGGACCGTGAAAATGGGGAAAAAACTCTAATTTGGCATAAAAATTAGAAAGATTATATCATCGGGAACACGTGTACTACGTTTCAAGATGATTGGACTTCAAATTCATTAAAAACTACCTCGACCAAAAACTTTAACCTGAAACGGGACAGACGGAAGAACGAACGAACGGATGCACAGACCAGAAAACATGATGCACATAAATGGGGCCTAAAAATGGAAATACTAAAAATATATAATACGAATGTTTAGATAAATCACAATTGCAATTTTGTACTAGTGGGTGGTTCAACTACAAAATGAAACTATAGAAACAAGATTAAACCACCATTATATTTTTAAAATGACTCTACCAAGATATGAATTTGACATTTATTTTCCGTTTGTTTCGTTGGTTGAAAACGTTAAAATTTGTCATTATTATTTTGGAATTTACCGTGCAGTCTAGTATTTCTGTATACGTTATTGTATTTTTAACGGGTACTTAAGGTGGTACCAAACACCTTGAATAAAATAATTTGGCTCGTTTAATTTTCATAAAATTTTGACAAATATTTACTTTGACACTTTGACAAAAATATAAAAATTAAAAAAAAAAACCTTGAACCGAACACATTCTCGGAAAAAACTCATAGGATATATAGCAGTTTGAGCAACACTGCTTTTGATTATTGAGAAGCTTAATATTTCCCTATTTTCTGTTACGTCAGACCAAACACAAAAAACAAGGTGGCATGATAACAAACGAATTCAGTTTGTCAATACAGTTCATAACAAAAAAGAACAGTTATCGGCAATACTAAACGACCTTCACATTCTACACTCGAGTGATCATTGTACTCAACACGAAATTGACAAAGTTGTTGATAGTATTGGCGAAATACTCGTATCATCTGCGAACGAAACATTTGTTAAAAATCCACGCACTACAACACAAAGAACTAACCAGAAACCATGGTATACAAAACAGTGTTACGATGCTAGAAAAAAAAATCACAAAGCAAGAAAACAATATATTTTACACAAAAATGAAACAAATAATAAAAAAAATACTTCACTTTAGCAAACAATATAAGCAGATTACAAATAAAGCTGACAATGATTATCAATTTAATATTGAAAGCAAGATTAGAAATACGGCACAAACAAATGGCAAGAGTAGTATATATTGTGTGGCAGCAGCAAATATTTTTGCCACGTTGACAAAAATTTTGCCCCCGTCAGCAAAAATTGCATAATATATTTGTTGGATAATATCAAAATATTGATTTTTAATTTGTAAAATATAAAAGAATGTTTTTATTTTTTTTTTCACTGCATTAAACAATTTTAATGCATTACCAATCAATTTAACATTGTTGATATGCTGGATATGGAAGTAGTAAAAGTAAATTGAACATTTAAAAAAAATTTTCATTTCATTAAACAATTTAACGCATTACCAATCATTTAAATTGTTGATATGCTGGATATGGAAGTAGTAAAAGGAACATTTAAAACAATTTGAGAGCTTTAATTTGATAAAAGTTTAATTGGTAAATATAATAATTAACCCTAACCCTAACCCTAACCCTAACCCTAACCCTAACCCAAACAAAAATATCATACATTATAAATTATTATTATTATTAATAAAACATGGATGAGATAGAATCATGTGAAAATATAGCCAGACTTGATAACATATTCGATATAATATATGCAAAGTCAGTTTTTGACATTCTGAAGAAGGAAAATCAAGTGGAACACATAAGTGGAGGAAATGCATGGGATTTTTTTTATCAAGTAGAAACAGATAAAGTGTACACCGATTTTGTTAATTTAGTCAGACAATCAAATATTCCAGATAATGTGAGAGTCTACTATCAACTTACATTTTTACAATCAACAGATTGGAAAAATACTATATTGAAAACACCGCACAGAGCATCTCGCATAATAGATAAAGTTGAAAAAATGATAGATTTGGAACCTATTTTTAACAATGGAAAATGATGATTTAGATGAAAAACTTAGGAATGTATATTACAATACAGCAAATGGGGGAGCATACCTAAGTGCTGAAAAAATTTATCAAACGTTGAAGACATCAAGAGATGGAAATGTACCAAGCGTATACAAGATCAGGAAATGGATGGAAAAAATAGACGACTACAATTTACAAAAACCTGTAAAACGTAGAATTAAAAGAGTGAAAATAATTGTATCGGAACCGTATGAGCAATACGATGCTGACCTTATGGATGTATCCAACATACAGAAATATAACAATAAGACACGTTTCCTGTTGGTTGTTATCGATATTTTCACACGGTTTTTATGGATTTATCCATTAAAAAACAAGTTTGGGAAGACAGTAGCTGATGCATTTGAAAAAATCTTCAAACATGGTAAAATCCCTTTGAAGGTTTCCACAGATGCGGGAACTGAATTCAAAAACAAAGATTTGAAACGTGTGTTTAAAAAATATGACATTTACCATCATGTCTATTTAAATTCCGACAGTAGTAAAGCGTCAATAGCAGAGAGGGTCAATTTGACATTTCGGAGGATGATGTTCCGATATTTTACAAAGCATAGAACTTATAGCTATCTCAATGTTCTACAAAATTTGGTAGCAAGTTATAATGCAACGCCACATAGAAGTTTAAATAATACAGCTCCAAAAGATGTGAATGAGAAAAACAAATATGATTTGTGGGCATATATGTATATTAAAACTCCACCCAAAGAAAAACGAATCAGAGAAAAGAAAGAAACATTAAAAGTACAACGTAAAAGAGGGAAACAGTTTCATTTTAAAATCAATGACATGGTAAGACTGAGCCATTTGAAGAAACCGTTTCAAAGAGCTTATCAGCAACAGTGGACCTCCGAAATATTTAAAATATATAGACGATTTCTAATACATGGGAAAATCTTTTATAAAGTACAAGATTTTTTGGACAAGGAAGTTGTAGGCAATTTCAATTATACAGAGTTGCAGCGTGTGAAAAAGGAGGCTGACGCATTGTGGTTTGTTGAGAAAGTGCTTAAATGGCGAAGGCGGAATGGTCAACGTGAGGGTTATGTAAAATTCCAGGATTGGGATAAACGTTTTTGTCAGTGGATTCCTGAGAGAGATATTGTTGACTTTTAAAATGAGCTTTTACATGGTCATTAACAGTAACAAAAATTTAGACATTTACCCACATAACAGACCACACAAATTCCGTACATATCTTCAGACGCCAATAGTGATGAAATCAAAATGGAAAGTCGCATTAGTTGATATTAAATTATCATCAAATAATGATCTATATATATATGCAAACATATGCGGTGATGTAATAGTCGATGGTAACAAACAACCCTTATTGAAGCGAATATGTTGCTGCTCTCAAACTGAATACTACCACTTTGATCAACTTGCATACATTCCAGTGGTGAAAAGTGAAATAAGAGACATTGAATTCTTTATTACTGACATGCAAGGGAGTCATGCATCATTTTTAAAAAATCCAGTGTCGATTACACTGCACTTCAGGTCGTATCCATACTTTGCATGATAATCATGGAATTGAACAATTCTCAATATGTGCTAGACCCTAGGACATGGATAATGTACTATGAAAATCTAGCGAATGACAAACATCACAATTCATATCTTAATAATTCATACAGAAGAACTATCCAGAGTGGTGGTTCCCTCACTAATTCAGCAGCTAGCTTCATGGAACCAATCACATTACCACAAAGTAAACCACATGCGCAATCACCCATTAAACTTGTAACACATGCACAGCAGCAGGTGGAAAATGCTAAGTCGGAAATTAGTCGAGCTGTGAAAAAGATAAAACGCAAACGTGGGAAGTTACAAAACAGTAATAGAAAAAGCCATAGAGGGGAGCAGAAGAAAACGAAAAAGACAAAGAAAGGAGGAAGGAAAAATAAAACAAACAGTAAGAAAGGAAGTGTACAGAGTGTGAAAAAAAGATTAAAGAATCAGCTAATTGAAAAGGATATTTTCCAGTAAAATTCAAAATGGCTAAAATAAATCCTGAAACATTTCATGAGCTGCAACCAAGTCAGTTGTCTTTATTCAATCTACCAGGTCATCAAACTGCAGTCACAAGAATCACATATGAACATATTCGACCAGCTGCAACTTTTACAAAGACATCGCCAATAGAGTTTCACATATCTGGTGGAACAGAGTATCTAGACTTAAGTAAATCAACAATGCATGTACGTCTAAGACTTAAAAGAGGAGATGGAACCATAGCAGATAGCAGTGACGTTAATTGCGGGCCTGTGAACTATGTTTTGCATGCATTATTTAATCAAATAGATGTTTTAATTCAAAATAAAATTGTCACATCTTCAACAGGATTTTACCCTTACAAAGCTTATATGCAAACTTTATTGAAATATGGGAAAGAAGCTAAAGAATCGCAGCTCTCAAGTCAATTATGGATAGACGATCATCAAGGAACATTGGATGATGCAGATTGTAACACAGGATCAAATCTTGGGCTCTACAGAAGAACAGCATACATAAAAAATGGTAAAACTGTTGATCTTGAAGGAAACATTTTCCATCCCCTGTTTTCAATGAATCGTTACATATTAAATCAAGTAGGAGTTACTGTGAAATTCTACAGATCGAGACCAGAATTTTATCTAATGTCGGTTGATGAAGATGCTGATTATTACCTTGAGATTGAAGATATGTATCTATCAATAGCAAAGATCCACGTTCACCCCGGCATTGTATATGGCCACGATTCTATACTCAGGACAGTAAACGCTAAATATCCCATTGTGCAAAATGATGTTCGCACAATTTCACTTCCAGCTGGTCAAATAAGTTTTAACTTCAACAACATATTCCAGAATAATAGACCCAATAAGGTATTGATAGCCTTTACGGGGAGTCAAAACATAGCAGGTGACTACTCACTATGTCCGTGGACATTCAAACATTGCCACCTAAGTGAAATAAATCTTAAAGTTGAGGGAGTGCCAGTTTCCGGGAATCCTGTCAGAGTAAAATTTGACTCGTCAAGTGGAGAATCATCCATTGTTGCATTTCGCAATCTATTTGAGGTTGCTGGGAAAACTCTGCAAGACTGTGGTAATGGATTAAACAGAGACAGTTTTTCTGAAGGATATGCCTTGTATGCCTTTCAACTGGAACCAATTTTTGAAGGTTTAGATTATTTAACATTGAAAAGGAATGAACGTGTCAATTTGGAATGCACATTTGATTCTCCCCTCACTGAACCAACAACTATAATCATTTATAGTGAATTTAGTGGATATTTTGAAATAACTCAAACTCGAGACATCATAATTCAAGAATGAACACTATGCAATTGGAGTGTATGATTAATTGTGATGAACTAATGAAGGATAAAATTGTTGGTATATTTGCAGCAGATCAGATACCTAAGATAGTGAGAAATCGACCCATGGGATTTATTTGTAACACTGAAAATCATTTTGAGAATGGTGCACACTGGATCGCCTTTTTCATAAATGAGGAACGAAGAGGGATATTTTTCGACAGCTTCGCACACTCTCCCGATTATTATTCACGTCACTTCTTAAAATTCTTTGAACACAATGCGATATCTCTGGAAATAAATCAAAAACGATTACAGAGTGAGAATTCATCAGTATGCGGTCAATATTGCATTTTCATCTTATCACTCTTATGTAGAGAGTATGATCTAACTAACATTCACGATTTTTTCAGTGATAATCATCAAGCAAACGACATCTTTGTTTTCAATGTGATTGGTAAAACCTATTCACACTGCATATGAAAAAGTGTTTAAAATGATGAGACACATGGTAACAATCATCATTCGAGCAAGAGGTGATCATCATGAGTTTGGTGAAATTTCAAACACCCATGACTTCAATATGTGTCGGTCCAACGGGTTCAGGAAAAACTACATACATTAAAAGATTATTAGAGAACGCTCAGGAAATGTTTACAATACCACCTCAGAAGATATACTACTGTTACAGCATATGGCAAGATGTCTTCGATGAATTGAAAAAAACTGTCTCCAACATTTCATTTCAACTGGAACTGCCTGATGAAAGTGATTTTCTTGTTGATAAGGATATACACACATTATGGATCATTGATGATAAAATGGATGAAGTAGTGGACTGTAAACTGATGCAGAAGATTTATTGCGTTTTAAGTCATCACACCTTAACATCAATTATTTTTATACTACAAAATTTATATCAGAAGGGGAAGGTTATGCGATCAATCAGTTTGAATTCTCACGTCTTTTTTCTTTTCAAAAATGGTAGAGATTCACTGCAAATACAATCTTTAGCTCGACAAATGTTTCCAGGTCAAGTTCGCTTTTTCATGGACGTTTACCAACGTGCAATTAGCAGACCATACAATTGCTTGATAGTGGATATAGCACCAGGTTCAAACCCTGAATATCAGTTGCGCGCAAATCCTTTTCCGGGGGAGGACACGATTGTTTATCAACCAAAATGATTTTAAAAGAATCAAGTAGAAGCTTCCTTAAATTATTGGCGAACACTACACCTGAACAATCTGCTCAAATCATAAAAAGCACGGACCACAGACAATTACAACTATTAGTAGAAATAGTATTCAACTGTCTAAAAAGCGTCATACCATTGTCTGAGAGGGTTAAAAGGAATCTTTCAACTTTTGCAAAGTTCATTCGTGCTGTGGTAGTTAATAATATAACACCTCAGTTGAGGAGAAAACGTTTACTGAAGATAATTGTTATTATTCCAACATTGATATCATCTTTTTTCAAATACTATGACTCGGGAGTTAATACTATTACCCAAGGAGAAATATGAAAGATTGATGAATATGTCCAACCAATGTGAAATTGTTAATGTGAAAGAAAAAGAAAAGGAATATGATGGTAAAGATAGTGACAGTATAAAAACAGAAATAAACCTAGAAGAAGATGTAACCAAACAACATGGTAGTGGTCAGGTTTTGCAAAAAACAGAATTGAAAAATTTAAAAGAAACTGTAGATCGATCAAAATCAGACAATCAAGAGGAAAATAGGATGGATGTTGATGAATATGATGGTGCAGCAGAGGGTAAAGCTATCAAGATGTCTCCTGAAAAATTCTTAAGAAATGTGGAAAAATCGCAAAATCGCAAAAGATTAAAGAGTAAATGGTTATCATTTCATTTGTAATGAAGAAGTGGATTATTTAAAACTATTGGAGACTTCAATCAATCACTTGTATTTTTCTTTAAATTTGTCTATATTTATATATGTATATAATATATTGTCTATTTGTATATTTACACTGTGTACCTTTAAATTTAATTAATAAAATAAATATTTAGATAACATATGTTCGCCTATTAGTTCTAGTCCACGATCGCGTAGTATATATAAAACGTTGAAAGTGCTATTGATATCACAATTGTCATGGCTGATGATCATTTCTGCGAGGATTTATTGCGTCTTTATCCTGACAGTAACCCTCAATATCAACAGCAGTTGCGAGAGTTAAATGATCGATTGAGTGTTGATAATGACAACAGATCAAATCTTACGGTTAAGGTCTATTCATGTTATTATTGTAAACTTCTGTTTGATCACCCTTCCAAACTGAAGAGACACCAGAGAAACAGTTGTACATTTCCATGTCGACAATGTGATAGACATTTTGATTCAGCGGAAAATTTGTTTAAACATAGCAACATCGATCATACAACTTATCAGACTGGTTCAGGAAACACTGATTCAAATTCACATACTACAATCAAACATAAAAGTGTGGATAAGTCTGCTCTCTTGGGAATAGCACGAGCTCGTTTCATTTATCCGAATGAGGATAATGGGGAAAAGTATGATCTTCTAGCATTTTTATCTGGAATTAAGCATGAGGTAAAAACTCATTTACAAGAGATGTGTGATGAACTCGGTCATATTAAGTGGTATATGAATTGTCTTGTGCAAATGATCAAGCCGAATGGAGGTGAAGGTGGTAATGATTTAAAGAATAATGCACATTTTATCTCGAAGACATCGAATCTAGTTGATAGAGCAAATATAGATGATGAACATGATATTAATGTGACATATCAAAAAATATTCAAAAGTTTTGATGAGTATATACGAAATGGGAGCGGTTGGTCATTAGATCATATTAAACACATTGAGATTAATACAGCTAAATATAAACCTTTAGGCGGTGGATCGTATATACCCCTACCAAGAACTCTTGCTGCAACCAGAGCGTTACTCAACATAAGAAACTTAGATGAAAAATGTTTTGTATATGCTATTATAGCATCCATACATCCTACGTGTTCAGGTGACCCTTCTAAAGTGCATCACTACATCCCATATGAACATGAATTGAACATGGAAGGTATACAATTGCCCGTTGCACCATCATTTGTGAGTAAATTTGAAAGGCAGAATAACATTTCAGTAATGGTGTTAGGATTTGAAGAGGGTGAATTTTTCCCCCTCCATGTAACAGGTCTAAGAGAAGCTCATCATGAAGTTGACTTATTGTATTTGAAAAGTGGGAATAAAAGTCACTGGTGTTTGATTACAGATCTCAATAGACTTTTATATCGAACAAAATGCTTGGGACGCAGTCATAAGTATTGCAGATTCTGTTTATCAGGTTTCACCAGTGAACATACTTTAGAGAAACATATAAAATACTGCTCAAAATTTGAAGCTCAACATGTGACATATCCCACCAAGGGGGTAGACGATATACTAACATTTCAAGATCACGCCAAACAGTTACAAACATCATTTGTTATTTATGCTGACATGGAAACATTTTGCGAACCTATGGTTACTGAAGAGCCAGAAGATAATCGAACCAGCACAACGAAATTAACAAAGTTGATACCATGCGGGTACGGTTATCAAGTTGTTTGCATCGATGACAGATACACTCAACCACCTAAAATATATAGAGGTGAAAATGTTAGTGAACACTTCCTTCATAGTCTTCTTGACGAAAATAAACGTATAAAGGCTATTTTGAACAATCCTGAACCCTTGTGCATGACTGTTGAAGATGAGGAAGATTTTCAATCAAGTACACATTGCCACATTTGCATGGAAGAATTTACAGATTCCACTATCCGCGTTCGAGACCATGCACATGTTTCAGGTAAATTTCGTGGCGCTTCATGCAGAGATTGCAATCTTAATTTTAAAGAACACACATTCGTGCCAGTTATATTTCATAACCTGAAACAGTTTGATGCACATTTAATCTGTTCCTCGATAGGTATTTTCAAGAGTGAAGAAATTGGCTGCATAGCCACGAATGCAGAAAAGTACATCAGTTTCAACCTATCCAATCTGCGCTTTATCGATTCATACCAGTTTTTGAATTGTTCACTAGAGGAATTGGTATCGTCAATGTCTAAGGAGAATCCGAAAGAAACATTTAAACATTTTACAAAAGAATTTGATGATGATAAGCGGATTGCTCTTTTGTTGAAAAAAGGAACATATCCTTACGAATACATTGACAATGCAGCAAGGTTCAATGAAACTGAATTACCCTCTATAGACAAATTCTACAGCAATTTATCAGAGAAAACAATTAGTCAAACCGAGTATGAACATGCGCAACGGGTATGGAATCAAATGAATATTAAGAATATAGGCGAATATCACGATCTTTATCTAAAAACTGACGTTCTATTATTAGCTGATGTATTTGAAACTTTCAGGAAGAAGTGGATAACGAACTATTCCCTCGACCCTGCAAATTATTACACTCTTCCAGGGCTTTCCTGGCAATCTGCATTGAAAATGACTGGTGTGAGACTTGAGCTATTGACAGATCCTACAATGTGGCTCTTCTTTGAGCAGAGTATACGAGGAGGTTTAACAATGGTGAGCTGCAGACATGCAAAAGCAAACAATCCCTACTTGAGCAATTATGATCCAGCTTTACCAACTTCATACTTGATGTATGTAGATGCGAACAATTTATACGGTTTAAGCATGAGCATGCCATTAGCTGTGGGGAAATTCCAGTGGTTGTCAGAAGAGGAAATAAACGATTTCAATGTCTTAAATGTATCCAATAACGCTGACATCGGATATGTCATTGAATGCGATTTGGATTACCCAGATAACTTACACGATCTTCACAATGATTTTCCTCTTGCAGTTGAAAAAGGAGTGATAACAAATGAAATGCTTTCACCTCATTCACGTCATCTGTATGAGCAAGCAAATGATGATGGGAAAGAATACCAACCGAGCACCAAATTGCTAGCTACTTTGAAAGATAAAAAGCATTACATCTTGCACTATGTGAATCTAAAGTTATACCTCAAACTAGGTTTGGTTTTGAAGAAGATTCACAATATAGTTTCATTTGAACAGCGTCCATGGTTGAAACAGTATATTGACTTCAATACCGAAATGAGGAAAAAGGCTACTAGCAATTTCGAGCAAAAACTTTTTAAAAATGGCAACAATGCTATTTTCGGTAAATCAATGGAATCGTTGCGGAAACATATCAACTTCTCTCTCTGTCATAGGTGGGATAAGTTTCAAAAACTTACTGCAAAATCATCATTTAAAAGCTTTAAGATATTCAACGACCACTTGTGCGGCGTGCTACAAACCAAAACAAAAATTTTCTTCAACAAACCAATTTACCTAGGACAAATGATTCTCGATCTGTCAAAGGCGCACATGGTTGATTACTACTACAACCACATGAAAAAACTATACAAGGAGAATGTAACATTATGTTACACAGATACTGACAGTTTCATTATGCATGTGAGAACTGATGACATATATAGAGACATGTCGTTAAACAGTGAGCTATATGACTTTTCAAATTATCCAGCTGATCACCCTCTTTACACCAAAGACAGGAAATCGATTATTGGTTTATTCAAAGATGAATGCAAGTCCATTCAAATGGTGGAATATATCGGACTAAGAGCAAAAATGTATAGTTTTATCACCGCAGACGACAAGGAAACTGTAGTAGCAAAGGGTATTAAAACCCGAAATGTTAGATTCGAACAATATAAAAACACCTTGTTCAATTGTTCTCCACTACTCTCGCATATGTACACTTTGAGAAGTTTCAACCATCAGATTCACATGGTGAAGGTTGTGAAAAGTGGACTATCACCATATGATGACAAGAGACACTTGCTGGATGATAATGTGCATTCGCTAGCATATTTTCATAGAAAATTAAAAGAAAAACATTAATACAATTGTAAATTGAAAAAAAAAATCCATATCCGTAATAAATTCAAGAAAAAGAAAACACACTGTACAATAATTATATAATATTTTATTTCATGTAAATAAATATATGATTTTATAATAAAATATATCAACATATTTAAGTTTTATCCGTTTGCTATCAACCTGGGGAAGTGAAATACATAGGGCAATGGGGAGTAGCATGGTAAAATGGCGACTTTAACTTAAAAACCCCAATGAAAATACATAACTTTAAAACCCAAATGGACCTTCAAACAAACTTCAAACATAATGACAATAGGACAATGGGGAATAACACCTTCAAACATTAAGGCAATAGGACAATGGGGAATAACACCTTCAAACATAGGACAATGTGAAATAACACCTTCGAACATTAGAACAATGGGGAATAGCACCTTCAAACATTAGAACAATGGGGAATAACACCTTCAAACATTATGTCAATGGGGAATAACACCTTCAAATGGGGAATAACACCTTCAAACACACCAGTGAAATACATTGGACAATGGGGAATAACACCTTCAAACACGATGAAAATATTACAAATAAATTTTAGATTAAAATATAAGAGACATATTCTTTGGTAAATTAAACACAATTATGAAAATGGGGAATTACACCTTCAAACGCACCAGTGAAATACATTGTGCAATGGGGAAAAAGACCTTCAAACACGATGAAAATATTACAAATAAATTTCTTAAATTTTAGATTAAAATATATGAGACATATTCTTTGGTAAATTAAACACGTGAAAATCGCATGTTTAATATTTTCCTTAGGGAATAACACCTTCAAATGGGGAATAACACCTTCAAACACACCAGTGAAATACATTGGACAATGGGGAATAACACCTTCAAACACGATGAAAATATTACAAATAAATTTTAGATTAAAATATAAGAGACATATTCTTTGGTAAATTAAACACAATTATGAAAATGGGGAATTACACCTTCAAACGCACCAGTGAAATACATTGTGCAATGGGGAAAAAGACCTTCAAACACGATGAAAATATTACAAATAAATTTCTTAAATTTTAGATTAAAATATATGAGACATATTCTTTGGTAAATTAAACACGTGAAAATCGCATGTTTAATATTTTCCTTAAAATATCGGAAAAGTTCTCCCTATTGAACGAAAGTCCGAGTGAATTTAAAACAGACCCTGGGACGTTCTTTAAATGAATGAATATCTCTTCAGATGTGAAATGGCTGCATTCCCTTATCATTTTATTTAATTGATATCTTTGATCAAAAATTTCCTCGGCAGCATTAAACACATCTAATTCGGCAAATCCAGGATTTAAAACAAATTGAAAGTCTGCATAATCCATAAAAATAATTAAAATTGGTGAGGGAATTTTACAAAAAAAATCTCTCATTTGAATATCACATTTTGTTGTTAATTTATTATAAATACATGCAACAGATAAAGTTCTTAATGAAGGTGGAGCTGACCGCTTTCGTTTTTCACTCAGTGTCTTTTTTTCTACTTCTTCTCCCATTGTCCTTTTTCTGTTCTGATTGGCTAAAAGAAATAAATAAGATACATAAACTCTAGTAAAATAGTTTTCACATCATAAATCTACAGATACATGCATGAAAACAAATGAACAAAGTGCGACACCTGTATTAAGAAATTGGATTTCATAATGGAGATTTCTAAAATAAATGAAAAGGATGAATTGAGTAGTGCAAATGTGGAAGAATATTCACTTAAAATGACAGATGAGCATGATTACAATTTTATCAATATGGATACAGCTGAAATCAGTGACCAGTTTCCACAACTGCACTGGCTTGGTGCAAAGATGAAAATTGTCGGATTGTTATTCTGTTCGATAACTCTAGCAGTTATATTAATAAATGGGCCATTAAACAGTGAAAATGATCCTCCATTCATATCTGATGATGTTAAACGAAACAGTAGCGGAAACGATTTATTTTGTAATAAAATGGACACTTTTGCTTTATCTGAAGATATTTTTGTAAATACATGTATATTGAATAGTGAACTGTTTGTATTATTGAGAAATGATCCTCTTAGAAATGAGATCGCTTTAAATCAAAGGCAATGGTTTTATCTTAAAGCGAGTATTTCACATATTGATAAATCAATCTTTGATTGGAAAAATGTTGCTAAGTTATAAATGATTTCTATCCTAACTATTGTATATAAGAACATATTAGAAACAGAATAAAAATTTGATCACTTACTGGTGTTATCTTCACTCGCCATCTTCAACTGCTTCAGAAAGTATGAATCCAGCTCCAGCTGTTTTCTTTTTCTTCTTTAGCCCCTTGAACGGGCCAGATTCTGCTGCAACAATCACCTTTCTGACGTCCGACTCTGACACTCCCGCCTCCTCATCGCTATCGCTGATAGCAATCACCTTTCTCTAAAATAAGAATATCATAATATAGAAAATCATCTTAAAATTTTAAAGTTATTTCAATGTTTTCAATTTTTTTTTTTTTTTTTTTTTTTTTTTTTTCTTTTTATGGTACATTTAATTGGATAATTACTTTAAATTCATAAACTTGAAAATTATAACTACTTATTTTGATTTACATAGAAAAAAAAAAACAAAAGTTGTTTTACCTTTCTTTTCAAAGTAACTTTTTTTACTTCTTCTTCTTCTACTTCTTCTTCTTCTTCTTCTTCTTCTTCTTCTTCTTCTTCTTCTTCTTCTTCCTCTTCAACAACTATAACCTTCTTTTTCCTGCTAGGTTTTTGCAGCTAAAAAAATTAATATATAATAAAAACAATTGAACGTGTAAGAAATCATATAAATCAACGTTTGCTGTGGGAAAGAAATTCGTATTTATTAGCGGTTGAGAAATTTACCTAGAAACAAAAATGTTGAAATATCTGCAACTGAACGTTTATCAAAACATTTTTTACTTGCTATCAATAACTTTGAAAATTAATACTAACAGTGGTGAAATCAACCCAGAAACAAGTGAAATATCTGCAGCTGAACGCAAGCCGCTTGTAAATACTCTCTATCAATAACTTACTTTTAACTAAAACGTTTGTTGTATATTAAACCTATAAAGTATATATTTATGTTCAATTATTTGCTGTTGAAGGATAATTAGAACGTTTATCATATAGTTTTTACTCGCTTTCAATAACTTTGAAAATTATGTGTACTTACTAGCAGTAGTGAAATTTACGAAAAAACATATAAGGTGAAACATCTGCAGCTGGTGCTTTTATTAAACACTCGCAATATCTTACTTTAAAATAATTTTGTAGATCGCTCCTATTTCTTAGAGAATAAAATATATATCACGCTCAACTATTTGCTGCTGAACGATAATAATTTAGCTATATGTTCATGTAAATATTTACTGCTAAATATTAGAAATCACTAACCTGTTTTTTTATTTCTGCCTCAGCTTTTAAAAGAACTGGCTTCAGATTGCATAGCTCTTTAAACTCATCAGTCCCAAGAGTTATGCTTCTGCTACTTGTTAAACTGCCTATGTGGATATAAACATATCCCTTGTACGGTGTAACCGCAATGTTCTTCTTTCTTCCAAAATTCAACTCAGCCCGCTCTACTTCTCCACCAAATCCCCTCATGTACTCAACCTGGTTCATCATTTTTATCGCTTTATGATAGAATTGAGTGTACCGCGTTAATAAAGGAATAAAGCTTCCGTTTCATTAAATTATGAATAATAGTTTCCAACACTTATTTACTCCTAAAGGCTCGCCAACCTTCCATTATCCATGTTACACCATTTTATTAATTCATATGTAATTTCAGTGTAGATCTGTCCCGATCGCGATTTTTCATGTCAGATTGATCTCCAATATTGCGGCAGTATTTGGATAATACACCTTCTGTTTACATTAAATCTTAGTTCATCAGTTTAAATATAAAGTGTTTATCACCTTTCAAATTTGAAAAGTGATCATTACTCAATAAATTTTTGATTGTTTTTATTTAAGATCAATTATATATTATAGATTTGTTCGAACCGGATTTTGATGGTTATTTTTTACATCTCATTACTATTTTTTCTCTCTATATATAATTTTTCCTTCATTAAAACAAAACCTATTTTCTTTTCTTTTCTTTGGATCATATTTTCAATGGTAAATCGAGTTGGATTTTGACGATTATTTTTACATCTCATTACTATCTCCTTTTTTTTTCTCTCTCTCTCTCGCTCTAATTTTTTTCATCGTTAAAACACCTTTTTTCTTTTCTTTGGATCATAGTTTCAATGGTGAATCCTATCTCCTTTTTCTCTCTCTCTATTTTTTCCTTCGTTAGAACATAAGCGACTTTTTTCTTTTCTTTGGATCATCTTTTCTTTGGATCATATTTTCAATGGTGGATCATATCTCCTTTTTCTCTCTCTCTCTATTTTTCCCCCTACATGCTACTTTTTTCTTTTCTTTTCTTTGGATCGTAGTTAATTGTTTTGCTCATGACTTTTTTGCAGCTAGCTAATTTTTCCCATGTGTAAATATTTCATTTGATAAGATTTGAGATTGAAGCTTGTGGATTACCATCTTTTATAATTAATAGTTGATAAAAATGTTTTAAGCAAAGTTTTTGTTTTGCAAATTTCTAGATATGCTCTTTTCTTTTCTTTGGATCATTGTAAATGGTGAATCTTGTTTTGTTCATGACTTTTTTTTCAGCTAGCTTCTTTTTTCCTGTGTAAATATTTCATTTTCTTGACAAGATTTGAGATTGAAGCTTGTGGTTTGACCTCTTTGAAGAGTTGTCTCATCAGCAATTAAACCATATTTCTTTTATAATTAATAAATTTAAAGTAGATAAAAATTAATTAAGCAAAGTTTTTGTTTGCAAATTTCTAGATGATATACAAATGGTGTCAACTGGTAATCATCCACATTGATTGGGGTAGCAATGCAGTGGGAAAAGTTTAAGAAAAGTCTAATTTATTAACACATATCAAATACAAATACTTTATTCCATGAAACAACATAGTAAGTTTCAAAACAAATCAAGTTTTCTGCACTATTTATATAACAATTGTAAATAATATAAACAAGAGAACTATCAAATGAAATTTGGTTATAAAAAACTTACATCATTTGTAATGCACCATTTTTTTCACATAAAACATGTTATAGAAAGCACCATGACAGCGGTTACAAATCAAGAATTTTTATATATTTATCTCTAGGTTTAACTTAATCATATAGCACTATAAAAAGTAATAAAAACAAAAGAAAAAAAGTTTAAGCAAACACAATATGATAAAATATGCGATAATATGTTGTAATTAAATTTGGATGCTGTAAATTCTCATATGAAAAAATTCCAAAGATGAAAATGATGATAAAGTAAACATAAAAACAAAAAGTTCTCCAAACATTATATACATATATATATTATTTACATATATACAATAATACCAATCATATTTGTTTTTTAATTTAATTTATTTCTATTACAAAACTAAACATATGTAAATGGAAAACTAAAAAGAATAATTTAATGAAAGGAATAGATTAATAATGAACTTTAATACCAGAGAAAGTAGATTATTTAATGAAAAGAATAGATTTATAATGAAATTTATGGTTTGAATGAGCATGAAACATATAAACTAAGGTGAATTTATAAAAACAAACTACATGTATACTACTATTTACAATATAATAAAATGAGAGTAGAGAAATGCGAGTATAATCAAAATCTTTTCTTTAATTAAAATAAAGTGTAACTAATCCAAATAAATCAAATGAAAGAAAATTGAAAAGTTTTGGTGATATAATTTTTCATAATATAAGTAGATTTGTAGAATACATCCTCATCAGTGATTATTAAAATTTAGATAACAGTGTATAAATAAGTTTATAAAATTTAGAAAAAAGATTATAAAATTTAGAAAAAAAAAATAAAAAAAATATAAAATTTAGAAAAAAAATTTAAAAAATTTCATAAAATTTAAAAGTTTAGAAAATTAATCATAGGTTAGTCTCTGTGGCCGAATAGATATCCTGTTTGATCTTCTCAATATTCTTGGTGGTTGTTGTTGTGCTGGGGCTACTCGTCTGTTATTTTCACGTGGTGGAAAAAAATAATTTATAATTTCTTGAAGCCTTTCATAAATTGCGATGAGGATATATTCTACAAATTAAAAAGTAGTAAATACAGAGATAGATATTAACTTAAACAGTTTTTTTTGGTGTATTAACAAAATCTGCAATTTCTATTTCGGATAGTGAATCTGCATCGACATTGAAGGAGAATTGGTGTTGGCGGAAATTGGTTTTTGCAGTTCTCTTCTTTTTGCAGATGCAAAATAACATCAGCGACAAGAGCATAACACATGCTAGAGATGCTGTAAAGATAAATTTGAATATGTCACTTACTTTAAAAATTATAAAATATATTGATATATATAAATAGATTAGACCATTGGTTTTTCTGTTTGAATTGTCTTTATAGCTTACTGTTTGGTGTGAGCTTTTGCTCTGTGTTGAAGGTCATACTTTGATCTATAATACATTGGCACTCATACCGCATCTTTTTCTTATTTATAAATAAGTGTTTTTATTAGAACATGTATATATTTTTATTTTATTTATTTATTTTATTTTTATATTGTTTGTCAATCAAATAAATAAATTAAATTTAGATACTTACCAAAAATCATTATAAGAATGATCTTAATATTATCTAGACCCTTGTCTTCCTCCTGTGCATGTGGTGTTGACTTCTGAAATAAAGAAATAAAATCATGTATTTCATGAAAATGTTGATATTAAAAAATCTTATCCTTCACATTTTAATTTGTTTTTAAGCACTATACTATAGAGAATACAAATTGACTCGTTCATGTACATGTATTTCCTAATAAAAATAGAAAACAAAACGGACGTTTTAATTAAAAAAATATCAGATAAATGCTTACCAGTTGTTTATCAGTGGTGCCGATTGACAATGTGGATCCTGGTGTTACTCTTGTTGCTGCTGTTGTTGTTGTAGAAGCTATGACTCCATTCTGTAAAAAAAAAAATATACATAATGTAAGAAATGTTTTACACAATAAAATTAATAAATAATATATAAGATCTGCTCATAGTTTAGGTTGTTTCTAGTCACTTTACATATAGAGACAATACTACGTGATTACTTTAAAGCTCTTATTATTCTGTTATTCTTTTCTAATTTCCTATATACTTACATCACAATGTATACCATTAACAATTGTTATTGTTTCTGGTGCTGCTAAAACATTGCTGCATTTAGAATTTCCTTGTTTGATCTCAATTGAATGCAGGTCTCTATTATTTGCAAGGTCCAATTGTCCGGCAACAAAAAATCTTTCGAATACGACTTTCTTTACATCTAGTCGGATTCTGGTGTTGTAGAGCCCTGCTCCAGTCCATCTGCAATGGAGAGTATCCCCCTCCACTGTGCATACATCTCTCAATTCATGCGAGCATGAAACAGCTGACATTGTGAAACAAATGATGATGAATATAAACATGGTGTTGATGGGTGACATTTTGCAAATATTTTGAGGAATTAAATACCCGGATGAGAAATAAAAACAATAGTCTAATTAGGGAATAAATTAGGGGTAATTAATTCCGTGATATATGGTTGGGATAAGAGTGGTAGATGGATAAGGTTTAATTAATGTTTGAGTATGGATTGTTTTAATAAATAATAATAATAGTTTTTACAATATACGCTAGGGTTAGGGTTAATTAATATATTTTCAATTCTTATTCATTTTTTGTTACAAATGAAACTTAAAAGTTTTATAAAATTTCTTCTCTCAACGCGAAGTCATTTAATCTTCTATTTTTTCAGTTTTACTTTTAACTTCTTTATCCAAAATATTAACAATTTAAATTGTCTATATGTTAAATGCGATGGAAAATAAATCAAAACATTCTTTTATAAGTGAAAAAACAAAATTTTCATTTAATATTATACAACAGTTATATTATGTAATTTTCTTGACGTCTGCAAAATGCAACGTGTGAAAAAATCAAAACAGTCTTTTATATTTCTACAAATTTTAAAATCCAATATTTTGATATTATTCAACAAATATATTATACAATTTTGCTAGCGGGAACAAATTTTTGTCAACGTGGCAAAAATATTTGCTGCTGCCACACAATATATACTACTGGCAAGGAATTCTGGAAAATCTTGAATAACTTTAATAAAAAGAGTAAAGATGATCCAAACATTATATCTATGGAATCTTTGTACAATTATTTTAAGGACTTAAATATGAATGATATGGATGAATGTAGAAATGATATAGATGTTAACTTTAATGATATGTCACCAGAATTAAATGAATTATTGAATAATCCTATGACTGTTGTAAAGAAGTAAAAAAATGGCAAATCTGACGGACAAGATGGTATACTGAATGAATATATTAAAAATACATTAGATTATATGATGCCTATATATATTTCGCTATTTAATATCATTTTAGACACGGGTCTTGTACCTGAGAGCTGGGGTATTGGAATTATGATTCCTATTTTCAAAAATAAAGGATCTGAATTAGGGGTATAACTCTTAACTCCTGTCTTAGTAAAATATTTACGGCCGTATTGAATTGTAGATTAAACACATTATCAGAGGAAATTGAATTAATTTCTGAGGCCCAAGCAGGGTTTAGATAAGGCTTCTCAACTGTAGACAATATATTCATTTTACAAGCCCTTATATCATTATATTTTTCTGCAGGAAAAAAAAATGTTTTGTTCGTTTGTAGATTTTAAAAGTGCTATTTGATACAGTCTGGCGAATGGGACTGTGGCAAAAAATGCAAAAATCAAATATTCAGGGTAAAATTTTTAAAGTTATATATAATATGTATCAAAATATTAAAACATGTATAAGGAAAGGAGACGAAGTCTCAGCGTTTTTCAGTTGTGATGAAGGAGTAAAACAGGGAGATAGTGTGTCTCCTTTCCTCTTCTCATTATTTTTAAATGACCTTGAAAGTTTCTACAACAATGTCGATTTTTTACAAAAAGTCTATGCAAAATGTGAAGAAGAATTGTCTTGTCTACTTAAACTCTTAATTATCTTGTATGCAGACGATACTGTACTACTGTCTGAAACAGAAGAAGGTATTCAACAGGCCTTGTTAGCGTTTGAGCAATATTGCAATTTATGGAAACTTCGTATTTATACAAACAAGACAAAAATTGTAATATTCAGCAAGAGAAAATTAAAACCAAAAATTGTATTTAATATTTATGGTAAAAATATTGATGTACAAGATTCATATTCATATCTTGGTGTTATGTTCAATTATAATGGTAGTTTTTGTACTGCTAAAAAGAAAATATTGGATCAGGCAAATAAAGCATTGTATGCTTTACTGCAGAAAATAAGAAATTTGTCAATTCCATTAGATTTGCAATTAAAATTGTTTGATTCACTTATTACTCCAATTCTTGTCTACTCAAGTGAAGTATGGGGATTTGAAAATAAACAGGGTATAGAAAAAATACACTTGCAGTTTTGTAAGAGAATTCTCAATTTAAGAAACAATACTCCTAGCTATATGGTATATGGAGAACTTGGACGTTCTCCAATGCAAGTTGTCATTAAATTGAGAATGGCGTTGTTTTGGAACAACCTTTTATCCAGTAGTAACAATGTCAAAATATCTAGTATTTTGTATAGACTTATGTTCAAACTTCACGAGAGTAAGCAAGGACATTTTAAATGGATTGCTTATGTTAAATCTATTTTTGATGAAACAGGGCTTAGTTTTATATGGAATGATCAAATACATATTGATAACAATATTCTCAAGTCTATTCTAAAACAGAATTTGACTGATCAATTTATTCAAAATTGGTTCTCGGAAATTAATAGCTCATCTACGGGGAATGTTATGGACTTTTAAACATGAATTTAAACTGGAACCATATCTACTTAGATTGGCTGTATCTGATAGATTATATATGTGTAAGTTAAGATGCTCAAATTTAAAATTTCCTTTAGAGACAGGAAGATGGGCAAAGATCCCTAAACAAAATAAAATTTGTCATTTATATAACTTTAATATTGGTAACGAATATCATTATATATATATGTTTACTTGTACATATCCACAAATCGTGGAACTGCGCAAAAAATTTATCCCACATTATTACAATACAAATCCATCAGATATCAAAATGTTTTTTAAGAATCTACAAATATAACGATATAATTTTACATTGCAATTTGACAGCATTCCAATCATTTTGATCTCTGATGGATGTTTATTGCAATAATGTGGGATAAATTTTTTGCGCAGGTCCACGATTTGTAGATATGTACAAGTAAACATATATATATAATGATATTCGTTACCAATATTAAAGTTACATTAATGACAAATTTTATTTACTCTTTTTATTAAAGTTATTCAAGATTTTCCAGAATTCCTTGCCATTTGTGTGTGCCGTATTTCTAATCTTGCTTTCAATATTAAAATGATAATCATTGTAAGCTTTATTTGTAATCTGCTTATATTTTTTTATGATTTGTTTCATTTTTGTGTAAATTGAATTGTTTTCGTGCTTTGTGATTTTTTTCTAGCATCGTAACACTGTTTTGTATACCATGGTTTCTGGGTCGGATCGGTTTGCGGCGGATACCGTATTTTACAGGCTACAGGTTTAAAAAAGGGTTAACATTTGATTAATCTTGCGGTAATAATTTTTGAGGGGATCTTGAAATTCTTCGAATGCCTGCTTGATTATATCTAAGTTCTTCTTTTTATTCTCTATTACATATGGTTTGACTCGTATTTCCAATCCAACAAAAATGCCAGACAATAAATGCCTGCTGTTCTTTTAATTATCCATCCAAAATGTCAACTGTCACAGTTTATATAATTTTTTATATATATATATGAAATAATTAGGATTTTAATTAAACTATACTGTACTTCCTCTTGAAAAGTCTGCGTGTGTGAATCTTTTATTGATTATGCTTAACGTGAAGGAAGGCCATTAAATGTGTAAGAATATATATGAAATTTATCAGATTTCATACTAATGAAGTCCTTCGTGGTTTACCGAATGATGGTAAACTAAAATTGTAGTGACAGCTACAATGATTAGGAAGAAACTATGGACACATATAATTAATCCCACTGCAAAAGTCAAATTGTACAATAGTTGTTAGTATAAGAAATAATCAAAATACTGTTTCTATTGTAATAGATACCAAAACATTGACAAAATCAGACATAAACTTGAAATTTCCTGACACTAAAACATGTTGTAGAAATGATATACTATAGTAATGATGTCATTCGCTTACTGTAATTACCCTAGGAAGGTAAGCGGTACGTTTTCTTCCGGCGACCACTGTAAACAAACTGATTTTTCGAGAGTGATTTATTTTTCGACTTTCGCAAGTAGAAAAATAACGCGAACATAAATCGTCGAGAATATGTAAAACTTGGATCTTTCCTTACCAAACAAACTATATCAAGTAAATTAGAAAATCGCGAAATTAAGGTAACACCAAAATTTTCCTCTCGTTTAATTTTTCTTATATTTATATCATTGAAAGGTAGGGGTCTGTGAATCACCTGCAAAAGTCTTAATGAAATTCACCGTTTCATTTTATGTTTAGGGTATATTGAATATGACCAGTTTTGGGGTACCCTAATAAAAATTTGAAAACACTAGTAGGTAAAAATTGTGTGTGTGTTTGCACATGTTGTCATTTAAAATATGCATGACTGTTAGAATGCATAGTAGAAACATACTTCAAAGTAAATTTGAAATTTTTAGGTAATACAAATAGCTATATACATAGCCTGAATAAAAAAGAGTCTGGCCAGCTCAGATAACACTTTTTTTCAAACTTAGCCAGAAAAAAAATTTGTCGTTTAATTCCTGCCAAAAATCGTTTACACATTTATTGGTTATTAATCTTGAAAATCACAAACTTTTATCGAATTTGACAGTTTGAAATTTTTAAAATCTTCAAAAAAAATTGGCTAACAAGGCACCAGAAAGAAGTAGAATTTTGGGACAAAATTCATTCCCCCCTTACAAAACCTTCTACAGACTGTCTTAACATTATTTGTATGTGTAATAGTCAAAGGTGTACTGTCCCAATAATAATTGTAATAAATTCTATAAGGAAAAACAGTTATATTAACTATGGGACGAGTACCCTTTGGGCGAATTGACATATTTTTTTTATCACAATTATATATTGGTTTCTCTCCCATACTTCAAAATGCCCGTGTCATCAATAACAGACGCTATCAGAATTCATTATGTTGACAGTCTGTTACTATCTTAGTACTATCTTTGTGATAATGTAGATTATCTATTAGCATAAGTTTGTACTAGGATTGATGTTCAGAGCATATCTTCTTGAATAGAGTCTTTTATATATGAAAAAAACTTAAGTACAAACTCTTTATCAAAGACTTAGCACTAAAACCATACTACTTCATTATTTAATCCATTCGTTCAAATCGAATTACCCAAAACTTCCAAGATTTTTTACTAAATGATGCCACAAGACACTATAAACATGATAATAGTTGGTATAGTTGCTCCAGAACCCCTCAGACTCAGTTCATTGGAGTATTTTTTTTAAAGCATTTCATGTATGAAAGGTTATGTTCTACCTTTTCGTCTACGTCATTAAAAAAGATGTTCTTTAGTTTAAAGCCATCTTAATTTTTACTGCTATGTTAAAACGCACTGATGACTTTCAATACATTTGTAAGAGTTGTCTCCCATATACCAGGTCTACCCCATTAAATATCCGCGAAGTGAACTTGAACGTGTGAAACGCAAATAAAGTATTCGCGAAAATAAGTTGGTTTTCGACTATATGAATCCTTTATGTTGCTCGCGATAACATTTACTATATATATTTGAAAGGATTCATAGTCGACTCTTTAAATAACTCGACAATAACTATTGACGACTTCAGTTTACAGGTCATATGCTGGACTCGTATCAAAGATAAAAGACAGTCATTATAAAATGACGTTTCATTTACATATAAATATTCGAGTCAACTTGCCCCAAAGGGTGACTTGGAATAGAAATATGGTCACTTATTCTTCTTCAGACACGTCCGGTCAGAATTGGGACGTTTAATCCGATGCCTCGTGTAAAGAGAGTGCCATGCTCTTTCTTTGCACGTTAAGAACCCTTTCAACAACTCTTTGAGTGGTCCTTGGGTAGCGGCTTGCTGCAAGGCAAAGTGTCTCTCCATATTCAATATACCCTCAATTTCCAGTGGCAGTTCAACTTTCTCCGGATGGCCTCTATTACAGGATCTACCTATTGTTTTTATTGGTAACTTAAACATGCATGAAACATTTGCCTCTAGACGTTAATCAACCAACAATCAATCAATCAATCGATCGATTACAACTTTGTTAGACTATTTCAATAAAAAGTTTTACTTGGTGTTTTTTTAGGTTTTTTTGGTTATCTTTCACCCGAACAAAAATACGACATGTCGAATTATTCAAACATTTAGTTAAAAATTTCAAGAATCAATTCCAATTCGGATCGTTTTTAATCTTCCAGTCTATGCTTATGAATCTTTAGCTAATTGAATCTATAAAAGACTGTTGTACATTTTTGTAGAGGATTACTAGTAATTTAATGCCATTTTTATTTTCCTTTACTTTGTTATTTATCTCATCGCAACAACGGTTTAAAGGGAATCTTGTAGCGGGTGGTTACTGTATTATATATGGTCTTTCAGCGGATTTTTACGACACTTTGAGTACACATTCAATAAAGTGCTAGAAGCCAATTTATTTCATAGATCAAAGGACATAGTCACAACGATATTTTGTTACGAGGGTATTATCTACTTCTTAGTACCTTTATAGTGTCACGATACTTTCTGCGATGTTGCGATGAGACATAAGAAAAATGCCGGTATCAAGACAGGAATATGACAGTTGTATCCATTCGTTTGATGTGTTTGAGCTTTTAATTTTACCACTTGATTAGGGACTTTCCGTTTTTAATTTTCCTCGGAGTTTATTTGTGATTTTACTTTTTTCTGAATGGATTCGAAGCAATTTGGAATCAACTGCCCGTTTGGATTCATATATATATCAGCAGCACCTGCGTCTACAGTTTATATATTTCATTGCATACTATAAAACTCTGTGATATTGCAGAGTTTTGTAGAGGCATTTATTGTCCTTTTCGTCAGTCGTAAACAATGTTTGTTTGAAAATTAGATATCAACATTAAGGTAAGTTTTTTTTGGAATTTTAGATCCTCAATGCTCTTCAACTTTGTACTTGTTTGGCTTTATAAATATTTTGATATAAGCGTCACTGATGAGTCTTATGTAGACGAAACGCGCGTCTGGCGTACTAAATTATAATCCTGGTACCTCTGATAACTATTTATCTGCCACGAAAACATAAAATATATAAAAGGAACTTTTCGTATCTTCTCCTTTCTCAATTTAAGAAATAAGGATGATTTCTAATTAACAAATGAATAACAGTAAGAAAACAATCATCGGAGTAAGAAATGAACAAACATGTTTCAAGCCAATAAACTACTAGTTAAATTTGAAAACTACACGTTAAATAAATTGCTTGCGTTCGAATTGCTTTTCTGGATTTACCTTCGTCAGGAACATTCAAAACAAATTTTCACGTGTAATGGATCACAATCCGCTAGACATTATTTTTTTTTATGTAATGCAATATTTATTTTGAATTAAACTAGTATTACAATGGTACCAACCACCTTGACTAAAATTAATTTTGTTCGTTTAAATTTCATACAATTTTGATTAAATAAACACTTTTCTCTTTTGATAAATATATCAAAATTAAAAATACAAATAACTTGAACCACACACTTTACTTGATAAGTTCGTTTGGATATGTAGTATTTCCTTAACAATAATACGTTATTAAAATGTTCAGCTGATTTTTTCAGTGTTTTCTATGATTTTATGTACCTACTTTAACTTTAACAGAATGTTGAAAAAACCTGTATACGCGAAATATAAAATGTTTCATTACGACCTTTTCTTAGGGACTGGGGTCTAATAAAATAAATTAAAAAAAAAAAGATCTCCGAGGGCTTCCAAAACGGAAATCAAGATTCTACCACTGCATCAACTGTGATACGATATTTATCCACTTGAGACAGGTAAATTTTCAAAGTTAAAACGCAAGACAAGCTGAGCGTTTTAAATATTTAATATTTCAACTATTATATGTAGTATCCTATTGGACGAGATTTGGTGGTGGAATCAGTTTCTCTAAAGATTTAAAGACGATATGCAGTCAATTTTTATAGAGATAACTGTATTGTATTTGAAGCTTTGCGGACGTCCGTCGGTAGTTTTACTATCGCAAATTTAGTTTACCTGGAGACGCGTAGCGGAGACAGGTAAACGGGTATTTGCGACAGTTAAACTACCGATGGACGTCCGCAAAGCTTGAACTACAATACCGTTATCTCAATTCTAATGCAAAACAAGTTCATAATTTAATTTCAATCATTATTTCAGTGTAAAATCTTCATTAAAGAAAATTCCGCGAAAAGATGTTATCTTGTTTGGTCCCTACACTAGGTGACGTCATAGGTATTCTTCCGGCGTCAAATATAAACACCGGGCTTCTGTGCCGCTTCAGAATGTAATAAAATTTGATAAAAGAATATTTTTAGGTGCAACATGTGAGTATTTTGGCTTATTATTGTAGAAATTTCATGTCAATACATTCAGCATTTCAAAATGTCGGCTTCCTTAGTTTCAGACAAGGAGAAAGAGAATTTTACGCTAACTGTCATCCAATCAGAACCGTTGATACAAAATAATTGCATTTATTTCTACTTTTCAAACAATTTGCAAAAAGATGTTTTCCTTCTACCTGACGTCATAATCGAATTTGAACCTATAAAGATATTAGATCAAACGAATAACACGTTGATTAGATAAAAAATGAACGGATAAGGAAAAGAATAAATCGAGAAAGAATTATAAAACATCCTATCAAATGGCGAAATCAAAAGATAAAACACATCAAAAGAATAGATATATTTTATCATTATTATAAAACAAATAACACTATTATTAAAGAAAAACAAAATAACATTCTATAGACAAAGGTATATGAGCAAAAATATATGACAACAATACAAAAATTATCATAGCAAAATAACACATTGGTGGGATGTATGAATAGTTAAAACAATTCATCATCAGAGCACAATGGCTATCTAAGCACTACGTTGTTCTTTGTTTTGCCATTCCATACTGTCTTTAATTACGATTTCTTTTTAATCATTTTGGAGTCTATATATTTTGGTTCATATAAATTCTTCCGAATTAAGCGTAACACACCCTGAACAAACAGTATGTTTTGAATCTTTATTATAAGCTTTACTAATAAATAAATGGTAAATAATACGTTGACTGTTTGGTAGTTAAAGTATTTAATCATCTGTTTAAAGATAAATGTGTAAGTGTAACCAATATTCGGTTTAATGTTATCATTGATACATATGTTCTTCCCTTCGGCATTATGTTTATCAGATTAAAAATAAAAGTCGTCCTCAATTCCCCGGAACGTTTGCAATGCAGCTAAAGTCGTTCATTTTCAGCATTTAAACTGTTATTATATATGCATGTTATACACTGCTTAACGGTTGAATATAAGTTTTGGTAATATTGCTCATAAAAAAGTTGTCGACTGAACATTCTGTTAAATTCCGATAAGAAGATCAAACTATTGATCTAAATATGGTAATCACTGTTCTAGAACTCGAAATTACCTTCTATCATTACCGAACTGTACATGCACAGAAATAACACGACGGGTGCCGTATACGCTGCTGGAAATGTTTACCCTTCCGGAGCACCTGATTTCACTACCGGTTTTTAGTGGAGTTCGTGTTGTTTCTTATTTATTTTTTATAACTGTTGATGTATTAAATGTACTTAGGTTTTATGAGTCTTTGTTTTACTCCTTGGTTTTGATTGTTATTGCCTTGATACATTAGTTGTTACATTTCTTCTGTACCTATTTGTTCCTTTTCCTTATACAAACTTGACATGCTCGATGCTTAAAATAATAAAGAGAAATATTGCATTGAGATCCTGAGACCCAATACAAAAATGATGATTATTTATTTAATGCTTAAGGAAGTGAGAAAAAATAGTTTTCAAATAAGATGGTAGGAATAACAATGATTCCTGTCGTTGACACTTGTTGGAATAGTTATCAAAGGTACCAGGAGTATAATTTAGTACACCAGACGCGCGTTTCGTCTACACAAGACTCATCAGTGATGCTCTTATCAAAATATTTATCACGCCAAACAAACTTAGTACAAAGTTGAAGGGCTTTGGAACAGTTACACATATTTCGCATATTAGAGCTTTCTAACAATTAAATTAACGAAAGGTACGTACGCCTGACGAATCAGACGTAAGACTCGTTTTAGGGATCCTTTATTTTGACATATTTAAATGATAGTCATGGAACCTCGGACCATTACCCTACATGTAACGACACTTATAAAATTATATATATATATATATATATATTTTTATATATAGGATTTTGGGACGTACGATAGGTTAAAACATAAAATCACCAGGTGGAAGGAGATAACTCTACAAAATGTCTTAAATATAGGGTAGTCAGAAGAAAAAACTGCCCCTAAAAACTAAATAAAAAGTGCTCCAACCCCCTCCCCCACTCTTCAAAATTACAATGTTGCATTCTTTAACCTAAGAAAATATCAAAGCAAATATATTGTCTTCTTCTCTTTATACAGAAAAATAAGAAAATAAAAAAAAAAACAAATACTTCATTGATTCAGTATTTGCAACGACAAAATAATAAAATGAAGAAAAAAGACAATCTTCATACTATGCCATATGCTGCTGTATGATACATCGGAGTTAGGCTCTCATATTGAACCGTTGTTTAAGCGTATAATTGCGTTTTGCCTACAATACTGAACATTCATGAATTATATGCCACTGGACGTTAAGTGACAACTTCGCGTATATCTTCCAAGCATGTGTACTGTTAAATCGTCATTATAAAATCCACAATATATATAATGAAAATTGGTAGATTTATTTTCTTGATATACATTTAGGTGTTTAAATGTGTATGTAAATGAACCAAACAATCTACATGTATATAATAAGCTGATCTATAAATAAAGCTCAAGGGCAGATTTAGAAGGGATTCGCACAAAAGTACCTCTACTCAACAGACACATTCCTAGTCCCAATTCTAAATCTTTGTCTTAATTTGTTATATAAAATTAAGTCAGTTAGAGAGAGAGAGACGGTTTAATTTCCCAAAACACCCAAGTTTTTCGTTTTTACTTTGAGTGTAAGGGAGCAATTCATTTCGGAAGAGGGTTTTGCGTTTTTTCCTTTAAAATATTCTGATTCTCTATTTGACTAAAACAAATATTGTGGTCATGCAGATTACAAACAAAAAATTCTAAACCCTTTACCCTGTAGTTTTAAAATTTTGATTGATAGCTTTGAAAAACTAAGAAAAGAAAAAAAAACATCATTGTTTTGCAAATCTCGATATTCCACGTTGACAATTTGCTGATAGTGTATTATATAAAATAAAAACAAATGTGAAGCTTGTCGTTAAATATAGACTAACGTACTTCAATAATGCCATTAAAATTTTAATCGGGAAACTCGTGCTTAAACAATTCCCGCGGAAATGTGTGTACTCGTAGTTTCGTAAGTAACGTATCGGAAATAAGTGTATTTGACACTATTTTTCTTTGTTTTTTTTTATATTAAAAGCGTGTATTATTTGCGATATACATTTTTTTGAAAGATAAATTTGATCTAGAAAAGAACGCTGTTTTACCGAAAAAAACAAAGACTCTTAATTGTTATTATGGAAATGAAATATGTGCTCCCTCTACGTTCATTCGTACCTTTCGGCAATTTGTAAGAAAGCTCTATTAGAGCTTTCTTACAAATTGACGAAAGGTACGTACGCTTGACGAATCATACGTAAGACTCGTTTTAGGGATCCTTTATTTTGATATATTTAAATAATAGTCAATGAACTTCGGACCATTTACCTACATGCAACGACACTTATTAAATTAGATTTTTTTTAGGTCTACAGGATTTCGGGACATACGATAAGTTAAAATATAACACCACCAGGTGGAAGTAGATAACTCTAAAACATATCTTAAATATAGGGTAGTCCGGCAGAAAAAAAAAATGCCCAAAAAACTAAACAAAAAAGTGCTCCAACCCCCCTCCCTCTACTCTTTCCAAAATTTCAATATTGCATTGTTTAACCTTAGAAAATATCAAAGCAAATTCATTGTTTTCTTCCCTTACAAAAAAATGGAAAAAATTAAAAAATCAAATACTTCCTTGATTCAATATTTGCAATGCCCAAAATAATAAAACGAAGAAAAAAAGATGATCTTCATACTATGTCATCGCCTCTCCCTGGGTTATATGCATTCCTCCCTTTAACGTGTTTATATGATATTCCGGCGTGAGGCTCTCCTAATCGTTATTTTAGCGTATAATTGCGTTTTGCCTACAGTCCTGAACTTTCATGAGACGTTGAGTGACAACTTCGCGTCTATCTTTCAAGCTTGTCTACTCTTTATAAAATCCACAACATATATTGTAATTTGTTTTAATCAAAGTGTTATGTATTGCTTTTTAAAAGGTGATACGTTAATAAAATATTGTATTGTATTGTATTGTATTATATGATGCAAACGTGTAGATTTATTTTCTTGATATACATTTAGGTGTTTGAATGTGTATGTAAATGAACAAGACAATCTACATTTATATTATTTGCTGATCTATATTTAAAGCCCAAGGACAGATTTAGATTGGAATTCGCACAAGAGTGCCTCTACTCAACGGACACATTCCTAGCCTCAGATTCTAGATCTTTGCCTTACTCTATTAATCTATTATATACAATTCAGTCATAAAGAGAGAGAAAGACGGTTTAATTTTCCAAAACAGCCCTTTTTTCGTGTTTGCTTTAAGTATAAGGGAACAATTAATTCACTCCTTTTTAAAATATTCTGATTCCCAATTTGACCCAAAAAAGTATTGTGGACAAGAAGCAGATAACAAACAAAAAAATCTTAATCAAGATTTTACCTGAAAAATAAATAAATTGATTGATAGCGTCTAAAAACAAAGAAAAGAAAAACCCATAGCCCCCTCCTCTTTTGAAGTTCAATGGTTGCGCTCATAACTCGTTTGTTTTAATTCTCCCGCTCCCCCCCCTTCTCCTCCCGCATTTTATACTTGTTTAACAGTGTGAACTTTGTAACGTTAATATTAACCTTAATTTGCAATTAAATTTATAGTTTCACATTTGTCGGCTGCGGGCACAAGAGTAACATTACCTTTTTTAACATTTTTAACATACCATTAATACAAAAAAACTGAATCACAAAATCTATTTACTAGATCTATTTGAAATTACTTTTTCAAAACAGTGTAGCATCATTGTTTTACAAATCTCGATATTCAACGTTCACAATTTGCTGTTAATGTACTATACGAAATAAAAATAAATGTGAATCTTGTCGTTAAATTTGTACTAACGAACTCCAACAATGCCATTAAAATTTTAATCGTGAAACTCGTGCTTAAACCATTCCCGCGGAAATGTGTGTACTCGTGGTTTACGTAAGTAACGTATCGGACGTAAAAGAGGGACGAAAGATACCAAAGGGACAGTCAAACTCATAAATCTAAAACAAACTGACAACGCCATGGCTAAAAATGAAAATTACAAACAGAAAAACAATAGTACACACGACAAAACATAGAAAACTAAAGAATAAACAACACGAACCCCACCAAAAACTAGGGGTGATCTCAGGTGCTCCGGAAGGGTAAGCAGATCCTGCTCCACATGTGGCACCCGTCGTGTTGCTTATGTGATTACAAATCCGGTAAATAGTCTAATTCGGTAGGTCATATTCATGAAAGGGAAGGGGATTGTAGTTACAACGTAAGGAACATATCCGATATCGTTTGTGAAACGGTTATTCCATAACGGTCAACCAACTCGTGATGGCGTCCGTAAAATTTACGAAGGGATGATTTCAACTTCACCATTTGGAACTCTTGGATTAATAGCTTCCTTGTGAGCAGTAAACCTCTATCAAGAAAATCATGATAGGAAATGCAAGCACGGGAATATCGTATCAATTGGGAGATATATACCCCGTATGCAGGTGCTGCTGGAATGTTGCTACTTAGAAATGGAAAGTTCACAATTGGAAAGCTGAAATCATCTCTTTTGTCGTAAAGTTTTGTTTTCAACCGACCCTCATTGTCAATTTCTAGATGTAAGTCAAGATATGAAGCCGACTTAACTGTATCTGTAGTATCCTTTATCTCTAGTTCGATTGGATAGATGCGTTCCACATAGTCACCAAATTTTGAATTGTTTAGTGAAAGAACATCATCTATATAGCGGAAAGTAGAGTTAAAGGATATTGCTAACTTCTTATCTATCTTTCTTCCTAAGAAGTTCCTGCATGAAGTCAGCCTCATAATAATAAAGAAACAAGTCGGCGAGTAGAGGGGCACAGTTTGTTCCCATTGGAATGCCGACAGTCTGTTGAAAAACACGTCCTCCGAACGTAACAAATATGTTGTCAATCAAGAAATCAAGCATCTTGATAATATCAGTTTCAGAGAATTTTTTGTTTGAATCAGAGTGATTCTTTACAAAGTAGGATTTATCCCTCCCTAAGACAAGATACTTGTATCTACGTTGGCCATTCTTTTTTATGAAGCAAAGTAATACCAACTCTTTCAACGTAAGTGCATTTGACACTATTTTCCTTTATTTTCTGATAGTAAAAGCGTGTATTTTTTCCGATATGCTTATTTTTGAAAGATAAATTTGGTTTAGAAAAGAATGCTGTTTTACCGGATAAAATAAAACTCTAAATTGTTATTGTGGAAATTGTGGAAATGAAATACGTGCTCCCTTTGCGTTCGTTCGTAACTTTCGTCAATTTGTAAGAAAGCTCTATTATGACTGCTGGTTCAGATTTATTGAATACAGCATAACCTTTTTGAATCAGTGCAATATATAATCATTATTGTTTATCCGATGTGTTGATTTAATATTGAAAACTATGAATATAATTTGTAAAGATTAAAGTTGTAATCTGAATTGGAAGTTATTGAAGTTAAAATAATATTATATATTGAACTTTATTTTACCAATGTATGAATAATAAAAGGTAGATAAATGTCATAAGGATTTTTATATGAACCATTATATATATGGTAACTTACTATCATACATAAATAGCACCGAAATAAATTCATATATTAATAACAATAAAAATGTTAGTTTTTTTTCTGTCAAAAATAAATTAATATGTTTCACCTATATAAAATAAGGAGATGTAGTATGATTGCCCATGAAACAAGATTTCAAGATTTCAATGAAGCATTTAAAGGCATCCGTATGACATTCAACAATGAGAAAATCCAAAACCGTTAGTCACTGATAAGAAGTCCCTACACGAAAGTATGAAACAATTGTGAAAAACTAACGGTCTAATTCATAACAATATAATTTACGAAAACCAAATATTGCAAAAGAAGCAACCAACCACTGAACTATAGGCTCCTGACTTAGGACAAACACATAGTACATAATGTTGAATTGAACACACCTTTCTTTAGTTTACTATCGGAAACTTGGTAAATTTCCCATATTTTTTCCGACAGAGAGTTAAACTTTGGCTCTGCATATACATTTAATATTCGAGAGTGACAAGAGTAGTTTTAATTCGTTTTTCATGTGCTATTTAAGCAAAGCCTTAGAGACTGCGTTTTCAGATTAATTTCATCAAATTTGCATTTATCTTTCTCAACAAGTTGTAAATGCCTGACAATTAATGGTTTACAATTGTTGCATTCATAAAAAAATGCTTAAGAGTTTTAATAATATTATTTTAATCACACAAGTAAAACTTTTCGTTTGATATATGCATCATTTGCAGTCTGTTGTCAGTATATTTTTTCTGATGTATACATGTAACTTCTTAGAAATTATTTACATCTATTTCGTTAAACATACCGATTTTTGTTATCAAGACCTAAAATGTCAGAACAGTGTGCATTCAAATTTCATATCATATATTTTTAACCAAAATTTACCTGTGGGTTTATACTAGATAATGGCTTGTATTATGTCAAATATAACGATTTTCTGTATTAATTTTCTATCCAACTATCCAAATTTCTATCCCCATGCCTTCATTTTAAAATCTAATCAGCAAACCTTTCTGTCTACTTGATACTTTTTACTATTCAAAATAAAATCCTATATCATTGTACTCCAATTTGTTTTTTTAGGGGGGAGGGATATTTTTTATGTATACTTCCTTACTCTAACTCACACACTGGGCTAATTAAATTCTAAACAATAAGGACTATTCAAAAGTATGACTATTTTCTACCCTTTCGGAAAAGTACACAATTTTGTATCTGTTCTAAAAAAAAATTAAGTATTGTCATTGCCATTAATATAACCAGTCTAACAATTTCAATTATTTATCTAAAATACTTATTTTACACAAACAAGTATATTTTATTTTAGGGTTTATTTTATCTAACACAGGACTATATAGTCCAGTAGACCTTTCGTGTGCATCGCGTTATTAGCACCTACTGAAATTGCAGAGGTGAGTTACAAATCAGTCGACCATTGAGTAAAGCACATGTTTTTTCTGAGTTTAAGAGTTGGTAATAAAAGCAGCTGGATCCCTATTTAAATTTCAGTTCAGGACATGGATATCCCAAGGCTTATTATCACAACACTCGGATATTAATATCCGGTTTTGGTGTATGAACAGAACGCAAAAAAAAAACCGTCGTCTGATCGGTGATATATATTATCGGAGATACAAATGCGGTTTAGTTTTAATATGGTAAAAACGCGATGTTTGCTGATATTAATTACAACGCCGTGAGTGTCATCCGTTAGAAATTTAAAAAAAATGTCCGTTAAGGTTCACTTGGACAATTGGGTTAAATATTTCAATGACATTTTTAGAACTGACAAGCCTGACTATCCGAATTTGTGTCTAAGGCAGAGCATACTTTAGATAATTAAAATTCTAATTTATTTTGTCTAATATTTCAAAATATTTTTTAACTGAAATTCCATTTTTGTTAAATAGTTGCGACTCGTCTGCAAACATATTTAATTTATATTCTAGTAGTTCACCATTTTCTTTTCCTGTAAATATGATGTCCTGAATGTCCTTTTCATGACCAATATTATCTGTAAAATTGATAAATATTATACGCATACGTCAAACAGATAAATATTGTGACCAGAAACGTTTTTATACAACATGAATATTACATAAAAAAACTCTTCAAATAGATCAGGCTAATTATTTGCTAGGCCGGAAATCATTTCGTCGTTATCAGACTCACCAATGGCATTCAATCGAAATAGTTAGATGCAAAAGTTGAAAAACATAAAAAAAAAAAAAAAAAAAAAAAAAAAACGTTCCGAAAATGTGTCACTAGTACTTACATGGCAATATATTTTGAAGTCCGATCCTTCAATTCTGAAATCGATGCAGGCGAAGCCACGGTTGATAAAGATGCTGACAGTTCGTTTTTTTTGTCTAACTATTGACAAATTACAGTATTTAATCCGATGAATTATATTTTTTATGTATGACACTACATCAATGACCTTGGTTTATACAATTTAAGAGTTATTGACCGGCGATGTTATATAGAGCATATATATTTTACTTTTAATGATCAGAACAATAATTGTAAAACGATTATTCTAGAAAAAGAGTCCTAAAATTGTAACAAAACACCTGCGGCATATACACATCGGATTTCCCTTGTCGGATTTGTGACATCATACAATTACAACTTTCCATTCCGTCAATAAATGTCTTTCAAGAGAGGGACAATGTGTGGTTTTACAATAATACGCTCTAAATTAAGCGATGTTGCATACATAGTAAAACATTCTTCACAGAAGAACAGGTGATCATTATGCAAGATTTTATATTTACATCATATTTTTTGGAATCGGAAGAAGATTTGTTTTTAACAGTCGGTATTGAAATGTGCACCTCTCCTTGCCAATCTCTTCGTACTCTCATATTATAATAGGTGGAGTCCGTTCAGAAACTGGTCATAAAAAATGTTAAGATGATAAATCATTAAACTTTATATTCAGAAAGGTGTTCTTTCCATTAACAATCCAGAAATTTCTGATTAGGACCCGTTAATATAATTTTAAGACCTTATAATCAAGGTAACAACAGTCACGGCTTCATCTGCCGCTATTTAGACTTATACCTCGATTTTGATATAAAAGTTATCTCAGTTCCAAAATCTATGAAAACGACACGATTTTAATTTTGAAATTATCAATGTCCACCACCTTAGTTTTCAAATTGCAAATAGGATATACATTTCCCAGCTCATTCGGTATTCAGATCTTGCAGTCGCTACTCATACTTAATAAGTCGCCAGCAGTGGCAAAGCAAACAATTGATGAGCCAAGGCTATGTTAAACATGTCAAAGAACGTCTCTTTCTTCAGTGAAAGATACATGTACTTACTCTTGTTGTCTGATATTTCGTATAAACTATACAAATAATGCATGATGGGCTTGAAGTATAGATTCTTGGTACTGACGTTGCTCATCATATAAATATCATGTTATACTGTTCCTTTTATTTGGTCTTGTAGGTTTTTTTTAATTCTTATTCGTAATACAATTTTAATAATCGTCTGTTTTAAAAACTTGGTTTTCATTTCAACATATGACGTTGGTCTATAGAATGTCTTTATGTCATTTTGTTTTTCATTGTTTAAAACTGTAATTTGTTTTTTAATTGATTAAGTTTATACAACTATTGTGACTGCTTTACCCCAACTTTGACTGCTATACCCCAATTTTTGACGTCTTTACCAGTTATGTCTGCTTGTTGTGCAACATCGTGCACTTATGAAGCTAGGTTTTATCCGCGATGTTTTTACACACAAGGAAATGAATAATTAAGTCAAGAACTGGTTTTAAGCGTCTCAGCGTGTTGTTTTGCCATTATATAAAGGACTTACCGTTTTGAATTTCCTGTGCAGTTTGACCATCTCAGGTAAAAAATAATATTCCTGCTGTAAATATTCCGATTGAAAAAATACATACCACAATACAATTATAAATCAATATGTTAAATTCCACGTGGTTAAATTCACACAAAAATACAAATGTATAGCTTCACTTTGTTAGTTACTTTTCATAACTCTTTGATAGACATACAAATAGAAAAAAAAGTCTTAGAAAAACTCCACTTTATCATCCCAAAATTGAAACTACAAATTGACAAATTACGGGATCCAATGTTTTGTTTTATAAAGACAGTCTTTTGTCGTCTTTTAATCAACCAAGCCATTATGGCCTTCATTTAAATGGTTTATATTCTATTTACAGGGAAACTAACATATGTATCGTTTTTCATCCTTGAAAACCTTTATTTTTACATACTAAAAATGTTTGTGGTTAATTCAATTACAGTAAGGAAAAAACGCATTGAGGTATACCCTATTTTGTAGAAAAAGAGAAAAAAACCTACTGTGAGAATAGAATGAAAAATATACCACTATCCGCCGATGATAGTGTTACGTGAACAGATATATCATGTTTAGGAGGGGTATTTGCGAAAAATACCAGTCGAGAGAATGTTAAATTTCACGAGCCGTAAGGCGAGGGAAATTCATTCTCAAGACTGGTATTTTTCGCAAATACCCCTCAATAACATGATATATCTGTTTAATTACACCGAATGTTAATGTACTAAAACGCATTGATGATCGTGACGTTACAAGCGTCCAGTCGGATAGAGTATTTTTTGGCAAATACCACGGCAGAGAGGGTAAAAAAGGCATATCCTTTTAGCAAATACCCCGGCGGCGTTAAAAATGAACGATATTCATTTGATAACAGTAAATTGGTGAAAAATACACTGGCTATTAACCAATCAAAACCCCGGATTCTTACATAAGGTGTAATTATCCTGTTAATTAACTTATTCATGTTATAATTGTTTCTATTAATTCATCATGTTTATAATGTTGTTCTATTATTGTGTATATAAATAATTATTCTTGTTTGCCTGTTTACCTATAGGAAACAGGTTTACATTTGTTTCACATGATTGACTTTATGTTGCTGATTTACCTTGTATGAGTGTATTATGATATCACGTGACTGGTCAGTTCAACTATAAAAGGCTTCTGAAATTACACTTGGGTGTTCAGTCTGTCGATATACACAGAACGTTACGAACCCTTGGTGAAGGCAGCCATGACAATTATAATTAAGTTATAATTAATTAGTAGACATTGGTTACAACCCATACTTGTGGTTAAAGATACCCAATTATTGTGGTTCCTGATAACCAGGAACTGTGGTATAACTATACCAATAACTGTGCCGGTGTGTGACCAGTTGTTTTTGTCATTGTATATTAAGACTTGTTATTATTACTATAATTAAAGCAGTCGATACTATCCGACCGCTAATAAAATCATTTATTCTTAGAAAATCTGGTTTCATCTAGCCATATTAACGATATCGGTTCATGCTCGCAACTGAAACACTTAATGCACTGAACCCAAAATTGTAGCGAAAGGCGAGTTCGTTACAATAGCCAATTGTTAAGATACCTGCAAAATTGGCACCTCAACATACTCAATTATCACAGAGAAAGATTAAGGATCGATGGGTTTATGACAAACTGTCAAACAGGTGACAGAATTTTTCATTGCGAACCCTTTCTACACACAATTCCAAGAAACGTAAAAATTGGCAAGTACCGTGGCCTCATTTTTTATAAGGGACACATAAATGAGAACAACACAGACATTGAATGCACCAAATGCTTGCAAAAAGGTCACAAAAAAACACTGTAGCAATGATTAGAAATGCAAGACATGTGGTGCAAATGGACACATCTCCAAGAACTGATCTTCTGAATTTGATAAAAACAGTTAAATTGTCTCAGAGGATTCAACAGAAGAGTCGGATGAAGAAAGTGAAAATGAAACGGAGAAAGATGAGGAGATTGTTCCATCTCAATCGACTGAAAATCTCTTACATACTGATGATACTCCACAGAATGAACAAACCATTAAGATCACCGAACTTACCAAAGATACCAGTAAAGTAGATGTACCAAAACAAAACCTATCTACATGTAAATCGGAGTCAGAGGCACCCATAGGACAGTCTCCTGAACAAAATTTAAAAAAAAAAGAAAAAGAAAAAAGTATCCAAATCCCAGGAAAGAACTCACGGTCCACTGGACAAATATCTTGGGACAACCCCGCAGCAAAAAACAACAAAACGATCTGCAACCACACCAACCGATACTTTGCAGGACCGTGAGATTGGCTCAACAAAACCAAGAACTTCCGAAAACTCCTAACTATCACAAATTAAAATACAACCATGAATAATTGTAAATATTGCATTATATTTTTTACTTGTTTGTCTATATTTCTTTTTATGCAGAAAAAAAAAACAAAAAAAAATAAGTCAGAGTGTGATATAATTCTAGATTATGTACACCTTGAAATTAGTATTAAAATAAATATTAATCATGTTAATGAAAATGTATATATATGTAATGAACTGTGTATGATATTGTTTATTTTGGAAAAGGACGATTTTCAAATAACCCCATATCGCGCGTGCATTCCTTAAATCAATGAATAAATGTTTCTGATCTCAATATACAATCCAACAAACAAGAGATGAGAACAAGTCAAGTTGTGATAAAACAATCACTAAAGTAGCTTTCCCTGTTTTAGACAAATACATACGGAAAAGTGTATTGATAATCAAGTTTATTAAGACGCAAATAATAAAGAATCAAAATACAATAAACATATTAAATAAATATATTTTTGAACTGTTTATAGAAAATAGAATAGCTGTCAGAAATAAAAATAAAATGAATAAAATAGATCCAACAAAATTAAAGTTTATAAAGAAACTATCCCTGATAAATAACATTTCATTAATCCACATATATCTGAATTCAATTTCTCTGTTTATCTCACTAACTATCCGTAACAACCTCTCCATGATACATCCTTGCTTAATAACAAATTATCCGTCCATTTAAATCCTTATATTAGTAGAACTTATTCATAGTCCATGTAAATAACGTTCGGATATTACATGTAATCCACATATTAGGAACATTTCAAATGCCCAATTTAATCCACAATATAAACATCTTTTGTCAATCCATCGCAAGTCAAATATCACCATCTAACATGTTCCTCTGTATAAAAATGCAAGTACTGATTCTGCAAACTATAATTACTCCGATTGTTTTCGTAATTACTGTAAACATGGTAAACGCCTACATCATGTACATGGTCCTACAATCTCATTATACTGTTAAAATAACAAACCTAAAAATAAATAACAGTGAAATTATTATACATGATATAAAAAAAAATATCTTTTTTTTTTATTGTATATTTATAGTCTCAAATTATGGCAAAAAAGCAATAGTAAAATCTAATGCATGGGAACAATTAAATGAAAATATGTGTTTTAATACATGTATGTATGCTAATATATATTTGTGTTGTTATGTCTCATTTTCTTCCATGAACATTGTGAAGTATGTGTATATATTTTGTTTACCAGTACTGTATATATTTAAATCACAAATAATCATGTACATGTACCAATGTTTTTATAGTATACTGTGTAACTTTAAAACCAAACATTTAATGAAAGTACTTTGTAAATATGATGTGAAACAAATATGTCTCCTTCTAAATGTAGTTTTGATATCAACTACACTTATAAACTCTAAACTGAACAATGGTGTGAAAATCTTCATATAATATCACTAAACTGTCAAGGTTTAGGCCAAAAAGGCAAAAAAGAAAGATTACAATTATGGACAAAATATAAAAAATGTAACATTCTTTTCATTCAAGAGTCATATTTTATAGAAAATAATGAACAAACAATAAATAATGAGTTTGATGGCAATATGTTTCATAGATATGGTAAAATACAATCAAGAGGTGTTTCAATCTTTGTCAAAAATAATTTAAAATGTAAAACAATAAACGAAATAAAGGATAATGAAGGTAGAATAATTTTGATAAACATAGAAATAAATGACAATATTTTTACTCTAATAAATGTATATGCTCCAAATCTACACAAAAATAGAAACAAATGTTTCAAAAAGGTTCATAATATAACTGAAAACAATCGTTTGGGTATCCTTATATTAGAAGGTGACATGAACGAAACTCTCTCAATTAATGATAGAAAAACTAATATCATCCCAAGAAACTACAAACCAGTAAATAGCTGAAAAAAAACTAATACAGAAAAATAATTTAACAGATATATGGAGAAAACTTAATCCAAATACTAGTCAATTTACATGAAGAAGGAAAAATGATACAAATATAGCAAGCAAAATTGACTTCTTCTTGATTAGAGACCGCATGTTATGAAAGCAGATATTCGACCTGCAATGATCTCATACACTGATCACCAAACCATTTTTTTACAAGTTAGACAAAAATCAGAAGAAAGAGACAGGGGTTTCTTTAAAATTAACAATAGTTTACTTAAAGAGCAAAAATATATTGACCTCATAAATAATTTCATCAAAAACTATAAAATACAAATACTCACCAAAAATTTAAAAACACTCTGGGATATGTTTAACCCTTTCATGCCGAATGTATCCTTTTGGCACACCCGCGCGCATGCCGAATGTATCCTTTTGGCACCCCCGTGTAGATGCCGAACGTATCCTTAAGGATACATAGATTTCTATTTTTAGACGGTCACAGTGCAAACAGTAACAAGAGGCTGTCACAACGACAGCAAACCGGATTTATTAATATTTATTTGTGTCCTGGCAATATCACAAGAACCATTACTGATGAATGGTGAAAGTGAAAATCGTCAATATCAAATTAGACCTCCATTTTGTCATCAGTATCAACATCTTCAAATTTGAAAAGCTTAGATTGAATGGTTCATGAGTAAATGCAACAACTTGAATTGAAACGCCATTTCGCAATCTTTCAAGAACCATACCTCCTGAACGGTAAAAGTCAAAATAGTCATTATTGAACTTGACCTCTAATTTGCCATCAGTAACAACATATAAAAATTTCAAAAGCTTTGGTTGAATGGTTCATGAGTAAATGCACGGACACGACTGGAAACACCATTTTTCAATCTTTCAAGAACCATAACTCCTGAACGGTAAAAGTCAAAATCGTCATTATTGAACTTGACCTCTATTTTGTCATCAGTAACAACATATTAAAATTTGGAAAGCTTTGGTAAAACAGTTCATGCGTAAATGCACGGACACGACTGGAAACACAATTTTTCAATCTTTCAAGAACCATAACTCCTGAACGGTAAAAGTCAAAATCGTCATTATTAAACTTGACCTCCATTTTGTCATCAGTAACAACATATTACGATTTGGGAAGCTTAGATAGAATAGTTCATGCATAAATGCACGGACACGACTGGAAACTCCATTTTTCAATCTTTCAAGAACCATAACTCCTGAACGGTAAAAGTCAAAATCGCCATTATTGAACTTGACCTCCATTTTGTCATCAGTAACAACATATTAAAATTTGGAAAGCTTAGGTAGAACAGTTCATGCGTAAATGCACGGACACGACTGGAAACTCCATTTTTCAATCTTTCAAGAACCATAACTCCTGAACGGTAAAAGTCAATATCGCCATTATTGAACTTGACCTTCATTTAGTTGTCAGTAACGACATATTAAAATTTTAAAAGCTTTGGTTGAACGGTTCATGAGTTAATGCACACGGACAACATTTGATTGACGCCCGCCCGAGCCCGACCGCCCGCCCGAGCCCGACCGCCCGCCCGCCGAACATCCCCAAATCAATAACCGACATTTTTGTCACAAAAATCCGGTTAAAAATAACGTTTAAACATGTTTCTTGGCCCAGTTGCTCCATGGATGTTATGATAAACACCAAATGCATTCGATATTTTAGTATAGGGCGTAAAAACACTGTTAAAATATGTTTTTTCAAAGATTGTTGAGAAAAAAAAAAACTCGTGAAAAACAAAATGGCGGAATCATAAACAATCGTGGTCAGGAGTTTCATTTCGAGTTGAAACTTTGAGAAAACTTAACCTGCGGTCATGAAAGTCGTTTAACTTGAACAAAAGTAGTGATTGAACGTATATTTTTGAGTTGTGAGAAGGATATTTGTAAAACAACCTGAAATAGAGACTTTGATTGTCGCCATCAGGTGCACGACTGTAAATAATTATTTCTCGTTGCCGTTTGACAGTCAACCATTCATTACCGATTGAGTCAGAGTCTTTTATCATCGTTTTAGACACTCGCAGGAGTCTGTAGTGCTACGGGTTTTATTTCTTTTCATTGAAAGGCTGTACTGCAGTATATAGGTCGACAAAACGAAAGTCCACTTTCATTTAAAATAGAACCGGATATTGACAAAATTGACAGCTGAGTCTATAAATAGTGCGGTTCATAAAAACACGTGTTGTTACATCTCATAGATTTATTATTTTACATAAAAGTGGTTTCGAAAGATGAGACAATATTCTGCAATCTTATTCGTATTTTAATCGAGTGTAAATTATTGTACATGATGTATCTCGTCTTGTGACAGAGGTTTTTAAAAGTCTTGTTCAGCATACACAAATTTTAAAAGTTGTTTTGAAAAAAAATAATGTTGACAGAGATCGAGTAAAAAAATCCTGAAAGATGATTATTTTTATGTAACAAATTGTTTTCTTTCTCATTTAAAAAAAAAAACATTGTCAAAGAAGGGAAGTGAATAAAATTATATTTGATTTAGAAGGGAAGGGGAAATTATTTTTTTCAGAATTAGAAAGGGGAAAAAAAAAATTTTTTTGCTGAAGGGAAGTGATTTTTTTTCCACAAAGTGAAATAACATAAGGTGTTGTCTGTTGCTTCTGATTAATCTTGAGATGGCATCATTTATTATTGTAAAATAATACTGTTCCTGTCTGTTTCTGAAAACAATATAGGGGTTAAATTTTTTGTTTTGGAAATTATGAGGAAGAACTCCCCCTCATGTTGCACGCTAACACAAAAGATGAATGACCAGTGCGGCAGTGCCTAAAGTTTATTACAACTTGTAATGCCAATATAAGCAACCATTTTTAACACTAGGCAACATCTTTTTTGTGTTCAAAAAGGGACTTCAAATGGTATATAAATTGCTTCTTCTCTCAGATGCCAAGTCATATACATGTAGTAGTAAGGAGTAAGAGAAAAAACTGATCAAATTGGAAATGGGATAATGGGACCACATTAGGGTCTTGTAGCTGTCACCTTGTAAGTCAGCTTCTTAAATTAACACTGTTTATGGGACTAGTACACATACGGTATCTTCATACCACATTAATATATAGGCTTATATGTAAGTAACACTTGCTGCTGGATGTAAAAGATTAATTAATAGACTGGTAACAATGGTTAAAGTATAACAACCTCACTCAAGTAATTTTTATTTACTTTTTGACAAACCATTCCATTAAATAACCCAACAATATAAGCAGAAAATTAAAAAAAATAGTTTCCATTGTCCTCACTAAATTTTAAAATCAAAATTTATGATATGAATCCGCCTATTCAATGAGTATGCAGCATTATAAACTAAAACAAATTTCATAGCTTCCAAATGTTATTACAAACTATATCATGCAGCTTCCTTTGTGTAGCTTTCCATCAATGAATTTTAAAACTGCATTTTGCAGTAAAACATGTACATGATGTATTGGAATCCCTTTTTGGCAATAGTTTTCAACGACTTGCATCTGTGTGTACATATCATGAGTTTAAATAAAACAGTACCCAGTAGTTTCCTGCATATATTATCTTCTTTACCTCTACTGCATGTGATTAATAAATTCAACTATCATGAAAATAAATTTATAAAATATTAATTGCCAGCTTTTGGTATTTATTTGTGCTGCTTTAACAAACATCAGTTGATGTACTTGTCAATTTTATGTTATCTTATACATCCTAAATTTTGACTACATAGTTCAAATTTAATTTCAACAATTTAAAAATAAAAATTCACTAGGCTCTTTATCTTGAGATACAGCTGAATATTTGCTTATTTGTAGTATATTTATAAATGCTTAAATATTTTTTTTATTATACAACCCCCATGACCCAAATCAAATTTATTGGAAATTTCATGGATTTAGAACTTTAAAAAAAATCACTTTTTGGGTTCATTTACTTTTATTTATTGAAAAGCTTTATCTCATTCACATGTGGAAGAATTAAGGGCATACGATACAGTTACAGGGGAGGTAATGACGTTGCTAACGTAAAATGTTATTTTCGCGACGTCAAACTATGACATATCGGGAAAAGATGCATTTTTCTACTGTTTTTTATCATTCAAACTGATTTAATTTGAAAACGAGTGCATGGACCCCTATTTTTTAAAACGACATTTTGTTTCATTTTGCAGGGAGATTATGTGGACCAAATTTTATAAAACTGTAAATAGAGGATTTTTTTTAATTTTAATAAATATACAGCAAAAAAATACGATTTTTTCTTAATTCATGACCATTTGATAAATATGAGTTATCTCTGAATAAAAAATGCATATTTTTTATGATACTTTTAAAATACAAAAATTAAAAATTATCTAACAAAAAACAATTTGTGTTTATCTTTTAAAACAAAAAAGTTATGGCTTGCTTTCGAAAGAGAAAATACGGCCACAAATCCGAATTTTGAGGAAATATACAAAATTTCCACCTCATTTAACTCAAAAAGTAGCACATGAAGGTAATTTTTTTTATTACATATTTGATTTAAGCAGGCAAAAACTAGCCTATATGGAAATTTTCATCAAACTGTAAATACAGGATCAAAACTGTATCGTATGCCCTTAAGGCATTACTGGGGTTAAGTCATAAAGTAATAAAGTCCTATCGATTATTATTGCAGTTAACAATTATTTTTAATTAGTTCAGTAATCGCACTTCAACGATGGGGGTATTATACAACTCGTCTCGAAGAGTTATTGTCCGTTATCGAGCCCGAGTTATCTTTCTTCTTTCGAAACCGTAAACAAATGGCGGCCAAAATCTACGTGAACGACAGTCTCGATTTACAAGTATTATTGCCAAGAAAACGAAAACGGAAACGGGTTTTGAAAGAAAATAATTCAGTAGCTCATAGAAATAGAATTTTGAAACACACGTGTGCTTAAGAAATGTTGCCGAATGGAAGTGAAAGTGATTTACGGTAGGTAATGACAAAAATTATCTTCCGACTCAATCAATCTACGTTTTCGACACGCATTTTTAAGGTAAACTGCTTCTCACTCTATGAAAAGGTTACGGACGCTCAACCTATGATATTTATCTACATTTTATCAAAATTTGACCGCACAACTCACTACGGTTCCCGAGTTTTCAATGACCAAAACTACGAGGTCGTTTTTGCTGAAGCACATGTCAAATTAATCCCGGTCAGGCAAACGGCTCGTGCAAATAAATTTCGGCCAAGGAATCCCGCGAAAAAAATAAATTCAGTAGTGAAAGTGTTAAATCAGAGGTAAGAACTGCAACTCTTACTTACTGCAAACAAAGATCATCTGAAAATAAAAATGATATAAAAAATTTAGAAATAAAATTAAGAAAGCTAAATGAGAAAACAAATACAAGCCAAATTATATAAAAAAAATTAAAACCATTGAAAATGAACTTGAACACCTCTATTTAAATAAAGTTAAAGGTGCACAAATAAGATCAAGAGTACAATTGCTGGAAGAAGGAGAGAAAAATACTAAATATTTCCTAGGCCTTGAAAAATCAAGACAAACAAAAAAGAGCATTACAGCGCTCATACATAAACAAGGGAAAATAGTAACAGATTCCGCAGAAATCCTAAATATAGAAAGATCATACTATGAAAATTTATATAAAAGCACTTCTCCAAATTTAAATGATGTCAAAAATTATATAAATGAAACCAACATTGATCACAAACTATCAGAAAAAGAAAGTGATTCCTTGGGGGGCCCCTTAACCATAAAAGAATGCACTAAAGCAATATTCAACATGAAATTAAATAAATCTCAAGGAATAGATGGGTTAAGCGTAGAATTTGGTTGAAAACAAAACTTTACGACAAAAGAGATGATTTCAGCTTTCCAATTGTGAACGTTCCATTTCTAAGTAGCAACGTTCCAGCAGCACCTGCATACGGGGTATATATCTCCCAATTAATACGATATTCCCGTGCTTGCATTTCCTATCATGATTTTCTTGATAGAGGGTTGCTGCTCACAAGGAAGCTATTAAACCAAGAGTTCCAAATGGTGAAGTTGAAATCATCCCTTCGTAAATTTTACGGACGCCATCACGAGTTGGTTGACCGTTATGGAATAACCGTTTCACAAATGATATCGGATATGTTCCTTACGTCGTAACTAAAATCCCCTTCCCTTTCATGAATGTGACCTACCGAATTGGACTATTTACCGGATTTGTAATGACATAAGCAACACGACGGGTTCCACATGTGGAGCAGGATCTGCTTACCCTTCAGGAGCACCTGAGATCACCCTTAGTTTTTGGTGGGGTTCGTGTTGTTTATTCTTTAGTTTTCTATGTTGTGTCATGTGTACTATTGTTTTTCTGTTTGTCTTTTTCCTTTTTAGCCATGGCGTTGTCAGTTTGTTTTAGATTTATGAGTTTGACTGTCCCTTTGGTATCTTTCGTCCCTCTTTTATCGCACTTTTTGGAGTAATTTAAAAGAATTTACAGTTGAAGTTTTTAATAAATGCCATGAAGACGGAGAACTAACAACCATACACAAAAGATAGGTATAATCTCTTTAATTTACAAAAAAAAGACCCTTTGTCACTGGATAACTATATACCAATTACCCTATTAAATGTAGATATTAAACTCATTGCATATGCAATAGCCCAGCGCTTAAAACCAATACTGCTGAAAATAATTCATGGAGATCAAAATGGGTATATCAAAAATAGATATATTGGTTTTAATTTACGCCAAATCCAAGACATCATATACTATGCTGAAACTTTTAACATAGATGGTGCATTACTCTTTATTGATTTTTCAAAAGCTTTTGATTCATTAGAATGGGACTTTATGAAGCTCTTATACAATTTGGTCTCCCAAACTCATTTATTAAATGGGTTAAAACATTATATAAGAATATTAAAGGCTGCATGCTAAATAATGGGTGGATTTCAGAAACTTATAATGTATCTCGTGGGATACGTCAAGGCTGTCCTTGCAGCTCTCTAATTTTCACAGTAGCTGTAGAAATTCTTGCATGCAAAATAAGACAAGATACTGGTATTAAGGGATTTCAAATAAAATTAGATTCTAAAACACATAGTCTGAAAATCTCACAATTACCCGATGACACAACTCTTTGTTTTAAAATGCAAGCAGGAAATTAGCTATGCTTTAAATATTATTGAAATATTTGGAACACTCTCAGGTCTTAAACTCAACCGATCGAAAACAGAAGGAATATGGTTAGGCAGACTTAAAAGTTAAAAGATAAATATGAAAATATTAACTGGAATAAAGAACCTATTAAAAGCCTAGGTGTATACTTTGGACTTTACAAAAATGAATGTGACAAATTAAATACTGAAAAAATTCCAAGAAAGTCTCAAGATACAATCAATAGCTGGACTAGAAGAAATCTCACAATGATAGGTAGAATAACAGTAATTAAATCTCTCATCTTACCAAATTTAACTTTCTTGTCATCAGTTACAACCATTTCCAAAGAATTTTTAAATGAATTTAAAAAACTGATTTACAACTTCATCTGGGGTAATAAAAACGAAAAAAATTAACGAATCACGCTATGTAAAGATTACTTGGAAGGAGGCCTTAAAATGATCAATATTGAATATTTTTTTATCAGCTATACAATTATCCTGGGTCAAACGTTTAACATCAACACACTTTGCAAACTGGAAAGTCATTCCCCTTTTCTTTTTTAATAAATTTGGAGAAAACTTTTCTTTATTTAACATGAATCCAGGTAGCATAAAGTAATCCCAAAAACTCAGTAAAACACTTCCTCTTTTCTATTTAGAAATAGTCAAAAGTTGGTTTAAGATAAAAAAAAAGATCTCTGAAATAAAAACCAACTGTACAAATTTTATTAATATAAGACAACAATACATTTGGGACAATAAACATATAAAATTTCAAAACAAATGTTTAATATTTTCACATTGGATAACCAATGGAATACTATTCATTAATGATATAATAGATGAAGTAGGGAATATATCACAAAAGGCAGTATTAGATAAATTGACTCTTAAATCTAACTGGATATCAGAACTATCTAGAATAAAAGCTGCAATACCAAAAACATGGCAAATGATTATGAAATCAGATAACTCGTGCAATACTCAAGTTAAAACAGATAAAAAGCTATATAGTCCAGCTGATTCGTGCATTTTTTCAAAAGAATTGTGGGTTTGATGATAAAAGCATGAAACTTTGCACAATGGTAGATCTATATATGGTTGTCAATTTAAGCTATGGACCCACCCTGAAAAATCCAATATGGCGGCCATTTTCAAGATGGCTGCCAATCAGTCAAAATGTCAGTTACCAGTTTTAAATTACAGCAAATAATATTCAAATCTAATATTTTTAAAGCATAACAAATGTGATTCAACGTTTGAAGTAAGTCGTGGCGGTATTTAAAACTTTAAAAATAAAATTAAATGGCGGACATTTCAAAATGGCCGCCAAAAATGTTAAATTTTTTTTTATCTAAAATTAACAAAAACATGGCTCTGTTGATATTCATTTCATTCTTCGAATTGCTACTTGCAGTTGATACTACGTTCTAAGGATTGTGTTTCCATAATACATGGCTTGCACGATATTTTAATCAAATATCCCTTAAATGGGAACATTCAAACGTTTTCATGACGCCTTTATGATTTGTTTGACTGTGTACCATCTAAATCATAAATTATGATTTTAAATAAAGGCGAAGTGGTATGATTGCTTATGAGACAAATCTCAACAAGAGACCAAATGTTACAAAAAATAACAGTTATAAGTCACCAGACGGCCTTTAACTATGAGTAAAGCCCATACCACATGTTCTACCTCTCCTTGTCCGATTCATAGTACATGTATTTTTTCAATGCTGTGTGATTTGATCCTTATTATTTTATATCTGTGTTGTTTACAAATGAGTTTCTAAAGCAGTAGTATCCATCATACAGAAATAGCAAACCTGATTTCATTTCAAACTTTCACATTTGGTGAAATATAAGATAACAGAATTAAAAAGATGTTGGTATACCTAAGATATACAAACATGTTTCTAATGTGATTATACTGGATATGTCTTATCAAGCTATTTAACCAATAACACCTGCTGACCCTCCTAGAACACCTTAGATCATCTCCTAGTTTTATAAGAGGGTTCATGTTGCTCATGGTGTTTTCTTCGTCTTCTTTAACATTTAAACAACAACATATTTTCACAGCAGTTTTAAAAATGTGTGCCCGCAAGTATAACCCATTTAGTCTTTGCATAACTCTTCACCACATTTGAAAAAGAAATGTACATAAAATCATAATCCTCCCACATTTTTATCTACCGCTAGAGTATCTTTCAACCATATTTTATGAGCTCATGCAAAATGCTGATACCTTTGTGATAAGTATTCAATAGGGTATATATCCATTTCTGTAAAAGACTTTCTATGTATGTGCTGTATTTGTGCGGTATTATTAATAACATTCAACACGATAGCCCGGTCTTCTTATTTTACAAGTGTTTAATTATATTCATTGCTTGATCTACATATACCATTTTCAAATCACGTTTACAACACTAGAACTGTATAGTTAATGGTACATCACATACTATAGCACACATACACTATGATAAATGGGATAAAAATGCTAAGAACCACAGAATAAGCAGCATTATAACACCTTTATACATTAGAAGGGACCTTATCTTAATCTTCTAACATACAAATATCTATTTCAATCATTAATGTTACAAATCAGTAGAGGTTACGTGGACTCAATTTATCTTAATTAATTCTTTCTTTGACTGTAACATAGTTTAACACTGTCTCGTTCCTCAGTTAAAATCATTTTAGGATCTTTGTATCCGAATTAGAAGAAAACATGCTATAACTTCATGGATATATCTTGTTCATGATGTATGAGAGCCTGTGAAAAGAATCTGCTGTTCACGAAAAACTATGTTCAATTACAGCTTTCTTACCAATCACGTAAGCTTCTCAATAATGCCATTACTATAAATATATATATCTAAAGCAAAATGTTCACCATGTTCCACTGTTCCAATTTGACATCAGCACTAACAAAGGAAGATTGATCACAATTAATAATTGATACATGTCAAGGAAAACAGTTGACACATTGCTGGATTGTACTTAGAGAATGCTGATTCGTAGTGACAGAATTGACCTCTTACTGAAACATTTTTCAATGCGGATGGCCATTTGTCCTGTAGGCTTTAATGCGTGGAATGATGTCAAGACATACTTATAATATTTTGTCATCTGCTTCAACCCATCTTTGTTATCATTTTGTTGACTTGTGTATTAAACCATGTACAGAGAGAGTTGCTCAATTGACTAGTTTTACCAAATTAGCATACATGTTTTTTTCTGGCCAGACAATTGACAGAGTGCTATCCATATAAAACAGTTTTACTAGATATAAGTATGAAACGCATAGTTATATTTGGTTAGTGCTAGGATAATTCTTAGTCTATACTAAGTCTAATATTTCTTGTTAATATGTCATAGCAATAGTACAATCAGTTGTGCTGGCACCTTATATATTGGTCAAAGTATCAGAGAATATAAGAGAAAAAACAAACATTTCGAACCATTTGGTTAAGACGAATTATTCAAGTTCGACAGAAAAAAATGCTGAAATAAGGCAATGTTTGTCCTACGTGTGTGTAACGATTTCCTAGCTGTAGTTGTTGGCAACTATGTCCATGGCTGGTGTTGTAAAAACACCAGAATTCGAGACAGGTTACACATATTAAATATTGAATAGATGGAATCTTCTAGTTCAGTAACTTTAGATAAATGAATAATTGGATCAAACTACTACATAAACGACATTATGACTACATCATGTCTTTGTGGACTATCTGTATGTGCAGCTTATTCATGTATCGTAGTCATACAAATATGTTGTAGTTGCCCTGTTTAGTTGCATCAACAAAATAATATTTGACTAGATCAAGTAACTGCATTGCTAATAGCATGCCCTGAGGTCATTCCTGTTGTAGGCTACATTTCTGCAAGAAGGGTATCACAGTTATGATTTTCTATATTTTCTCCGCAAATCTTTTTATGTTGAGAGAGTCAATGTTGCCATGCTTAAGTATAACATGTGGCATGTAGCAAAGGACACTTAGTGTTACTGATGGTACGCCAAAACAAAGCTCTTTGTAACTATTTGTAATGTATATGTGTTGATTTTGATATCATATGGCGGCCATCTTGGAAAAAGCCGCCATTTTGAAATTGAAACTTCGTACATAGGTATTATTCTACCAATGATCAAGGACTACTCACTTCCCAAATTTCAACATGTATAAGTGATATTTGCTGATTTTGATTTTTTATGGCGGCCATCTTGAAAAAAAACCCCGCCATATTGAAATTGCAAGATGTATTCATAGTCTATACTTTTTGAAACACCTCTCACTACTGTGACATGAAACTGACCTTATATAAGTTATATATGCAGATTTTGATATTTTATGGCGGCCATCTTGAAAAAAGCCGCCATATTGAAATTACAAGGTGGGTCCATAGCTAATATGTTTTGAAATACCTAGAACTAATACCATGCCAAATTTGGTGCTTTTATCATCAAACCCACAATTTTTTCACCAATCAGCCGGACTAATACTTAAAAACACAAAATAATACAAAATTGATCAGCATTGAAAACCTTCCATCAAAAGAAATTTATAAAAGCATTAGCTCATGTTATATACCAGAAAAAACACCAATTGGCTTTCTAAAATGGAAAACACAATTTAAATTAGATTCATCAAGCCATTTATACAAAACGCTTAACTTTATATTTAATAGTTTACAAGTAAACAAACTAAAAATATTCAGGTGAAAGTTACTTCATTATATACTTCCTTGTAAACAATTATTGTACATCTGGCAACTGAAAAATTATGACCAGTGCCATGTTTGCAACCAATTAGAAAACTGTGAACACTTTTTCATTTCATGCAAAAACTTTAAAAATTTTTGGAAAAAAGTCAAAATACTCCTTGGTAAAATAAAAATGGGAACACAGATAATCACCTTCAAAAATCTAATACTAGGCTACCAAATATATGATAAAAACTATTATGACATCAATATATTTCTCACTGTAATATTATTCTCTATTCATAAAGCTACATATGCATCAGAGTATAAACAAAAAAATGTTGATGTCTATAGAATATTTAAATTAGAATTTAAACAACATTATGAAAATATGAAACTTCTTGATAAAACAACAAGTAGATTTTTGAATGATGTTTATAAAAAAATGTAATAACCATATTGATTATTGCGCATGATCATTCTTCTGTATTACTATATATATCATGTAGAAAAACTCAAATGTAAACAAATGTTTTATTTTAAGATGTTTAAATGTGACGAATGGTTAATGTTTACCTGTAGGTCATGATTTTTGACCTCGTACTGTCTACTGTCTAATTACTGGAAAATATCTAATATTTCAGGATAAAAAAGATTCCTTCTTGATCAATTTATCATAAGTCAATGGAAATATAACAAAACTCACCTTTAGCAATACTCAGTTTAGATCCTTTGCTCTTGAAATCATTACACGTGTTATCCTTCAATCATTCGATCATCACATTTTTCACGGGAATATTTTGATCAAGGTTAAGGGTCAATGATTAAATTATACCAACATCGGACAATGAATAGTACAACTTCCGTATTTACGTTACATTATGATGACCTCCACAAAACTAAGAACTTTGACAAATTGTTAAAATCAATGTATTGTATTTATAATAACTAATCATAATTCATATATATATAGACAATAATAGTGCATTGACTTGACATATCAACGATATAAGGATGAGGCTTAGAAACGGGGAAATGCGAGGCTGTGCCGAGCTATTTCCACGTTTCGGGCCGAATCCTTATATCTTTGATATGTCAAGTCAATGCACTATTATTGTCTTTATACTGCAATCTAAAAAAAAAACCATTTTCAATTGTTGTTTAATGCGTTAAGGTTATTTATTTGATTTAAGTATTGGGGGAAATACCCCTTAAAAAGGCCTCACATCATGCTCGCGGATAAATATACACCACAATGAAATTTACATTTACCGGTTGAAATCAACACTCGACGGTGAACGAAATCGTTTGAGTATGGACTTAAATATCAACCATAAGCATAAAACATTATGATTTATAGGTTGCAAACAAAAAAAATATTAACAAATTAAATATGTTTTTCCAATAATTGCAAAAGAAACAATGTTGAGTCGTTCCACGCATCGTTGTATGCATTTGAAACAAGAACAGGTTGAAGAGGTCGTATGAATAATTCAATATTATTTCGGCAATTTCTATCTAAATATTCATGAGGAAAAGTGATATCGGGTCAGTGACTGTATATGACATAGATAATACAGTCAACGAATTTTGACTGTTCAAATAGAACGAGTGCAGTATAAATATAAATATAAATTTACTGTATAATCTCCATGGTTAAACAGTAACTAATTCACAGGGATACCCGGCTGAATGTTGTGAGTCGAGTAATTTGTTAAACAGCAGAGAAATGTGCAATAAAAGATTTATCGTTTAAAAAAAAAAATTGTTGTCTACGAAAGAGATCACCTTAGTTTGTTTTCCAAAACCTTTCGTTCATTTTGTCTCTCAAACTTTCTTCGATTTGTGGCGTTTTCAACCTTTTTATAAAGGCATTCTTTTGTCATCTCGTAATCAACCAAGCCATTAAGGCCTTTAATTGAAATGCTTTATGTTCTATTTACAGGGAAACTAATATGGATATTGTATTTCATCCTTAAATATTTTGTTTTGTTTTGAAAATGAATGTCCTACAATGGAAGACATGACAAAGATTACCTTATCTTTTTTTTTCAAAACCTATGGTAAATTATGTCTTGTAAATTTTCCTGAACTTCCTTCCATTTGTTGCCTTTTCAACCTTTTTTTATACAAGCGTCACTGGTGAGTCTGTTGTATCCGAAAAGCGTGTCTGGCGTACATAATGGCAATTCTAGTATATATAGATATAGGAAGATGTTGTGTGAGTGCCAATGAAACAACTCTGCTGTCTATCAGTCTGTGTCTTTTTATAATTATCCCTATTTTGTGTTTCAAATTGTAAAGAAAAATAGAAAATATAATACTGGTCACAGCAACGCAAAGATTATTTACGAAAGTTTGATATATGAAAATGTGTAGACCAAGCGCGCATCTAGATTATAAATTCACAAGCTTGTGGCATGTATCTTTGATTATAACAACCAGTGGAAATATAGTTGAACATTTCGATTAATAGGATATCACAAGCACTTGAATGGTAACATAGGAAAAATTCCCAACTCAAAGGAATTTTCAAAACGAAAAGTTCCTTAACAACGGCATGAAAACGACTTTCAAAACGTGGTACGGATATATAAACACATGCATATCTTTTTTGAAAAAAAATGTTGAATTGATGCTGGTTGTATAGCTAGCTAAACCTGTCACATGTATGACAGTCGTATGAAATTATTCGACTTGTAGTATCAATGTAAATCTAAATGTTCATTACAAAGAATTGATTGAACAAATGACTGTTAACCTCTTTAATATTAGTTAGATTTGGGTCATCTTTTGTGGGCATGCGGCATGTTTGTTTAAAATAATTGTTATGATTCAATTTGTTTTAATCACAAGCAGCTAATTGATTCAATGAGGAAATTGTATAGTAAATTCGCACAAAATTAGTTTGATTTGTTTTTTCTATTAAAAAAATAAAAGCCACCTGTTATCAATTTAAACATGACAACAGTAAGATGCCTTCAAGAAGAATGGTATGAAAAATCATACAAATATAGAATAATAATTGGTCTCATTTTGTAATGTTAACTTTATAGCCATTTGATCGTTTTTATTTATTGATTATAAACATCTTCATATTAGCAACTTTTATCATATTTATATACATATATAAGAAAAGAAACAATAGAAATTGAGTTCAAACATTGGCAGTTGATTAGTGCCTTTTGTTCATCTGAAGCTAAAGGAATTTTTAAGACTAACACGTTATTGGAAACCATGTTGATGAGGTTTTATGATGTTATGTCATCGTCGACGATTTACCTTTTGTTCAGCATTTTACGTCGGCAAAAATGTTTTAATAAAATATTCCTTCGTATCTTCCCGAAACGCATCACCTGTTTCTTTGCATTTATACAGTACTACCTGTGACATTATCTTATTCATGGTGGCCCTAAAAATTATGTCCACCATGGTGGCCCCATTTGTCCATCAAAATACTCCCTGTGGCTTAATCAATACACAAGGTATTACTCAAAAACTAGTCAACGATAAAGGGAAATCTTGACTGCATTGAAGTGTTAAAATTATACAACTTACAGGTCATGTGTCTCAGGTAAAATATACATGTATGTGTTTGTGAAATTTAATTACTGTGATTATGACAAGAAAATTAAAAAATAAAATGAAATAATATAACTAGTTGAATAAATAGCTGATTTTTTTTTAATTTGACTCATGACTATTTGTTTTGACATTATACCTTTTTAATCAATTTAAGTTATTTTTTACATGTACTTTATGGTAAGTGAAGAATAAATGAATATCATCTTCTAATATAATGCAAACTTTCCCACTGCCTGCCTTTTTCTATTGAAAAGTTGTTTCTCAAATTAATTTTCTTAAATCAAAATGATTTATACTTAAATCATAGTTGATAGACTTATCTGCATTAAATACTGTTTTACAAATGTTAAAGATTGTCTTTAGAACTTATTCTAAATAAAATTTAAGCAATTCCTTATTTCTCTATTGAATAAATATATTCAAAATATTCATTAATTCAACAAAATTTGATAATATTTGTATTGTCATATAAACATATTGCATGGTATTTAGTTTGTGACAAAAAAACAAACAAACAAAAAAACAATTATAATGCAAAGAATTAACAATTCTATAAGAAATCAAAACACATGGATTTTTTTTTAGGTTTCTGCCCTCTGTTCTAATAGTGACTATTTTATAAGGGAGCTAATATTTTTAACATATTCATGTAACAAAGGTTTAGCATTTCTTTCACTTTTTGTTCTTGGGTAAGAGACAATATTATGAAAAGGTAAACAATTTTTAAATAGATCATCTCAAGTTGCTTTGTTGATTTTACAATTAAGGAAGGAGTAGTCTTCATTGTCAAGCAAGTGTCACAGTTTACATATTCTATATTTTCTAGGAATTTTATATTGTCCACTATTTTCTATTTCTAAATTATGACCACTAACTCTCTATGTGACACATTTGGGTATACAGTTTTTACCAAAGTTTTTATTCTTAAATCTATTTTCAAAAACATGAAAAATGTTCTTATGTTTTTCTTTAAATTGATTTTTCATCAAGGGTTTTAAAGTCTTAATTCATTCAAGTACCTGAAATTATTCACCTTATCTAAAAGGCCTGGGTTTAAGGAAATATTTGCAAATGTATACCAAGAATGTGTATCAGGTACCAGTCCAGCACTTCCAATAATATAAATGTACACAGAAAAATGATTTAATTAATAGACCATAAAAGTGTAACCATCTATATAAGTGTATTTTGTCAAATTTTGGCTTTTAACTGACAGATATTAGCCAAACTGAAGATGTCATATTTAATAAGTTCACATTTGTTTCAAAAAGACCAAGCAAAACAGTTTTTTTCTTTAAATATTTTTTTGGAAAATAAGTCTCTTCAACATGTCCATTATGTTAACTCCTGATTTCAGATTTAACAAAAAAAGATAGACAAAAATAGTTTTTCCTATTAAAACTGTATAATGATATTTGTAGTTTTCCTGAATAATAATAGATGTTATAAAAATTTATTATAAGAGGATTGATATTGTCTGCTCATTTTATTTGTTAAGAAACAGGCTTGCTAAAAATTACTTCCTTCATGGTTCTTTAAACATATCATTTGCTTGATTATTAGTTTTTATTAATAATAATTCATTAAATAATGCAAATAAGTAATTAAATACAATGAACATCATGTACATTATTTTTTTTTTACTTTAAAAAAAATTAAATTAAAGTCTGTTGTCTTTCAAATGCTAGTCAATAACTTTATCTTTGACATTTTTGTCTTTTTGCTTCTCAAGATTCTTACTAAGAAGATATTTAAAGAATAAGAAACAAAATCATACAAAAATGAATAAAAACAAATAAAAAAATTAAAAAAAAAAATTTGAATAAATTCAAAAGACAGAAAAAACAAAAAATAATATTAATTAACAAAGACTAAAACAATGTCTTATTCTTCATTTTCAAAAAAAGGTGAAATGTCAATTTTAAAGAAACCTAAGTTACCTGTACAGGTAAATTTTAAAGAAACATACAAGTTGAAAACTTCAACCCTGACTGATTACAACAGGTAACATTATTAGATAAAACATCAACCTATGTTTTATGACCCCAATAAATGGCCAACATCTCAAGATTGAATACCCCAATAAATGGCCACCATTTGATGTTGACCATGCAAGAGGGTGGACATAATTAAGAGAATGTCACAGGCTGTACTGTAGAAAGGTATCATTTTAACGTTTCTTTCTCCACATCGATCCATATGTTCACTAAATCGAATGTTTTAATAATGAAGATGTTTGATTTGTAATTTGTGAACACGTACTCGTATACGTATATCAATGAGGGAGTATCAACAATCCTATTTTATTGGAACAATAAACAATCCATCAATGTCATTGCCTTTTGTTAATTTTTTTTTAATCTATTTACAGTAGATCATCAAAGGAGTAGGTCCGGTAAGGACTCATTTTGGCCTCAAATTTCAGTTTCATCTGACGAAAGATTTTGACCACTTTTTAAAGACTTAAGTGTCTATTTCACTTGATTTAATTAGTATAAGTGAAAGATTTTAACTGATTTAGTCATTAAAAACGATCCGATTCAAGCTCAAATATGAAAAATCTCTCAAATATGCCAAAACACGTCACTTTTCAGATGGTTTTTGTCAAAAATGAAAGTGGCCGCATCCGTGTTCATCCACAACCTTTATATATGTTATGTATTATCATAAAATACAACTTACATTTCAATATTAAGGATGAACACGAATGCGGCCACTTTCGTTTTACAAGGAAAACGTCTAAAATTTAACTAAAATGATAGAATTTTGAAGATTTCAGTAATTTAGTATGACTTAATGGTGCTACATTCCGATATATGTGCATTGTATTGTCAAAACCAGCCCATATTTATGTAGCAGAAGCATTCAACTGTCCAATAAATAACTAAAAGTTTACATTTTAACAATTTTGTAAAACTGTTATATTTTGGGGCCAAAAAGGGGTCTTACCGGACCTACTCCTTTGATAGCAAAATATTAAAGTATGTTTATATCACCATTTCACCACAGTTAGTTGAAAATATCAGACAGAGCCTAGATATATTTTTACAACATGAACTTCAAATTGATGGTTTTCAGTTCTATCCTAATTAAAAGATATGACAGTGCCTTTATATATTTTTACAACATGAACTTCAAATTGATGGTTTTCAGTTCTATCCTTATTAAAAGATATGACATTGCCTTTATATATTTTAATAACATGAATTTCAAATTGATGGTTTTCAGTCCTATCCTTATTAAAAGATATGACAGTGCCTTTATATATTTTTACAACATGAACTTCAAATTGATGGTTTTCAGTTCTATCTTTATTAAAAGATATGACAGTGCCTTTATATATTTTTACAACATGAACTTCAAATTGATGGTTTTCAGTCCTATCCTTGTAAAAAGATATGACAGTGCCTTTATATATTTTTACAACATGAACTTCAAATTGATGGTTTTCAGTCCTATCCTTATTAAAATATATGACAGTGCCCTTCAAATTGATGGTTTTCAGTTCTATCCTATTTAAAAGATATGACAGTGCCTTTATATATTTTTACAACATGAACTTCAAATTGATGGTTTTCAGTCCTATCCTTGTAAAAAGATATGACAGTGCCTTTATATATTTTTACAACATGAACTTCAAATTGATGGTTTTCAGTCCTATCCTTATTAAAAGATATGACAGTGCCTTTATATATTTTAATAACATGAACTTCAAATTGATGGTTTTCAGTCCTATCCTTATTAAAAGATATGACAGTGCCCTTCAAATTGATGGTTTTCAGTCCTATCCTTATTAAAAGATATGACAGTGCCTTTATATATTTTAATAACATGAACTTCAAATTGATGGTTTTCAGTCCTATCCTTATTAAAAGATATGACAGTGCCCTTCAAATTGATGGTTTTCAGTTCTTTCCTAATTAAAAGATATGACAGTGCCTTTATATATTTTTACAACATGGACTTCAAATTGATGGTTTTCAGTCCTATCCTTATTAAAAGATATGACAGTGCCTTTATATATTTTTACAACATGAATTTCAAATTGATGGTTTTCAGTCCTATCTTTATTAAAAGATATGACAGTGCCTTTATATATTTTTACAACATGGACTTCAAATTGATGGTTTTCAGTCCTATCCTTATTAAAAGATATGACAGTGCCTTTATATATTTTTACAACATGAATTTCAAATTGATGGTTTTCAGTCCTATCCTTGTAAAAAGATATGACAGTGCCTTTATATATTTTTACAACATGAACTTCAAATTGATGGTTTTCAGTCCTATCCTTATTAAAAGATATGACAGTGCCTTTATATATTTTTACAACATGAATTTCAAATTGATGGTTTTCAGTCCTATCCTTATTAAAATATATGACAGTGCCTTTATATATTTTTACAACATGAATTTCAAATTGATGGTTTTCAGTCCTATCCTTATTAAAAGATATGACAGTGCCCTTCAAATTGATGGTTTTCAGTCCTATCCTTATTAAAAGATATGACAGTGCCTTTATATATTTTTACAACATGGACTTCAAATTGATGGTTTTCAGTCCTATCCTTATTAAAAGATATGACAGTGCCTTTATATATTTTTACAACATGAATTTCAAATTGATGGTTTTCAGTCCTATCTTTATTAAAAGATATGACAGTGCCTTTATATATTTTTACAACATGGACTTCAAATTGATGGTTTTCAGTCCTATCCTTATTAAAAGATATGACAGTGCCTTTATATGTTTTTACAACATGAACTTCAAATTGATGGTTTTCAGTCCTATCCTTATTAAAAGATATGACAGTGCCCTTCAAATTGATGGTTTTCAGTCCTATCCTTATTAAAAGATATGACAGTGCCTTTATATATTTTTACAACATGGACTTCAAATTGATGGTTTTCAGTCCTATCCTTATTAAAAGATATGACAGTGCCTTTATATATTTTTACAACATGAATTTCAAATTGATGGTTTTCAGTCCTATCTTTATTAAAAGATATGACAGTGCCTTTATATATTTTTACAACATGGACTTCAAATTGATGGTTTTCAGTCCTATCCTTATTAAAAGATATGACAGTGCCTTTATATATTTTTACAACATGAATTTCAAATTGATGGTTTTCAGTCCTATCCTTGTAAAAAGATATGACAGTGCCTTTATATATTTTTACAACATGAACTTCAAATTGATGGTTTTCAGTCCTATCTTTATTAAAAGATATGACAGTGCCCTTCAAATTGATGGTTTTCAGTCCTATCCTTATTAAAAGATATGACAGTGCCTTTATATATTTTTACAACATGAACTTCAAATTGATGGTTTTCAGTCCTATCCTTATTAAAAGATATGACAGTGCCTTTATATATTTTTACAACATGAACTTCAAATTGATGGTTTTCAGTCCTATCTTTATTAAAAGATATGACAGTGCCTTTATATATTTTTACAACATGGACTTCAAATTGATGGTTTTCAGTTCTATCCTAATTAAAAGATATGACAGTGCCTTTATATATTTTTACAACATGAATTTCAAATTGATGGTTTTCAGTCCTATCCTTATTAAAAGATATGACAGTGCCTTTATATATTTTTACAACATGAACTTCAAATTGATGGTTTTCAGTCCTATCCTTATTAAAAGATATGACAGTGCCTTTATATATTTTTACAACATGAACTTCAAATTGATGGTTTTCAGTCCTATCTTTATTAAAATATATGACAGTGCCCTTCAAATTGATGGTTTTCAGTCCTATCCTTATTAAAAGATATGACAGTGCCTTTATATATTTTTACAACATGAACTTTAAATTGATGGTTTTCAGTCCTATCCTTATTAAAAGATATGACAGTGCCCTTCAAATTGATGGTTTTCAGTCCTATCCTTATTAAAAGATATGACAGTGCCTTTATATATTTTTACAACATGAATTTCAAATTGATGGTTTTCAGTCCTATCCTTATTAAAAGATATGACAGTGCCTTTATATATTTTTACAACATGAATTTCAAATTGATGGTTTTCAGTTCTATCCTTATTAAAAGATATGACAGTGCCTTTATATATTTTTACAACATGAACTTCAAATTGATGGTTTTCAGTCCTATCCTTATTAAAAGATATGACAGTGCCTTTATATGTTTTTACAACATGAACTTCAAATTGATTGTTTTCAGTCCTATCCTTATTAAAATATATGACAGTGCCCTTCAAATTGATGGTTTTCAGTTCTATCCTATTTAAAAGATATGACAGTGCCTTTATATATTTTTACAACATGAACTTCAAATTGATGGTTTTCAGTCCTATCCTTGTAAAAAGATATGACAGTGCCTTTATATATTTTTACAACATGAACTTCAAATTGATGGTTTTCAGTCCTATCCTTCTTAAAAGATATGACAGTGCCCTTCAAATTGATGGTTTTCAGTTCTATCCTTATTAAAAGATATGACAGTGCCTTTATATATTTTTACAACATGAACTTCAAATTGATGGTTTTCAGTCCTATCCTTATTAAAAGATATGACAGTGCCTTTATATATTTTTACAACATGAACTTCAAATTGATGGTTTTCAGTCCTATCTTTATTAAAAGATATGACAGTGCCTTTATATATTTTTACAACATGGACTTCAAATTGATGGTTTTCAGTTCTATCCTAATTAAAAGATATGACAGTGCCTTTATATATTTTTACAACATGAATTTCAAATTGATGGTTTTCAGTCCTATCCTTATTAAAAGATATGACAGTGCCTTTATATATTTTTACAACATGAACTTCAAATTGATGGTTTTCAGTCCTATCCTTATTAAAAGATATGACAGTGCCCTTCAAATTGATGGTTTTCAGTTCTTTCCTAATTAAAAGATATGACAGTGCCTTTATATATTTTTACAACATGAATTTCAAATTGATGGTTTTCAGTCCTATCCTTATTAAAAGATATGACAGTGCCTTTATATATTTTTACAACATGAACTTCAAATTGATGGTTTTCAGTCCTATCCTTATTAAAAGATATGACAGTGCCTTTATATATTTTTACAACATGAACTTCAAATTGATGGTTTTCAGTCCTATCCTAATTAAAAGATATGACAGTGCCTTTATATATTTTTACAACATGGACTTCAAATTGATGGTTTTCAGTTCTATCCTTATTTAAAGATATGACAGTGCCTTTATATATTTTTACAACATGATTTTCAAATTGATGGTTTCCAGTTCTATCCTAATCAATCAATAATTAAATGAAAGGCGTAAGATACCAAAGGGACATTCAAACTAAAAAGTCGAAAATAAACTGACATCTACACAGACACGAAAAGACAAACAACGGCATACAAAAGATAAGATTGAAAACTAAAAATTGAGCAGCAGATACCCAAACAAAAAAACAGGGGCGATTCCATGTGCCGAGGAAGGGTCATTCTCCATATAAGGTATCCGTTTTCCTGCTCGTGTGAATAAAATATTTCCAAATGTAATTTGTTGGAATTTGATTTTGAAAGTACATTTGGTGTCGGAAACGTTAGTGCAAAAATGAAATTATTTGAGATACTGCTATATGTCATATAATAAATGGGGAACAATTTGTATGAAAGTATGACTGTGAAACAGATTATGGATAAATGTGGTAAATACGGGGCGCCGAACGTGACTTTAATTCAATTTTGTCAATTTTGTGTTACAAAAGTCAATTTTGTGTCACAAAAGTCAATTTTGTGTCACAAAAGTCAATTTTGTGTCACAAAAGTCAATTTTGTGTCACAAAAGTTGATTTTGTATGCAAATTAGTTTAGTTTGGATTCTGTGAACTAATTTGCATACAAAATCGACTTGTGTGACACAAAATTGACTTGTGTGACACAAAATTGACTCACAAAAGTCAATTTTGTCTCACAAAATTGAATCTTGTCTCACACAATTGACTTTTGTGTTTTAATTTCCATATCAGGTAACAAAAGTCAATTTTGTATGCAAATAAGTTTATATTTGCATACCTTTTTGACAAAATTGACTTTTGTCTACAAAAACGAATTTTGTCATTACAAAATTGAAGTTCTCAAAAACAAGTCTGTGTCACATAGTTTTGTAAGCCAAAATTGATTTTGTTGTGACAGAATTAATTTTTTTTACAAAACCACAAGAGTCCCATTCGGCGCCCCGTAGTAAAGGATAACATATACAAAGTTAATTCAAATACGAATTTCTTTAGTTTTGCTATGATTTATAAACCCCGTATGGTCTAATAGTTAATTTAATATTCTCGTAATTATAAATACATATTTTGTTTTAAAAAGAAAAGGAATAGTCAATTGTTCTGGCTGTTTGTTATTCAAGTTATAAAGACAGGAAAAATCATATATAAGGATGCATGCTTTAACATCGATTTATGACGTTTGAACAACCGTATACTATTGTTGCCTTTATTTTACATCATTCCCTAAATTGGCGTTTAGAAGAATTCTAATTAAAGCTCTTTATTTCCAAGAAAATTATGGTTTATATATGAATATACATGTTGAAGGTGCATAATCCTCATTATTGAAGTAATTTTTTTAAAAGATCATTTGTATCTTACACGATTTATCACTTTCCTGACCTGTTGATTATTTTTTAATCAACGTGTGGTTCGTTTGATCTCATTTCTTTATTGGTCAAAATTCTATTGTGACGTGGCATGTTCTTGCTTTCCTCTGAATTTCCTTTTATGACGTCATGAAAAAACGCCGACCATTGGCGTCACATAAAAAACACATCAGTTTGCAGATGATTCGAAAAGAAAAAAATAATTTGTCTGCATATCGTATTAAGATTATTAGAGAAACAGATTCAACAATAAAATATTGTGCAATACGATATTTATCCACTCTTGACAGTTAAGTTTCAAACATTTAAAAGAGGGACGAAATACCAGAGGGACAGTCAAACTCATAGATCAACAATATACTGTCAACGCCATGGCTAAACAAAAGACGAACAGACAAATAATAGTACAAAATACACAACATAGAAAACAAAAGACTAAGCACGACAAACCTCACCAAAAAAAACTGGGAGTGATCTCAGGTGCTCCGGTAAAAACTATAATTCAGTAGGTCACATTCGTGGTAAAAAGGGAAGTGGATTGTAGTTACGACATAGGAAACATATTTGATATCATCGGTGAAACGGTTATTACATAACGGTAAACAAACTCGTGATCGCGTCCGTAAAATTTACGAAGGGATGATTTCAACTTCACCATTTAGAACTCTTGGTTTAATAGCTTCCTTGTGAGAAGCAATCCTCTATCAAGGAAAACAAGGTAGGAATCCGAGTCCGGGAATCATTTGGGAGATATATACTCCGTATGCAGGCGCTGCTTGAATGTTGCTACATTGAATGAAACCATCTCTTTTGTCGTAAAGTTTTGTTTTCAACTGCCCCTTAGGATTCACCTGCTTTACATTGTAAACATATTTAAAACATATAACATGCCTGATTAACTCTAACAATCTTTAAAAAAAGTGACAACGATGCTAACAGAAAATGTTATATTAGTATACACTTTCCTTGTAAGTACAAATCAAATATCATGTCTGTATAAGAGGACTTCAAATCAGTGACATGATTACTTCACTTAACAGTTGTTCATTTGGTCTAGATTAAAAAAAAGTCACGATTGTTATTAATAAACATTAGTATCGTCAACATAGAGGATATTATATCAAACTTCAAAGAATTATTGCAGTAATTTCATTTTATCGTCTCAACAATACAGGATATCAATCCGTTTCACGTTTTTTTTTTATTATTTGGCATTTAAATTCTGCTTTTCTCCAATTTCAAAGATGTCTTTAAATTCGAATTTTGCTGAGCTTAATGGGATTTCTTAAAGATTAATGACATTTAACGCGGTTTTCGTTATAGATTTAACTTTATTTTCGTTCTATACTCTGACAGAGCTATATAAAAATTGTGTCAGTTTTTTCTCATTCTATAATATGATTATGGTTACTCTTTTATGATTAAAGCAATTTTATTTTCAAATTATATGTCAGAGAAATGCATTTTTGATTATTGATATCGACTATAACAATCTAAACAAACTAAAATTTAAAATTTTTGCTGAAAATTTTGTGTCAATATGTTTTACGGTCAATACCCAAGTTTTGAGAGAAAAAAAATATAAATATCATTCATACTGATTTATACTGATGAAGAATATCTGGTATCCGAAATATTTATCATTTGTTCATTTATTGTTATTTTAGTGTGCTGTTGTACCCTTTAAGATTTGTTATATATTTCTTAAATTCTTTATGCGAATGTTTCATTTAAAATCATAGTTTAAGAAATGATATTGGGTATTGTTTTCGAACTATCGTTGTAACAACACCTATAATAAAAGTTTTATGGTGATTGTTTGACTGTTTCTTTTTAGGACCGGTTGGTTTTATGCTATTCTAAACCTTTTACATTGTTGTGTCAAAAACTATGGTTAAGATACTACCTGATCAAACGATGAACAGACACGTGTGTCAAATGTTGTATTTTACTGTATATTAAGGGTCACGTCATCTACAGATATTTTGAATTTTTGGAAATCATACATGATAACCCATCTGAAATCTGTACCCTGTAATTTATCTAATTATACAATAGACAAAGAAACAATAAACATTTTAATTAATTTAATATCATAGTTGCAAACCTTGTAGGAGATAACAGTCACGATGTTATGTGGTCTGCCTTTTATGTCTCTTTAATTTGTATTCGGTAATCCCTGGTTTAAAATTACACTCGACCATATTATAATGTTATATTATTTATTACTAGTATTACATTCTAGAAAGATGTTCTTTTTCATTTAGTGTCATATAAAGGAATAATAAGTATTATTATACATGTACTACTTTATCTGGTAATGCAGTGCAGTTTTTGTAGCCTCCTGCTTCCCGGACAGTTGGGTTTAAATGTAAACGGGAATCCCAGTTTGCATCCTGGGCAACTGAGGACATTGTAAACAGGGAATTGTTGGAATAAACAAGTATCTATATAAAAAAAGTCACGCGTTGATTAAAGAACTTATAAATCCGTATTCGAAATAAATATCATTTTACATCCATGCCATCATAGATAACCCAAACTACGTATTAATTAGTCAATTCATGTTTTGCTCCCTCAAGTGCAAATCTCAAGTTTAAATCACAAAACTGTTTTCAAGAGTGTAAAACTATCATAGTCCGAATTGAGTTTTTGGTTTTTGCAGAGTACAGAGATAAGTATGAAAACATGTAATAATATTGATACATAATAAAATAATTCAGCATTAATATACTGTGTCCATCTTGCAAAGCTTAATAACACACTACACTTAAAATATAATGGAATTGTATGCGACTGTCATAGCTAGCTATAAAACCAGGTTTAATCCACTATTTTCTTTATAAGAAAATGACTTACCAAGTCAGGAATATGACAGCTGTTATCCATTCGTTTGGTGTTTGATCTTTGATTTTGCCCTTTGTTTTGAGCTGTCTGTTTTTGTTTGTTTTTGTTTTTGGAGTTTGGTATGATTTATATTTTACTGAATAACAATTTAAGTAATTATATTCAAATAAGTACATTGTAGATGGGTTGGTATATTATGTATGAAATATGATAAGCGTTAATGAGTGATAGTAGATAAACTCATTAAAGAGTCTCGGATCAAAGTTGTATTTGCCAGATACAGGTTTCCTTTACAATAGAAACTCATCAGTGACCCTTGAATAATAAAAAAAGGCCAAATAAAAAAAAAAAAAAAAAGATGACTTGCTATGATTGGCAATGAGACATCTCTCCACAAGAAACCAATTGACACAGAAATCAACAGCTATAGGTCACCGTTTGGCCATCAGCAAATGATCGGTTTTTCTGTATTTTTCTTCTTAAAAAGAAATGCAAAGTCAAAGGATTGATTATTACGCCACAAACATAAAGCGATAAATACCAAAGACTTTAAAAGTACAGATTTTTCTAGAAAGGAATGAAAACTGATTCCATAAAACACAGCAAAACTAAAAGATTATAGCAATTAGTCAAATTGAACGGATTTCAAGTAGACTGTCTACATTTCAACATCTTTTTTTCACAATTGATGTGCTAGAAATGTACTGTTTTAGAGCAAACTTCTATGGTTACAACATTGACACATGAACTATTTACACTGTTCTTCATTTATCAATTCGGTAAGATTATCCCACTTATCCTTAAAGCTATTGAAATCATTTGATGTATTCAAGAAAAACATACGCAAATGAAGAGAATTAAAACAAAAAACAAAACGAAACAAAAAAAAACCAAGCAGATAAAATTAAAATTATGGTGCATTCAGTTCTGGAAAAGTATTTAATGCAGACAATATTTTCTAGAAAAAAATTCATATATATTACGTGTACTCAAATTTTGTGTATTAAACATTGTTTCGTCCTTAAAAAAAACACGAGTAAGAACATTTCAAGCAGAACATAAAATAAGTTATTTGCTACTGAGTTTTTTTTAACTGTTATCTAATACACGAGCCAAATTGCTTATCAGCGTGTATTTGTTTATTTAATTTTAGAACTATTATCAAACTTCAGTTATTAAACATTCGAATTTCATTTATAGTGTAGCTACATCTGTAAACGTTATTTTTATTCCGAATTAAGATTTGTCTGGCCCGGAATCTAGTAGTAAACAAGATGACCCTTCGCCGTGGACAATCAAGATTCTAGTGAATCTAGACAAGATTAAATTGATACATTTTATTTATTTTAAAGTACTGTTTGCCATAAGCTGTCCGATGAGAAATCGAGAATTATTTGACTCCTCTACAAGGGGTTGGGTCTCATTAAGGGAATATAAGCAAAAGTAAATTTCCGAATATTCAGAGGAGGAAAACAAAAAAAAGGTATGAGTCTAGATGTTGACTCTTTTTTAAAAAGACACTAAAAGACAATTTTTTTTTTCATTGAACACTTTATATGTTGATATACTGTAAACGTTTAGTGTGTATTTTAATATTTTTAGCTATTTTCAAAGACGTGCATTATGTAAATAAGAAAAAATATAACTTGCAATTGTTTTTTCTGTAAATATTATATGATTTACACGGTGCAATTTTGGTACTATGACGTTCGACCACCAAGATTAAGGTGTGTCTGTGGATGTTTTCAAATCATGAATAAAATTCGGGGTCCATTTACAATTGATCATCTTGCTAACTGTAACAATAGAAGGATAGTCAGATTTAATTCGTTGCTTAAGAATTCTGATTTTGTAGCGGTAGATGGTTTTTTTTCTCAAAAAAAAGAAATCACCTGAAAACACATGGCGAGCTCCACTATTTTTGTCAATCCTAAGAACTATTTAACAGTTTTTATACTGTAAAGCTGAAGATACTGTAATCGTACCAACATTATTTTCATTTCCAGTGCCAATGAACTACGTAGCCGATATTCTTGAGTAACAGGCTATACGGAATATAAGGAACAATCGAAGTTCCATGTTCAGAACCGAACATTTTAAGTAATCAAAGAACTTGGTTGTTAAATTTGATAATTACTATTTTGTGCTTCTTTTTTAAATATTTGTTTGTTCTGATTGAGATTATGACTTGGTGATGACTGCTATACCCCTTTTGATAAGAATCTTTCCTTCAAAAGAGCTAGAGAAACTTTGCTTTCTGTAGTTTTAAAAACAAAACTAAAATGGGCTTTCACAGTCATAGGACAGGTGGTGCGTAACTCGCGGCGATCGAGATCGATAGGCTGAAGATAAATATGTAAAAGAAAATGTGTAAGAAAGATTATTGGCCTCCAAAAAATTAAGTTTATGATAACATTTGTTACAGCATTTGTTAACATTTGTTAACATGGAACGGTGTGAGCCATGATAGCTTCGTGTTGAAGGCCATACCTTGACCTATAATGGTTCACCTTATAAATTGTTACTTGCATGGACAGTTGTCTCATTGGTACCCATACAACATCTTCATATATCTATATACATCCTGTTTTTCTTTATTCAAAGAGAAGCTGTATAAGCCGTTTTGGTTTATGGATAACATACTTTATGTCTTATTAAGGAACGAATGAAATCATAAATGAATTTATTTCTGTTATCTTATTCACGTTGCAATGTTGCATATAAATTATTGCATTCACGTGTATTTATTTATTTATCATGTTACACGGATTTCTAAAGCGAAAGTTGTTTTCTTTGCTAATCATACTACAGTATTTATTCATTTGAAGCTCAATTTTCAATGCCGATAACCCACCATCCCACCTTTACTATGTATATATCTTTCATTTATTTGCAAGTCTAAATTGAAAGCAGCTATTTTATGTTTTGTCTTTGTAGATGTTTTGTTATAAAAGCGACCAGTTTAGATGTCATATGTTGCATTGACCTTCTTTATATGTTTCACAAAATTTAATAAATTTAACTACAGAACTGGCAAGCTGATCCCATAACGCTATATAATATTTTTGTTCTTTAAACTAGCATTATTGCCGTAGTTAAAGGATTACATTCTTTACATGTATGTTCGGTCGAGAAACGAGGTTTCTTCCTGGGCAACAAACTAGAGTTGTAGTTTTACTGTCATTGATGCATCAACGAAATAAATATGCTATCATCAAAATATAAAACATGAACTATGCGCAGTACAATAACATTGATGTTATAGTTAATAACTCAAAAAATTTAAATACAAACCAAAACAATGTTCTTGGGCATAAGCATTGACAAGAAAAGAAAAGAGGGGCGAAAGATACCAGAGGGGCATTCAAACTCATAGATCGACAAGTAGACTGACACCGTGATGGCTAAAAAATAAAAAGACAAACAGACAAATAATAGCACACAACAAAGAAATCTCAAGATTAAGTAATACGAACCCAACCGAATCAGATGCTTCGGAAGGGTAAGCAGATCATGCTCCTCGTGTGACACTTAAATATAACATAACAACTCTTTGGCAAACAAGATATTCTAAAACGATCAAACAAAAATCAAAAGTAAAATCACAAAAATTCTGAACTCCGAGGAAAATTCAATCGGAAAGTCCCTAATCACATGGAAAAACATAGATATTTATAGACTTAGCAGCATGAGCAGTGATGGTCTACTGTGCTCCAGAACGGTAAGCAGATGTTGATTCATTATCGATAGCCGTTAATACAATTAAAATGAAATTTAAACATATACTAAATAGACACTTAACAGGGGGACGTTCTTGATAATCATAATTCTGTTCCATGCTTCCCTGATATTTCACCAACGATACTTAAATTACATAAGCGTAGTTTCGCAAGAACTTTAAATCCAGTATTGCTAGCTAATAATATTTATTTTACCTCTTTAGAAATTGGTTTCGTATAACACTTAGTAGACCAAGAAACATAATGTTAGATTTTAATAGAAAAAAAAGAAGAAGTGGAATGATTGCCAATGAAACAACTCATCACAAGAGATCAAATGACAGATAAATTAACATCTATAGTTCACCTTGCGACCAACAGTGATCAAAACCCATACCGTATAGCCACCAATAAAGGCTGCGAAATTCAAACAAAAACACTAACGGCTTAATGTATGTACAAAATAATGTAACACAGCAACAAACGACAACCATGGAATTACAGGCCCCTGACTTGGAACTGACACAGTCATACATACAGAAAGTGGCGGGGTTAAACATGTTAGCGGGATCGAAACTCTTCAATAACCTGGGACATTGCTTTAACAGTACAACATAAGAACGAATCGTAAAAATCAGTTGAAAAGGATACGTATGTTACTTCTATTTCCGATTCCGATACAGTGATGGCAGCCTTCGCACATTCGGAAATAGTACTTACGTCTTCTAGCGTTTATTCAATTGCAGCTTTTATTCCAAAATAAATCCGTCAGTATTTTCAAGTTGTGGTTTCAACAGATGGATATTTTATACCATCTGGATTAAATATGAATGGGTTGATAGCACAGGTACAATCAAGAGGTTTATAATGTATGTCACCAATATCTAGATTGTAACACGTATTAGTATTTATACATTTTATTTGCAATTGGTTTGGTATACGTTTTATAGATGTGAGTTACAGACTGATCTTTAAAGAAGAGAGATATTTGTTGAGTGAACTGGTTTATGATGAAGGATATTGTCCAAGTTGATGGCATCAGAAACTTTGTTGGCAACGGAATGATTTACTTTTATAAGTTTACTGTTTGCAAAAATATGAATCATTCGAAATACTAAGGATTTCCTTATTTTAGGCATAGATTATCTTAGCCGTATTTGGTACAACTTTTTAGAATTTTGGGTCCTCAATGCACTTGAACATTGTACTTGTTTGGCTTTACAACAATTTTGATCTGAGCGTTACTGATGAGTCTTGTGTAGACAAAACGCGCGTCTGTTGTATTAAATTATAAGCCTGGTACCTTTGATAACTATTGTTAATATCCCAGTTGATGCTGTAAGTTGGTATTGATTTAAATGGGAGTAAATGACAGTGGTTTTCAACAAAAGATGTACAGAGAAGGGAGTCTTAAAATGGTGTGGAATAAACCTTAATGCGAATGTTATGAATACCATATGGTTTTGTATAAATGATCCATCACAAAAAGAGACATTATGGAACAAAAAGACATTATTGAAACTAAGTGATGTATAATGACGATGACTACTGTTCATACATTAATATTCGTTGGATACTAATCTTCGTCGATATCATCGGTTTGAGTGAACCACGAATTTTTTTACATCACGAAATTGGAATTTTCTATAAGCTCATACAAAGACGTCATGAAAACAATGAAATCAAAAATCCACGAAAACAAGATTTTTCAACAATCCACGAAAATTGTTACCAACGAAAATAAATCAATCCACGGTATGACTACGTCGTGGTCAGGTAGTAGAGATGAAAGCTATCCTCATAATTATCGAGCGTCAAGAAGAATAAGGTGGAATACCTAACTTAATTCCTGTAGTTAGATAGAAGAAGATGTGATATGATTGCCAATGACACAACTCTCCATTCAAGTCGTAATTTGTAAAAGTAAACCATTGTAGGTCAAAGTCTAGTAAAAGTAAACCATTTAAGATCAAAGTATACTATCAAATGTATCATTGCAACCAGATATGGTGTGGTTATTCCACTTTCCTGAACCAGATGCCGTCCATTTGTTTACAGAGAGGTGTTGTTAAATTATTGTTGGTCCTGTGGTTATCTTATTGATGATGCAGTTTTGTATAGACAAGATTGAAAAATCAGATATAGACTTATTAAGCAATTCCAGATTTTATTTTTAATTTGCTGGTAAATTGAACATTTGTTATATAAAAATTACAAGTTTTATAGTTCTTGTGGTCTATTGAATATGGCTAGTTATAAATTATCCCGAATCTAGACAAGTATGAAATAATTAAACTATCAAAACGCTTCAACTGATTACTGACATGATCCGGAACATAAAATTCAGAGGCAGATGGTACCGAAGATTAAAGCAATTCATTTACGTTAATCGATGATAAGACAGACAAAGTAATTGCAAAAAAACTAACAACGACGAAATGCAACACTTACCCCACCCCAAACCGTCTTCGTCCTGCTTCTAGCTGTCATTCGATGCCAATTATTACGAAAAACCTATTAAAGTTGCAATACTGTTTCACAGTTCTATTTAACATTTACGTGTTTTCTTCTGTTATCCTTGAAATCCTAGACCATAGACCATATAATTATTTCCAGGAATTCAGAAGTCATAGTTTTTATAGTAAAAAAAATACATATTCCCTCGTTTTTTAATTCTTTATTACATTGGTTTTATATTGCCTTTATCAGTTTGATATAAACATGTTCGCAGAGGTTTGTTTTGATTTGAAAGTGATATATCAGAGTTATATATCATTAACGGAAATATGCTTTCCTCGACAAAATAATTGATTTCATAACAAGTTCATAGCGGTCACTTTTATATGTCATACATTTGAAAAACATAGTCAATAGCTATAGTCAGTTGTTGAATTATGTAAATAAAGAAAAAAAATCTGTTCAACCAAATTTGGTGGGTGTAATCAGCTAACTTGGTCGTAAATTTATACATTTTACTTTTGATGTATCCTTAAGATATAATTGATATAACCACTGCTCTTTGCAAATGGCCTTCGATAAAACAAAATTACAAAAACAGAAAGCGTTGCTTCTGTTTAACTTACTGTGGATTTAATATTAGTCGTTGAATACCAATTTTATTTGATTTCGTTGGTACAAGAAAACCACGATGATTTCAAATGATCAACGAATTAGAAATAGTCTATATGCTTTGTTTACAGAGATTGAAAAAAAAACACGAGATCAAATATCCACAAAACGCAAGTTTTTCTCAATCCACGAAATTTTTACTTACAAAAATAAAGAAATTTACAGTACACTCTTTTCTCTATATATCTATGTAAGTCTCTACCGGGGATAATGCAAGCGGTATCAAATAATTATATACAAGACAGATTGTCACTCAGGCAAGTTCCTGAGAGGAATCATTCCGTAGCGATTCCCCAAAGGAACATCGCGAATTAATCAAAAAAATTAAATCGTATACATCGTGTATGATAGATTCCTCTGAGACATCGTCAAATAAAAGTAATATATAAAGGTAATAATTAATATGTCTAAGGTATAACACATTCCACTAAATTATGCAGTTATCAAACAATACGAATTAATATGCAATACTAAGACATCACTGTATAAAATTATCATGAACGAATATATATATATATATATATAGATACAGGAAGATGTGGTGTGAGTGCCAATGAGACAACTCTCCATACAAATAACAATTTAAAAAGTAAACCATTATAGGTTAAAGTACGGCCTTCAACACGGAGCCTTGGCTCACACCGAACAACAAGCTATAAAGGGCCCAAAATTACTAGTGTAAAACCATTTAAACGGGAAAACCAACGGTCTAATCTATATAAACAAAACGAGAAACGAGAAACATGTATATATAACATAAACAAACGATAACTACTGTACATCAGATTCCTGACTTAGGACAGGTGCAAACATTTGCAGCGGGATTAAACGTTTTAATGGATCCAAACCTTCTCCCTTTTTCTGAAACAATAGCATAACATCACAACAAAGAAAAACATACGATAAAATATCAATTGGCAGACTTAACTCAATCAAAAAACGTATGTTTAAACAATGAACGAATAATTTTGATCTGCGATATCTGAATACAAATGCACAGTTAATTAAATATTAGAGACAAACATTCATGACCAAAAAGCTAGCAAACAAATTCAAACACAGGACATGACTGAGAAATATTTAACCAATCAATGTTCACTTTAGAAAAAAACCGTTTTTTTTTATAATCTTGAAGTTTATACAAATGTTGTAAGAATAAGTGAAAAATTGAAGATATTACAAATAATCAAAGCTGGTGTACAGACAAGATCCATATAAATAAAAAATAACAAAAAAGCATTATAAACAGTATCAATAGGTCGAATTAACAAGAAAATACGATTTGAGAGTACTCGCAGTTACTGACAGCTAGTTAAAAGCCAAAACCAATTAATAATAAAAAATCATGCATCAGAGACTAAAATCGACTAAAACACATCACAGGGATTTAGTATTTTAACGTCATTAATAGTCAAAGAAGACATGACTTGTGTAATGCCAAAAATAAATGTATCGACAGGTAGTAGTATAGGGAAGAGCGACTTCTATAGAAATAAAAGTTAACGTGTCTGTGTCTCTATACATCTCGCCTCAAAAGATAATGAAATTTGGTTATGTTTTAATTTGCTAATGACAATATCAATATTAGTGCCAATGTGAACTATATTCAGAGATCTTATTACAATATTGGTACGATAACCCTTACTTATAAGTTTGTTTAGAGGTTCGATGAGTTTACAAGGATCACATAGTGATTTCCTCGCTTTAAGTACAATATTACCATATATATATATATATATATGTTTATGACAGATTGCCTTAGAGGAATCTGTCAGATATGATTCCAGAGTACAACTATCCGTTATAGGAATCTGTTATGATATAGTATGAAACCTTCATAGGTTGCACTTTGTAAGTATAGCTGTTTCTCAAACCTCGCTTCTTTTAGAGGGATATATAATATTCGTAGATAATTAGTTTCGTTTAAGTACGTGTTCCCAGATATATATATATATCTCTAGATTAGCCTTCCGTGACAAGGTAACACTACGACTATTGAAGTTATATTTTAATATAGCGGATGTGGTTGAGTGGTCTAGAGCGCTGGACATGAGGCTAAGCGATTGGTGCTGTAGTGTATCAAAGGTGTGAGTTCGAATCCCGCTGAGGGACGAACAAAAAATTGTCAGTAGAAGTTGAAGAGCATTAAGGACCAAAATTCCTAAAAGTTATGCCAAATACAGCTAAGGTAATCTATGCCTGGGGTAGATTGCATTGTCGATATTTACAGAAATGCATCCTATATATATATATATCCAGAGATGCCTTGAATGAATCTTGATACAATGATGCCTTATAGAATTTGTCATATAGTATATATTGTATACTAAATTTACACAAAGATGCCTTCGTGGAATCTATCAGACACGATTCCTTGATATAATGAAGCTTTTGTGGAACTTGTAAGACATGAAGCCGTTATACAATGGTGCCTTAGAGGAATGTGTCAGACATGATTTTTGAGTACAATGGTCCCTTATAGGAATCTGGTATGTCATATAGTATGATAGTAAGATACCTTTTAAAATGCCATGGGGTGGGGTAGGGGTCTATAATACACTATTCCTTAATATTCGAATATGTCATATATATAGGCTTGTATGATAACTGTATACTGTAATGTCTTAGAGGATTCTGACATGTAGTGTAAGTACAATAAGTGCATTGGTGAAGTATGTCAAACCTTGGGCATGAAACCTTTATGTATTATGATGCCTTAGATGAAAATATCACAAAAGGAGAATGGAAACTATTTTGGTTTCGTATGTCTTTGCCCAAAACAAATTTACAAAATTAATTGCACTAGTATAGATATTTTACGAGACTTATAGTTTTATCTTACGTCTGATATATTTATCGTTACAAGTCCAAGTATACCGTTGAATAATTGCGTCGAATGTAGTTGGTTTCGAGTGTAGGGTAATTATCTTAAGATATAACTACATTGTAATTGAAAAATAGTTTTAGGTTTTAACATTTTAAGCCATGCAACTTTTCTGTAAATCAAGGAACATAACTAGGCTCGAGGGTACAAAATGTTCATTTAAAATTTTATCTATTACACTATCAGTTGCTTCTTTATGATATAATACAACAATCAACCAAAAAAATGTAATTGTTTTTGCCACAGATAACTATTAATTAATGTTTATATCTTTAAAAATGCTCCAGATTATCTCGCTTTGGTGCAAAAATGCCATTTTTTTAGATTAAAATTGAAATGTCTTTTTTAACTCATTGGCGACTTTTTTTCCCCTTTCATATAAGCTGTATCATACTAAACAATTACAAATTTAAGCGATATCTGTAATTTAGTTGGAATTTTTGGTATAACCTCTATTTCTCCTATTAGTTCAACAGAAAAAAAGTACCTAAACAAAAATGCATGCTTCTTTCGAAGGCTGATTGTTAGCTCAAATGAACGACTCCATTATTTTATTTTATTTTTCTATTAAGTATATAATAAAGTTCATTTATAGAAAGAAAAGAAAAACGAAATCCTATATAAAAAAAGAATGTATTTATACCCTCGAGTCCCCTTTATAATGAGAATCATAAATAATAAACACTTATGCTGGTACCAAGGCAACGGAGCTACCTGATACTATAAACACAAATACTAAATAAAAACAAAATAAGACGACTAAAATAATAGAGCCACACAAACCCTACCAAAAACCAGCTATGATGATAATCCTTGAAAGAAAATATACCATAAACATTATATCAAAACAATATGTCTGTTCGTGTTATTTTTACATTTCATATTTACTATTTATCATTTGGATTTTTCTATTTTTGTTAATTTTTTTTACTCGAAAATTAAAAAAAAAAATTGAAAAAAATATCAAAGGTAAAAACAAGGAAAATAAAACATGGGAAGGGTGAAATATGGACACAGAAGACCGAAAAACATTCGGTCTATGCATGCAACTGAAATTAAAGCAAAACACACCTCACTTAAATAAAAGGTTATACATTAAAACATTAGTTTTTTTCATCAAACAGATTTTATTGTATCGTCTGAAGACGACAAATATAACCGTGTGTTAGATTAAAAGACGAACGGATTTAACCAATATAAATAAAAGGCATTTGGCCTTATTGAACGTAATTGAAAAACCCTTGATCTGCATTTTTGGAAACTGACTTGTGTTGTGAAAGCAGGTACATAAAATTATCGAGATATGTAAAGCCAGACATTCATGCATCGGATGGGTATTTGTGGAAGTTGTGTCAATAAATTGTCTGGTCTATTTGCATCAGTCTGACTTGTCTTTGTTGTATGGTGTCAATATTAAGCATGATCCTTAGCCATGTTTACTTTGATAATCCTATTCCTATTACCAAAGGACCAGGTGTTCTCAAGAGAAATTTAGATCAGTGACATGTTTGAAAAAGATGTCTAGTAACTGTCTTTAGTACACACCAACGTAATATACGGCAATTTTTTTAAATGAAAAAAAAACTGTTTTATCTTCGACTTTTACCTGGTCGTGACATAATTGCACGGTGCAGTTTTAGTAAATTGTACATTTATTCCAGAAATAACTTGAAAAGTATAAAATTATGCCATATTTATCTCCACATTCCTTAAAATCCCTTATTTCTATTACTTTGGTAAAATTACCATGATTACTGTTGTTTCTGGTATTCTAAACAAGGCCGATATCCTGCAATCTAAATATTGAATGTCAGAAATATCATACAACGTCTATTCTCAAGGACCCAATGAATCTTGTTTCTGCAGCACACACTCGGTGATGTTACGTGGCTCATATAAAAAAAGAGTTGGTGTTTCTAGAAGGGTACTGATCAAGTCCTTTCTGGTACACTTATGTTTGACTAGCGAGGTAGTCAATTTTTCTTTTAAGTTCTGATGTCTACTATTTATAAAGGCAACAGTAGTATACCGCTGTTCGAAATTCATAAATCGATTACGAAAAAAAACCCACTAAAAGTGAGGGAAACACATCAAATGTAAGAGCAGAACTACGATACACTTGAAACACAATACTAAAATGTAGCACACACAGAAACGAACTATAATATAACAATGTCCATTTTTTTGACAGGACATTTTAAGAAAAAAATGTTTGGTTGAACCTGGTTTTATCAAATCTTTTAATAACCGAACGTGACTTATTCCCGATTGTGACTGTTTTGCTGAGTGTGAATTCGTATTGTTATAAAACGTGTAACGGTACTTTTCTATCCCAAATTCATGTATTTAGTTTTGATGTTATATTTGTAATTTTCATCGGATTTTGCCAAATGTCTTGACGTCTTTTCGATTATTATATGTGTTATGGTAAAGAAATTTAATCACCGCCTTCATTTATTAGATTTGATTTGGTTCAACGAATTTGTACAATGTTTTACGTTTGCAGTTTGATTCAGAATTAATCGGACATAGAATATAGTTTATTGTCTAATTGCTACCTCAGTTTGATATTAATAAGTATTGCAATTTTCATTGTTATTTAATGTAATATCAGTATTTAGTACAAATATAATCTTAAAACAATTCTTATTCTATCTTATTTTTGATAGATAGTTTTATTCATTCAAATGCGACGTCATTTTTCGTGTGCTGTTTTAGAAATTCAAATGTGACGTCATTTCTTTTTTTCTTTTTTACAATTTCAAATGTGACGTCACTTTTTGCGTTGAGGCCTTGACTAACTAGGGTTTGTCTTTTTTTGTGTTGGATTATATCGGTTTATGTAATGTATCCGGTTGTTTTCTGTAATTAGTTAATACTTCAGTTTTATCATGTATATCTTTTATATACTCATTTTATAAAATTTACTGTTTGCAAAAGTATAAATTATTCTAAATAATAAGAATGTTCTTATCCCAAACAGAAAACCCTAGGCGTTTTTGGCACAACTTTGTGCACTTGGTCCTCAGTGCTGTTCAACTTTGTACTTGTTTTGGCTTTCGAACTTTTGTATCTTGACGTCACTAATAAGTCTTGTGTGGACGAACAGCACTTCTGGCGTATTAAATTTTAAACCTGTTGCCTTTTGTTAGCTATTACTCGTGTGTTTTTTTGTCTGATATGTTCTCCTATTTGTTTGTTTTGTGGTCCTGTAATGTTGTATTGTCATTTTAATGTTATATTTAACATGGTCATTAAAGCCGGAGGTTTGGCATGCCACAAAACCAGGTTCAACCCACAATTTTTTCCTTTAAAAAATGTCCTGTACCAAGTCAGGAATATGGTCATTGTTAGATTATAGTTCGTTTCTATGTGTGTTATATTCTAACGTTGTGTTTCTATTGTGTCGTTTGTTTCCTCTTATATTTGAGTGTGAATTCACATTATTATAAGACGTGTCACGGTACTTTTCCATCCCAAAATCATGTATTTAGTTTTGATGTTATATTTGTTATTCTTATCGGATTTTGTCTAATGCTTAGTTCGTTTCTGTGTGTATTACATTTTAATGTTGTGTCGTTATTCTGCTCTTATATTTAATGCGTTTCCCTCGGTTTTGTGATCGATTTATTATAAAAAATTTGTAAAAGTGTAACAATTTGTAAATGGTTCGTTCCATTATGTAGGATATATAATGACATATCTAGCTTTCATATTTGATTCATATGTAGAATTATTTTGCTTTTCAAGTTGTTATATCTCAATTTCAGAGAGCCTCTCACATCTACAATTTAACAAATGTTTGTTCATGCAGTAATCGGCTCTAGTTCTACAACTCTATCTACACATCTCGCATTTCTCTATCTCATTTGTGTTGTTATGCTCTGTATCACAGTTTGAAATTTTGGAGAATACTATCCACTTTTTTATTGTTATTTTCTCGTATATTTATATTTTCACCATTTACCGTGTTTCATTGATGTATCTTTATAACTGTGCTAGGTATATGTTTATCAAAAGTACCAGGGTTATAATCCAATACGCCAGACGCGCGTTTCGTCTACATAAGACTCGACAGTGACGCTCATACATAAAATTAGGGTTGAATACATGACAATTTTTAATATAGAATATATTTTCAGATAAAGGTCAATTGTATAACTGTCAGTTTATCTATAATTTTATATGTTTTTAAATGGTATTACCAGATTTATCAAGAGATATTTCTTTTTCTAATGTCGTAAACGCTGTTTGAAGATTGAATATAAAATATTTCACATGCGTTGGGAAGAAGTTTACATTTACAGCATTTAACTCAGCAGTAAATCAAACACCTGTGCAGTTGAATTAAAAAGGATTCCATTTTGTAGTGTTTCTTTTTTCAATAAATATTTCTCAATATTCAAACTAACGGTTTGTATTGTTTTTTTTATATATTTTTTACTGACTGACCGTTTCTAGATTCTACACGATTAAGAGCCATTGCAAGTGGTTTTATTCCCACCATTGAAGTTTAAAGAGTAGTTTATAAAGATTAACAATGATTAAAGACAGATTTTAAGTATAAAACGATGCAGGTGTCGGATACAGTAACTAGTACGTAGTGAATGTTCCCACAGTTCGTTATATACCTTACCCCAACAATCATGCTGAATATGCACGACTATCTTCTACAACTAGACTTTTTAATGATAGGTGTTAGGGTGAATCCTGTTCTAGTATAAATGAAATGAATAACTATCTCGGTATGTTATTTTATTTGATTTAGAAGCATTGTCGTTGAGCAGATGACTGATATCTACTGCGAAATTCAAGAAGAAAGTATCAATTGATTTGATGATTTGACTGAGTTGACTGTTGATATCATACGTTTCGGCTAATAATCAATAATCAATTATGTTTTTTTTTAAAGATTACAATTTTTCAAGCCACCACACTTGAAAACTTTATTAATAAATTTGAATTATCTCTCTTCAACCAATATTTCAAAGAAATTGCAGCCAGTATTTAAGAACCTGCTAATTTATTTTGTGATTATGTTTTAAAAGATTCAATCATAGAAGACTAACCTCTCCACTGCCAATGACAACCCTCCTTTCCTGCTTGACTTTTCGCAACACGTAAGTTTTAAAACATGGCCTTACTGTAGTATTTAAAATATTTTGGTACTTAAAGGTTTCTTTTCTGTTGCATTCTAACTTATAATAAAAGGTTTGACGTCTATGCTATCAGACATATAATACACATTGTACTATGTACCTCTGTTGGTATTTGTTTTAAAGTATTATTATTAGGAATGTCAACTCGCTAAAGATTTAATAATCGAGTACTCGTTGGATTTATCGAGCGATACTGGAGTAATCGCTCAGTAAAACATTTGCAAAATGGAAACACAAATGTATACCCATTGTATGTATGGTTGATCGTTGTCTTCGACCCTCAATGATGACCTAGGACTAGATCATAGGAAATTTTATACCATAGTTAATATCTCAATTACTTCATACTAATTATGTATACTGGCAATAATCTAATCAAGTAATGAATTTATATCTTTAGAAAATTGATTACTCAAACAATAGTATTTAGGATCTGTAAAAAGAAACACATTTAATTATCAACAAAGGGGTGATGATTATAATTTACTTATGCCTTTAATCATTTCCTGATGGTTGATATAGGGTTCAACGAATTTTTTCATTTCTAGGACGAGGCGATTTCTCTACTTTGTTAGGTAACTAAGTGTATTTGCTAACAGTCCTGATGATGAAAATATATGCTCTAACAGTACAGAAGTGGGGTATGACTAAGATTTGCCCAAAGTGTAAGACTATGAAAAGTGCTCTTGTTTATAATTTAGGAAAAGAGCTTTTGTTCATAATTTATCCTTCCTCTGTTTGGAGGTTTTTTAAATGACAGTTTAACGCTAACATTCGAATCGTACTTTAACTTTTGTCAATTTTTGATAATTGTGTGGTTTCCCGGAAGGTGCTCTCAATAAAAATATTATTTCTTTAAACTTAAAAAAGCAAAATCATTCTAAATATAACACGACACCAATAAGTCGAGTATCATTTTTGTAATCGATAATCGGTGCTACCGAGCGATACTCGAGTACTCGTTGACATCCCTTATTATTTTTGATTACCATTGTCAGCTTTTGATGCCAAAATTAGCTAAAAAAAATAATGAATAAATAAAAGGCATTTGGCTTTATTGAATGTTGTTGAAAAAGCCTTGATCTCCATATTTGGAAAGTGAATTGTGTTGTTAATGCAAATACATAAAATTTTGGAGTAATGTACATGTAGAGACATAAATTCGTGCATAGACTGGGTATTTGTGTAAGTTATGTCCATAAATTTTCTTGTCTATTTGAATCAGTCTGACTTCCCTTTGTTGACTGTTGAAAATATTCAGCACGATTCTTTACTTCGACAATCCTACTTCTATTTCCATTAGAAGAGGTGTTGTCTATAGAAATGTAGGCGAGTGACATATTTGAATAAGATGTCTGGTTATTGGCTATTTCCATAAGATCAGATGTTTTCAATAGAAATTAATTTATAAAGCGAGTGACATATTTGAAAAAGACGTCTAGGTATTATATTGAGTACACCAACCCGACATACAGCTATTATTTTAAGTGATAGAATACTGATTTAGCTTTGACTTTTACGTGGTCGCGACAATATTTTGTTTTATTTAAATACCGTACAACCTCGGACGTCTAGTCTGAAGGACACAATGAATTATGTATCTGCAGTACAGTCTAGGACAAACTAAGGGTGGGTGATTCTTCAAGGGTCCTGATCAAGTACTTTGTGGTACACGTAGGTTTGACTAGCGACGTAGTCAATATTTCTTGAAAGTTCCGATGTCTACTTTTTTGGGAAATAGTCACCTACATTTCGCATTGCAAAATAAAGTTTAATAATGTACATGATGTAAACGCAAAACTTTGTTTACATTTCCAAATTAAAATGATATTTTTTTACACATACTAGTGGTGCTTGCTAGTCAGAAATAAGTTTTAAACAGAATAGCTCCGATCGTACGATATTGAGAGCAGATGCACAGTAAAGATATATTTTTTGCTTTGTATATCCCTTTTGCTTTTGCTTTGATTTACAAATTGTATCTTGTTAAAATTATTCTTTGTGTAACTGTCACTTATAGAGGGGGCAAGTAGCCTCCTTTTTTATAAATCCCGAGAAAACAGTCGAACTATTCACAGTCGTCCTATCTAAATACTGAAATGTATAAGAAGGTTTTTGTATCTCTTTATATCAAGAACACCGGTGTTTCTAAACATCTCTCCTTTTTGTAAGACTGTATCTAGAAAAAAAAAATCTTTTTTTTGAAATTTTCTAATTTAACTTTAATAAAGGTGTATGATCATTGGCTATGTTAAAAAAAAACTCCTTGACGTCTTCTAGTGACGAACGAGCTAGTATATAAGCATCATCTTTATATCTTAAAAAGAAGAAATCTCATATTTATACCTGTATATTTCATCAATTTCATTACACTTTCGGGATATTTTTATGTTTCTTTTTTTGATTTTGTTTTTTGTCCATCGATTTACGAGTTTTGAACAGTGGTATACTACTGTTGCCTTTATTTAATATACATACTGGCGCAGTCAAAAGAGACAAAAAAGTAATCCGGATTTTCCTTCTTATTTATAACTGGCTGTGACATTCAAAAAGATAATACTAAACAGATAGACGGTGCAAATTTAAAAAAAACTAACCACTGCAATAATTGATGCATTAGCAGTGGTTGCTCCACTTCATAAATCAGAAAGTGAAATCTACGAAAACCATAATTAACATTTATGATTCATTAAAAATGTCAAGCAATCGAGGCAAAGAAAATGTCCATTTTGAATGAAAAGTCATAGGAAGACCGAGAGACCGAATAAACGCTTCACTACTATACAAAAAGATTACAACTAAGAACAATGAAAGATAGCTTGTGCTAAACATGCATAATTAAGATAAAGTAATAGACAAAAACTGATTGAGGCGAGAACTATGGATAGCAAACTTTACAATCAACTTATTAAAAATCGAATAGAAAAAAGTAAACATCATAAAAATAACGAATTCCCAGGAAAATTCAGAACGGAAAGTCCCTAATCAAATGACAAAATCAAATGATAAAACACATCAAACGAATGGACAACAACTGTCATATTCCTGAGTTGTTAAGTTGGTACAGGCATTTTCAAATGTAGAAAATGGTGGATTGAACCTGGCTTTATATCGGTAAACCTCTCACTTGTATAACAGTCGCATCAAACAGACTCATCGACAAGCTTCAAGAAGACAATACCTGTATTGAAGGTGAAAGAATCATTTTAGAAGGCTGGATGTCACATTTCGCTAACCAAGCTAAACAATCAGAACCCATAAACTTTGATCTAAGTCAATAATAGAAGTCTTTTTTTTCAAAAATGTCTCTCGTCGAATTTCTATTGAAAACACATAGGTTTGTGTGGTGTTTTAACTTTCTGAGGTAGAGCAACATCTGCTAATGCACCAATTACTGCTGTAATGAGTTGCCTTTCTGCATCGTCTATCTATTTCAGGTTATCTGTTTGAATGTTAATGTCAGTCAGTCGATCAGATATAGCTTGTTTGTATTTTGGTGCAATTCATCTTATGACGAGAATGTTCATTGCTGGAAGATATTTTTGTCTGTATTTTGAGTTGAAATGAAAACCTTCATATTTGTGCCAACGGGATAGTGATCCGAGATGGTTTTTTTTTAATGTTTAGCCTTCTCATGTTTGGTTCTAACATATCTACTTTTTCGCAATTAATTGTGGTTTGACTGATAATTTCATGTTGCTTTGTTATGATTCCTTAAACAAAATGATTGAATGATTGTGAATTACTAAGTTAAACACGGAATATTATGTAAATAACAGTCAATTGAAGGGGGTACCTAAATCCTCAGGGAGATAAAAACCAGCTAAACCTTTTAATCACGTTGTATTGTTAAGGAAATATTAAGCTTCTCAATGATCAAAATTAGTGTTTGTCAAACTGCTATATCACCAATGATTTTTTTTCTGAAAAAGTGGTTGGTTTAAATTTTTTGTCAAAGGTTCAAAGTAAACATTTTGTCAAAATTTTATAAACATATCAACGAGACAAATAAATATTAGTCACGGTGTTGAGTACCACCTTAAATAGCTGTTAGTTCATTCTCTCTAATTCTATATTTTCTTTGAACGGTATTACAAGATTTATCTACAAGAACCTCATGTTAGAAGATTGAATATAAAATATTTCATATGCATTGGAGAAAAAGCTTAACTGTTATAGTATCTAACTCGGTGGTAATTCCCTCCACATGTGCAGTAGAATTAAATTGGTTTCTTTTTTTCCAGAGTTTAATTTTTCAATAGAGATATCTCAATATTCAGACTATTTGGTTTGTACATGTGATTTAAATTTTCAATACTGACTGACTGTTTCTGTGGATTCTACACGATTAAGAGCCATTTCAAAAGCTTTTGAATTAAGCAATAGATCAAACACGTGCACGTCGTAAATATTCCAACCGTTGAAAGATTATTTTATAAAGATTAACAGTGATTAAATACAGGTAGCTTGTAAGTAGAAAATGATGCAGGTGTGGTGTCGGATATAGTGAGTACGTGTGAATATTCCCATTGTTGACTATGTACCTCGCCCGAACAGTCAGTCTGAATATTCACATCCATCTTCTGCAACAATACTCCTCCAAGCTCTGTGTAAGAATGAGGTCAAGCTGTGTTGTACAAGAATCTATAAAATATTTTGGGATGCTATGAAGAACAAAGACGCTAAATTCATTCAAGTGTGGACATCACAATATAGCAACTAATTACATAATAATTAATTATGTAATAATTATGTCATAATGAAATTATCACAATTTGAAAGATTAATATTTATTCTTTCTTTTGGTACCTCATTTATAAAATATAAAGGAGGATGTAATGAATTACATCAGTTTAAAATTGTCTGATTGGGAGTGAAAAAATCTTTGTATTGTGCTACCTTAAAACCAACTACCTACTGCTAATACTGTATGTACCGATTGGTATTTAACTATAGATACAACAACTAGTAGTTTATGAGTTGTAAAAATACTGTTAAAAATAATAAATCTTAAACGGAAGGATTACAATAGTAAAGATGAAAATAAAATAAAACGGACTTAAATATGACGGTTTGCACGGGGTTCATCCTTTTGGTATTCTTTCATTGTTTAAATTCTTTTTCTCTATTATTCATAGCTAAGCATCAATGTCATTATTTTTTCATTTTTCATTTTATTTCATATTCTTTATCCCCCCTTTATTCCGTTATTTTTGGCCAGTAATTCTCTATTACTATCCATACCCCAATACATATGTATTCCAAGTATTTTATCTTTAAATCATGTATTACAGCTTTATAAATTGATCTCATCCTGAATTCCACGGAAAGTTTGCTATGCCGTTGAAGTCAGTTCAGTTTGAACATTCAAACTGTTAACTGTTTTGCATGCAAGACACTGTCTACAAGTTGTATATAAAACATTTATTCGTTTCCGTATTCTCTTAGTTCTAAATACATGCATTACAGGATTCATGGTCGAATTTAATCCAGAAAACAACATTGAGATAGTGCGAGTATCTCGGGAACTCCACACTGTTGAGTCCACACCTTCACAAATGAGTACTATTGTAAATGGCCAATCACAAACAAGAACGATTCCGGCAGTCTTTAGCGCTGGCACGTCTTATACCTGCTCTTACCGAATATTTTTTTTATATCATGTATATTTATAAACAAAAATAAACATTATAAGCATGCACAGTAGTACTCCTAACTGAATTATAAACCAGATCAAGCTGATTATAAATAATATTTTATCTATATTACTTCAAAATAAATTGTCAATCGAACATTTCGTTAAATCACGGTTAGGCGACCAAAGTGTGAATTCAATAACAGTAATTAATATTTCGACACACCAAATTGATAAAATAATAGTCAAATATTTTCTATACGAATTTGTCCTCTACATTTTTTCATATAGAACTAGTACATGTTGGAAACAAATTCCGAAGATATGAAGAATCGACACAGTAAAGGATATGCTGTATGCAACAAATCTGAACCAGCATTCATAATATGAGAAATGTTGGTTGCAGTTCCAATAAGTTTCAACAAGAGGAACCATCGTTATTCCTACCATCATATCTGTTACGGATAAACTCATAAAATTGATAATGGAAATGGGGAATGTGCCAAAGAGACAACAACCCGACCATAGAAAAAAACAACAGCAGAAGGTCACCAACAGGTCTTCAATGTAGCGAGAAATTCCCGCACCCGGAGGCGTCCTTCAGCTGGCCCCTAAACAAATATATACTAGTTCAGTGATAATGAACGCCATACTAATTTCCAAATTGTACACAAGAAACTAAAATTAAAATGATACAAGACTAACAAAGGCCAGAGGCTCCTGACTTGGGACAGGCGCAAAAATGCGGCGGGGTTAAACATGTTTGTGAGATCTCAACCCGCCCCCTATACCTCTAGCCAATGTATAAAAGTAAACGCATAACACTACACACATTAAAATTCAGTTCGAGAGAAGTCCGAGTCTGATGTCAGAAGATGTAACCACAGAAAATAAACAAAATGACAATAATACATAAATAACAACAGACTGCTAGCAGTTAACTGACATGCCAGCGCCAGACTTCAATTAAACTGACTGAAAGATTATGATTTCATCATAACATCAAGCACAATCCCTCCCGTTAGGGTTTAGTATAATACCATCATAACATATATGAGAAGAACATAACCCGTGTCATGCCAACAACTGGTTTTTTAATAAATGTGTTTAGTTCCGATGCAAAGATCCTATAAGTGAATCAATATCAACGCCAAAATATGCAATCTTTAATGACCTGACAACAGTATTGTAACTATTTCCCTTCTTAATAGTATGTTCATATATTTTTTCTTTTGCCCTTCTCTACACATTTTAAAATGTAACAATAAAAATTGAGAATAAATTGAAGTTGATTATAATAGTACAAAGACTTACTGCAGCAATAATCACCGGAAGTCTAAAATATTCCTTAACAATTCAACTAATATTTTTATCTTAAGATTAATTTTACACTTAATTTTTTTGGTGAAAAGGGATACAGTATTTTTGTGATTTTACTTTTTGATATTCTTCAAATCCTCACAAATATCAGAAATTCAATGAGAGAGGACTTATACAAAATCTACGAAAATAATTCGATTTATACTATTTGTTAGGTGTTTATGGACTTCCCCATGTTTGAATTTTACTTGCAGATCGGTATTTTTGTTAACACTTTTTTACGACGAATTGAACTACACTATTCAACAACCTATAAACTAAATAATTTTATAAAAGAAAATTATTTAGATTTAGATGATTGAAACACAGCCAGTCTAAGAAGTAAAATCACAAAAATACTGAATTCCGAGGAAAATTCAAAACGAAAAGTCCCTAATCAAATGGCAAAACAAATCAAACGAATGGACAACAACTGTCATATTCCTGACTTGGAACAGACATTTTCTAAACTATCTGTATTTGTTTACCTTTCTTTATTCCATAAATCTTTAAAAAAAAACCAACATTAACATCAAACAATGTTTCTTTGTTACCCTTAATTGAAAACTTTAATTTTGGGTTCTTAAATCGTTCATTTAACTGATTTTGAAACTAGTTCTTGCTCGTCTTTTGATATATCATTTTTTTTTTCGATCATTCTTTTTTTTTAATTGTTGACTTCCAAAACAACAGTTCGCCGACATGTTTTCCGTATGCAGAAAATGCCGCGTGACCTTTCTGGTAAAAATCCCGAGATCGCAATATGCAAAAGCGAAACGGAAACCCAACCTGGCAGTGAGAGTCAACAAACGTAAACTTCGCTCTGTCATCGAAATAGACTATATCTTATTGTAAATATTATACAGGTGCTTACCTCAATATTCATGTCTTTTGTTGATTGTTTACAAAGGTGAAAAGCGGGCTACTTCGGCTTCAAAACACGACATTTAACTAGCTGCCATATTTTGACATCGACATTGACCGAGTTTACAAAGAAATTGACGATTATTCGTATGACGATTTATAACTATCCCTATCGCCACGAAAAATGTTCAAGTAAATTAATAAGTATTTTATTGCATATAGATTCAAGGCTGGTATCTTATATTATCGCTATTTTGTGCATTTTTCCTTTTTTTGTGATAATTTTCATATCATGCTTCTCGCTTGAGATGGAAAAATTATCGCTAGAAACTAGAGGCCATGTGGCGTTGCTAACGAAATTGACATGAAATTGACAACGTCGTCATAGGTAAAATAGCGATAAACAGATTATCATTGGTCATCTCAACTCGATTTTTTTTCTCACTTTCGCTGTACCAGCTCAAGCGAGAAAATCAATCTCGTTGAGATTACCAACGATAATCTATAAGTATACATTACGGCTTCTTTAAAAGGCTGTTTTCAGAACATTGTTCATCAATTGAAGTTTTATATGAGGGTTTTTTTAAATCAAAATTGAATATGAGTATTTTTTTTTAAATCAAAGTTTTATATGAGTATTTTTTTTTTAAATCAAAGTTCCGCAATAAATGTTATTGTTTTACAGTAAACTTATCACTCTTTGGTAATTTTATAAGAATTGCGAATTTGTAGATATTGCATGAAAGGTCCCTTTATTTGTATTTGATTATGAATAAGTGTCGTCACTTTTTATATGTTTTCTATACATTTTGAAATATATTGAAATTACAAGAACCAGAAATAGGCATTTTATGTAAATTTTACAAAATATTTGAACGTTCATTCCGCACCTTTGTTCACTTGAAATCACACCCGATAAATGATTTAAGTTGACTCGGCAAAACAGAAAAGACAGATGAAAACCTTTAAATGGTATGTTATAAATCTTATGAGTTTAGACTGCCCCTTTAATATATTTTTGTCTCTTTTATATAGCCATGTACATGTGTTAAAGGGGTTCATTTAAGTAAAGAATATGCTACTAGCCTCATTTTGTTTCAAATTTTAATAAACATAATTTCAACACTAAAACGTTTTTAGAATTGGAATCTATAAGATATGAAATGGAATTACAAAAAAAATAATTAGAAAAAAAATATGGTAGAAATCTAACTAGCAATTGAGAAATTTGATATTTTAATTTCTATTATTATTTTGGTCCTGTAAATTGAAAAGCTCTTGCCATTATTCTTTAGATATCTGCTTACTTATATCAACGTTATTTTGTTTATTTTATAGTACACGCATTTTGATTCGTTTACAAATGAAATTAGTTTCAGATTCAATAAACAAAACAAACCAGATTGAAGTATAAATACCGACTCATTAAGTATTGGGGTTTCAGCTCTATCAATTATCCATAATAAGAAGCTGATTGGAGCACAACGTATAGACATTTGGTAAACAGAAATGTCAAGAATAGAAAAGCGATTGAGGCTATATCAAACGGAATATAATTAGTGGTTATCCATGACATAGAAACTTTTATCCTTAGTTTAAACAGCTTGAAATGTCATTTTTTGTGGAGGTGGTAGTTGCACACTTGTCTTTTTAAGGTTGCACTTTGAAAATACAGCTGTTCCTGAAACCACGCCTTTTTCGGGGAGATTGATAATATTCATAGATAAGTTAATTTGTTAACGTACTGATTCCCATATATGATCTCTGTGTTTCATTTCATAGAGACATCACTTGGTAATTTTACCTTTATAGAAAAATATAGTAGCGCCTAAATTTGAATTCTTAGGAAGTACAAAAATGGAGGTAAGGGTAGTATAGAATTTTAGTATTAAGTTTAAACTCTTAGAAGTTCAGGGCACATAAATGTTGAAAATATGCCGCACAGCCCTATATTTTGACCTTTGAATAAAATAGCAGTGCATATAAACTTTCCGTTGTGGGATATTTTTTTCACGAAACTTCATAGTAAAAGTGTAATAGTTTTAGCCGCACAGAGAGTTCCTATGGGAAATTGTATAGACTATATTCACAGAATTGTAACCGATATAAGGTATAAAAAAAGAACATACAGAATTTCACAAAATCTAGTTTATCTCAGAGATTTTAAAGAATTTAACTCAAATATGAAGTTTTATAGATATTGTATATATAAGATTGAGAACATCCTGAGCCTTAACTATAATGACTCAGCATAAATTCACAGTTTACAGGTGTGCATGATTTACTTAAAGCCCTGAATTCAAAATAAATTCATGATAAATGTATATATGAATTAAAATTGTTACGAAGTGCTTATATTTACTCTTCGCAGTCATTACAACTCATAGGTCCTTCCTAAATATTTTAGGTGGGGTGGTTTTGTCATGTCCATAACTCAAAAATAAGCCGTAACACCTAAATGTGTTTTTTGTGACCGCACCATAAACAAATACAAGCTATAATTTAAAAAAGACTTCAATAAAACTTACAAAAGTGTGTTCTATCGTAATTATGTACCTAATATTCCACATTGCTAGAAACAGGGGGAAATTTTAGTAAATATGAGGCCCCAGGGGCAAAAAAACAGAAAAAATGCCTTCTCCTAAGTAATTAAACAGATGATTTAACTTGTTATTGCTATGATTTTATTATTTTTAAGTTCTTTTGTAAAGAAACAATAATTGTGTTAGGAAGGTATGCAAAAATCAGATGAAAGCATTCTTTCAGTGAATTTATGCACAAGATTGATATCTTCATTAATACAACTTTTGCAAATATGGCTTTGTTTAAACACTTCTAGTTCACATATTAACTAACTTATGTTAGATATATGGTTAAGGGTGATACTGTTGTGACAAAAATTCTAAACTGACCATTTGAGACAGAAATTGTGAACTTTTATTGACAAATTGGCATACAGTAAGATGTGAACAGGAGACACAGGCAGGATTATATACTTTTTATAATCTTGAATGTTGAAATGATTAACTACTAAACATTACATTTATAGTATTCAAAAATGCTTTCAATGTACTATCTGAACAGTTTCAAACAGGATTTAGACAGTTCATGTCAGAAAACATGAATATAGGGTAAGCTGGCAATAGTTAAAGTCTTGTTTTTAAATTCTTTAAAAAATTGAAACGAAAACTTAGAGCATATGCAGTCATTCCTTTCAGGCTATAATTTGGATAAATAAGTATTGTTGTGAAAAAAATTGTTTTTAGAGAGTTTTCTATTTGAATAAATGTTTGTTTAATTGTTCTTTAATATCACATATTATAGTAAAAAGAAAATTGGTCAGAATTCTGCTATTGAGGTTTGCTTAATCATTTGACAGTTTAATACAATTCAGAAACTAAACCCAAATGGTGTTGATATTATTTTGTCATGCATAACATCACACCAGTACTTGTGCAATTTCAACATTGGTTAAAGGGGCACTAGCTACGAGATCTATAAAAAGTCTAAAGTATGATTTTTGTTTTCAATCATTATCAATAATGAAAGTGAAATAATGAAATAACAATTCGCTTTTAGAAACTAGTATGGTTCTATTTTGTAAAAGTTAGTAAACATTATTAATGAATTAATTTACTTGCAGGTGAATGATGCGACCTTATTTTATCCGTATTCATGTGAGCTTCCATGTAACCCCTCATATAGAGATGGATAACGCATGCATTGTCCGAATTCGGTTATTTAAAGGACAAGAATTTCAAAAATTAAAGTGAAATAAAGGTATATCATTTGATTGACTGATTTGATCCACAAAAAGAAATCATTTGTATACAAGTAAAAACGATTAATAACATTTATTTTTAATTTATAATTATTATATGAAATTAAACAGACCTAGAAACATCAAATTGCACGAGTTTCGCTTTCTTTTTATATCTATATTTATGTATACATTGTATGACCATCGTCAGTATTCGGAGGTAGCTAATCAGATGGTGTCAAGACAAAAACGAAACTACATATTAAAGAGCTCATGCACTGTAAGTTGGTTATTTTAAACTTTTTATTATTTGGATAAATGATTTACATTGTTAAAAATCAAATATGAGACTAGGAGTCAAATAGCTGAACATGAATTTGACAGCTAGTGTCCCTTTCATAGCAAATAAATTAAATTTGTTAATACAAATATTTTAATGCAGATACTATTTTCATTGCGCACCAAAAGCTTTGTATAATACGTATTCCATTAATGCAGATTTCAAATTAGTTCGAAATAATTTTTTAAATATGTGATTTAAAATTGTTTTGGAATTGAAATTAAAAAAAAACCCGTAGTTGATTTGAAAAGAAATGTTTATTCGAACACTTCTTATCTTTCTGTATTGTATACATTTGTATAACAAAAATTGCAGCGTTCGTAAATTCGTAAATTCGTGTTCTTGTTCTTATGTCCTCCTGTCTATAATAAATAGCTTTTTTTCAGGTTCGAAAACTAAACTCATCCTGAATTCCACGAAAAGTTTGCAATGCAGCTGAAGTCACTTCCTTTTGAGTATTTAACCCGTTATTCTTTGTGCATTTTATATATACACTGCTTACAGGTTGAATATAAAGTTTGAAGTCGTTTGCGTACTCTTTTAGTTCCAAACACATATATTACCGGGTTAACAGTCAAATTTAATCCTAATAACAACATTGAGATAGTGCGAATATTTCTGGTAGATTTCACATTAGAATCAAAACCTTCACAAATGAGTACTATTGTAACTGGTCAATCAAAAACGAGAACAATACCGGCAATAAGAAGACAAAACTATTAAATCAAAGACGGTAAGTATTGTCCCCAAACTCCAAATTGATAAAATGGTTTTTATATTTCTTCTATCAGTATTTGCTCTCGAAATTTTCCCGTACTGTATACAAGAACATAATCGATGCATATTACGAAAATATGTAGAATCGACACAAAAATAGATATGCTGTATCCAATATATCTGAGCCAGCAGTCATAATATGTAAAATATATGTTACTGTTCCAATACGAGCCAACGACAGGAATCATTGTTATTCCTACCATCATATCTGTGACAGATACTTCCCTAATCATTAAAAAAATAATGAAATTGGAGAATGCATTAAAGATAATTGTAAAAGCACAAATAATTACTGCAGCAATACATAACAGAAGTGGTGCTGTTGGGTTTTCACTCCGACTTACAACTGAATCATTGTTGTGTGCTGTTTAGTTCAATATCATTGTATCTTTAAACAAGCACAGTTTACGAAGTATTTGGGTTGCTTACTATTGATATATAGTTATCAAAGGTACCAGGATTATAATTTAGTACGCCAGATGCGCGTTTCGTCTACATAAGACTCATCAGTGACGCTCATATCAAAATATTTATAAAGCCAAACAAATAAAAAGTTGAAGAGAATTGTTAAGCCAAAATTCCAAAAGGTTGTGCAAAATACGGCAAAGGTAATCTATGCATGGGATTTTTCGAAAAATTCAAAGTTGTTGAGTAAAATTTAATGTCATTTATCTCTGTTTTCATAACATTTCCATTTGCTTCCATATCCAAGACATGAGAACCAATACAAGGGATGATATCTGTATATAGTACTGCTTTTGTTTTATAAGTTTTATAATAACAGAGTTAATTATCTGCAATGTTTTGACATTTTATTTCCCTTGTGGTACTAGTGACATGCAAAAGTTTTCATTTCGTAAATCAATGTATTCTAAAATAACATTAACGATACTAATTGACCTGCACCAGATGCGTATTTCGACAAAAAATGTTTCTTCAGTGATGCTCGAGGCCAGCATATTTGAAAGTCAAAAGCTTCTTAAAGGGAGAGATATGGTGTATAAAGTCAAGACACCAAGTCTAAACACCATCCAAGGTTAAAACATTTATTCCAGGATTTACAAAAATATAAAATACCAAGAGACAATACTATGTTAATAAACTCATCATAGATACCAGGATTAAAATTTTATATTTACGCCAGACACGCGTTTCGTCTACAAATAAAGGAAACAGTAGTATACCGATGTTCAAAACTCATAAATCGATAGAAAAATAAACAAATCCGGGTCCCAGACCAAAACTGAGGGAAACGCATTAAATATAAGAGGAGAATGACGACACAACATTAAAATGTAACACACACAGAAACGAACTAATCATTCGACAAAATCCGATAACAATAAAAAAAAAATTACATCACAAAAGACTCATCAGTGACGCTCGAATAAAAAAAATGTTTAAAGGCCAAATGAAGTACGAAGTTGAAGAGCATTGGATACCAAAAATTCCTAAAAGTTTTTGAAAATACAACTAAGGTAATCTATTCCTGAGGTAGAAAAGCCTTAGTATTTAAAAGAATTCAAAGTTTTCTTAACAATTAATTTATTATTATGAACATATCAATGATAACTCAAGTCAGCGCAGAAGTGTGACTACTGGTCTAAATCATTGCAATACGAACAAAAGTTCGTGACAAATATAGAATATACAAAGTAATATATCAAGAAACACTATTGGGAACCTTTAGAAAATTAAATTGTAACCAACAATTCGTAATGAATTATTGATAGGCAACGCAAACGTTGGAATATTATATTAACTGCCTTGACATGGCCGATTAGTTCTTCATTAACATTTAACGGGTTGAATGCTGTAACAAAAAAAAAACAATAGTTTACAATTGTTTCTGTGTTTTTCTTTATTTCAACCTTAATTTATAAAACGATATCAAGATAAATTACATATGGTGAAGCATTGTACTTTTTTCATTGGATATTACAATCACGTGTGTTTTACTCAAGAAATACACGCCAGGTTGTTTAACATTTATTGTTTTATTATGATGTACGTTTCAACCTGAAATAAAGAACAAATCCCATTTACTACATTGTAAGATATAAACATAACAGAATGATAAGTCTATAGTATGCCATGTATTGTCCGATGTATATTGTCACTTTTATTCAAACAAACTTACGCATTGACGAGCTCCAATATGTACATAGCTTGAGCAAATTAATGTCAACATTTCTCTGTTCCAGGGGAAATTTAGTATCGGGGAAAGGAACGTAAATTACTATATCGCCTTGCGATACACTCCCGTCACGAAGACTTCAGATTAAACAGTTACATTTGTTTATTTTTCAACGGGAAGTAGTAAGACTAGTCTGTGCACTGAACGACGAATTTTTGTATCTGTGACATTTTGATAATCGGTTCCACTACCTCCTATGTTTTTGTAACGCACGGTCACATCACGAACATTTCCATCAAGACTCGGAATCGCCTCGTCAACCTGCCCCAGTTTCCATTTTCTAGCAAAGCATGGTTGTCTTGTACTAAAACCAAGTCACCTTTCTTGAGATTTCTATATGATGTATGCCACTTCTGTCTTATAATCAACGTATGAAAATAATCACGAATCCACTTTCGCCAAAATGAATTCACTACGTTCTGGATAAATGTATGACGGTTTCTTGGATTACAATCCTGATTGTAATGTCCGTTTGGAACTCGAATACTAGCTCTCCCGAGCAATAAATCATTCGGACATAGGTATGTCCCTTCATTCGGATCACAGTTATTGGTACCTATCGGTCTTTCATTTAACACATTAGCAGTCTCAAATAATACAGTTTGCAATTCTGAAAATGTCATTACTGAATCCCCTATGGCAACATCAAGACATTTCTTAACAGATTTGATAAGAGCTTCGCTACAACCATTTCCCCATGGTGCATGAGCTGATTTTATTATATTCCATTGCATTCCTTTACTAGTTCCAAATGTTTTAATATCGTCCCAATCCCATGTGTGCACAACTTGCTTAAGTTCTTTTCCTGCAGCAACTAACTGCGTTCCGGTATCAGAAATCATCATTCTTGGATATCCACGAATCGAGACAAACCTTCTTAGCGCAATCAAAAAACTGTTCTTATCATATTCTTCAACAAGGTCAACATATACCATGTATACGCCTCTGCTGTCAGACAGTGGAAAATCACTCCATACGCTTTCCCAAATGTCCTTCTTTTGACTGTATCACGGATGGTATACGGTCCGAATAAATCTACTGCACAGTAGTAAAAAGGTGGCGATGGATTCAATCTATATGACGGAATCTGTTCTGACAACGTTTAGTCCTTCCATATTATCATTAGAATCTCCTGATACAATCCAATGTTTTATAGCAAATCCTCCTTTGCGGAGAATGTTGTCACAGTTTTGAATCACGTTTTTGGCCTCCTTCATTGTTTCTTTTGACACCAAAAATGTCGTCAACGTAGCTATTTTTGTTGATCATTTTAGCTGTATCTGGATATGTATGTGAACACATGTCAGCAGTCATTTGAAGTGCAATGGTTGCACTAGCACCGCTTGGTTTATCTCCAAATGTAACAGTTTGTAAGACATAATGGTCTGTCAGCTTACTTGAATCCATATCTCTCCACACGAACCTGTGAGTATGTTGGTCTAGTAGAGACAGGTTTACAGAATTGTACATTTTCGATATATCTCCTGATGTGGCTTCTTTCTCCTGACGAAATCTCAAAAGTACTCCTAATAGATCATTTATTACATTAGGTCCCTTTGCCCAGTATTTGTTGAGTACGTGTCCCATGTACGAAGCTGACGAATTGAAGACTATTCTGATTGGTGTAGATTTCGATTCTGGTTTTAATACTTCATGATGATGAATGTAATGTACTGGGCCTTCATATTGTTGAATTTCCGTTTCTGTCAATTTCCTGGCCACATTCCGTTTAACCATGTCTTCAATTTGATTTTGATACGACTCACTATATTCTTGTCCCATCTTATGCAAGCGTTTCTCCGTTGATAAGAGTTTAGCCTTAGCTGAGTTAACATTATTAGGCAATTCACTTGGACTCCTTTTCCATGGATGCGATGCTTCCCACTTTTGACTTTCAGAATCATAATTGAGCCCGTTTCGTATCATTATTAACTCCCTCTCGTCCTGAATAGTATAGTTGTTGTTCCCGATTGGACATTTTCCGCATTTACAGTTCCCACATTTAGGTGTGCAACTAATTCCAAGACTTTCTATTTCATAGAATTTGTCAATGCTTTCTTTAAGGGGTAAATTTTCAATTTGCATGTCATTTATATTATGTATTATTCTTGATGCATGATTGATTCTAACAGCATTGTTATTGACGTTTTCATAGGATTGTAACATAGTATGACTTCCTCGTAAGCAGTATCCGAATTGATTCTTCATCAGTTGCAAGTTCCCAATCTGATCAAACTTGGAAGGTAATAAGGCGCAAAAATCAGTGCCAATCAAAAGTTCAATTTCACCTGTCGGTCTAACAATATCGCTTATCTTGATGCCTCTGAACAAATTGACAACATTTTGAACATTTACTTTAGATACATCTGCCATTATCTCGTCCATACCAAATACCTTGATTTGCCAGGTTTCGCCATGCGCGTTGGTTAATGGTAGAATAAACTCCGTACTTTGAATACTATCAGTGCTGTTTCCAACCTTTGTTACTGACAGTGTTACATTACGTCCCTTTAGATTCAATTTTCCTGCCAATTCAGGAGTAATCAAAGAAATGTTCGAACCTGGATCCCATAAGGTGGCCACCTGAATTCCGTTACATGTAACGTTGCTCACCATTAAAATAACGTCTTCCCGACCACGATCATCATTAACAATGTCCATTGAATTGTGAAATGTCAAAGCAGATACTGGAATGCCATGAAGAGCAGGGTGGTGATATTTTCCGCATTTTGTATGATCTTCATTGATTATGTCACAAGGATTTCGTCTGCTGCAATCACGAGATAAATGTCCAGTCTTGAGACAACTAAAGCAACACCCATTTTTCCGTAACAGTTGAACTTTGCTTTGTTCATCCAAATTAAAAAACGCATAGCACTGTCCAATATCATGCCTATCAGTTTCGTGATACCAACATTGTCTCTGATTCAAGGTCTTATTCTGATTTTGCCGATCGAATTTTCCATCTGTGTCCTGATTTGGTCTACGACGTTGAACAGCTTCAGTAACTTGAGCTAAACCATTAACCATCTGTTTCATGATAACCTGAATTTCCTTTAGAAGTACCTGAATTGATGACTGATCTTCTCCTACCTGCACAACATGAGCAGCACTGTCCATGGATTTATGAGTTTGAACAGCGGTATACTACTGTTGTCTTTATTTAATGTTTGTGGCACCTTCCCGTAAATCTGATTCAATGTACTCCATTGCATTTGTTTCTTCGAGTAGGAAATTCATAAAGTCCTTAAATTTGAGCGATCGGTCCCTTTGTTTTCGAATAGCCCATTCCCTTTTCTGAATTGTCGGTAAAAGTACCTCTATTTGACTAGTCATAGTTGCAGTGTCCCATTCCCTTTCCATCTTCATTTTACACAAATCCAACCAGCATAGCTCAATTATATCTACTGTATGTATGAACCCTTTATTGTCACCATCAGATACCTTTTTGAGCGATTTAAGTTCATATAAAACTGATTCAGCAATGCGTTCTTCTCTTCCATATTTCATGTCTAACCTTTTGAACATTGCAGTGAAGTTATCATCAACTCCTTGAACCGTTTTCAAAGCTTCTCCGGACAAACACTGTTTTAATGCAAAGGGATCCGGAGTCATTAATTTTGAGTAATCATTTCTAAAGCTGGGATACTCTCTTAAATTTCCACTAAATGTTGGTGCCTCTAAACGTTTGACTTTAACGGTATTTGGATGTTCCTTTGTTGTGTTTACCTTTGATTTATCTTCTTTGTTTTTCCTATTTGTCATGACTAAATCGGCTCTTGCGTCGCATAATTGACTATAGTTCTTGTCCATATCGGAGTTAGCAGTGTTAATTATGTCACCCTCTGTTTCATCATCAGAGTCAAGGATATTTAAGTAAGCAGAATGTTCCCCTTCTAATTTTTCATATGCATGTTCCATGTCTTTGAGTATTTTCTGGAGAACCTCCCCATTTTCTGTTTTAGTTTGTTCTTTGAATCTATTGAATACTCTGTGAAACTGACCTTTTGATGTGCTTCGTTTCTTCTTCCGTAATTTTATATTATTCAATTTATCTCCATCTTCAGGCTTGTCTTGGGAATCCATACTTTCTCATGCGTTGAAATGTTTTACTCAAGAAATACACGCCAGGTTGTTTAACATTTATTGTTTTATTATGATGTACGTTTCAACCTGAAAAAAAGAACAAACCACATTTACTACATTGTAAGATATAAACATAACAGAATGATGAGTCTATAATATGCCATGTATTGTCCGATGTATATTGTCACTTTTTAAACAAACTTACGCATTGACGAGCTCCAATAAGTAAATAGATTGAGCAAATTAATGTCAACATTTCTCTGTTCCAGGGGAAATTTAGTATAAGGGAAAGGAACGTAAATTACTATATCGCCTTGCTTTCAAAGGTTATTTTATGTATCCGTAGCCTTGTTTCTATTTTTACGTTTATTGACGCGATGTTTCTATCTATATGTATATTGGAGGTCGATATAAAAAAAATCTTGCTAAATGTAGATTTATAACGTCATGACGTCACACATAACAACCACAGAGCGCCACATCAGACAAAAAGATAATTTTCAAGTTTATAAATTTACAAATACACAGAGAGAACATTGAACGCCGTTTCCCTCATACATTATTTACATATGTAATATAGAGATTAAGCACTTTCACTCTGTCAATACATTGTACATTATATATGAACCTGATAGATTATATTGACACTCGGACTTTGTCCTCGATCAATATAATCTGAACGGATTCATATATAATGTATTGACTACGTCAAAAGTCCATAATTGATAAATAAGTAACAATGTTTCATTTGAAGACATCTCTAAATTGCACAACTTCAAATTTATCAACACGTAAAATTTCATTTGAATATTTTTTCATATATAAATCCTGGTATTAAGTTTGGAATCATGCAAAAGAAAAGTCGACGAGAATCGGTTCAGAAGTGGTTCCCATACTAATGCCACATGGCTTACGCATAATCAACCAAATATTTCAGTTACGTAAAACTCTAAATTTCGTTCAGTTTTTAGTGACGGTAGTTTAGAAACAGTCTCATTCACATATCACCCGGTCAAATCTTTATTTTATCGTATTATAGAAACTATCCTAGCATTATATCATCCAAAACCCTGCAGCAATGGGATACAACAAATAGATCAAAATGTAGAATCTAGTAATATGTTCTATATGAAAAATAAGTAAAATTTCAAAAATACTGAACTTCGAGGAAAATTAAAAAAAGGAAAGTCCATAATCAAATGGAAAAATCAAAATCTCAAACACATCAGGCATTTGCTTATGTAGAAACTGGTGGATTAAATATGATTTTATCGTCTCTTTAATAATCCACCAAATCAATATTACCTTTCATAAAATATGATGTGTGTTCTTTTCACAGCGGAAACTGACACAGATGTTATAGGAATTCCTCGTTTATTCCTGTCTATAACATATTTGTATTTTTTAAAGGAACATTTAAAATAAAATCATGATAACTCTATTTCCAAGTGTGTTTTTTTTTTAAGTTTAATATAAAAATAAGAAAGAACTAGCCTAGTAAGACCACATTTTGCCCCCAAAATATAGCAGTTTTACCAAAATGTTAAAAACGTAAACTGTTAGCTATTTATTAGAAATTAGTATTCTTCTGGTACATATAAACAAATGGGTTGTTTTTGACAATTCAATGCCCATCTATTGGGATCTAGCATCATTAAGTAATGCTAAATTACTGAAATCGTCAAAATTTTAGCATTTTAGTAAATTTTCAGACGGTTGTCTTAAATTGAAGTGGCCGCATTAGTGTTATATTTTTTTTATATTTAATGTAAGTTGTATTTGGTGATAATAAATAACACATATAAAGGTTGATGCTGAACACGGATGCGACCACTTTCAATTTTGACAAAAACCATCTGAAAAGTGACATATTATGGCATATTTGATAGATTTGTCATATTTAAGCTGAATTTGAGCGTCTTTATTGACTAAATCAGTTCAAATCTTTCACATAAACTAATTGAATCGACTGAAGTAGACACTTAAGTGTTTACAAAGTTAGTATCCAGAATCTTTCATCAGCTGAATCTGAAGTTTGAGGCCAAAATCGGCCCTTACCGAACCTACTTCTTTATCATTTCAACTTTAATTTTAAAAACGATATCACTATATTGGCAATATTTGAGGACATCTCTAAATTGCACAAGTTCAAATCTAAGATCAAGTATGACTACATTTTATTATTGTTTTCGTATATAAATTCTCTCTGAAGTTTGGATTTATAAAAAAAATAATGGTTAATATATGAAGATCGACGTTTACAGTAAGAGGTGAAAAAGGACTTCTATTTCGTTTTCAATCATCATTCTGTTAATGTAGGCAAAATGAAAACAAATAATGTGACCAATATTTAATCAATTTTACTCTATTCGACGTCATCGGTACACGGGGTCAAACTAATTAAAATTGATTGGTATGGCAGCAGTAGTTTGTCTCTTCTTCATTCAATCTATTTGTTCCTAATCTGTGACCTTTTATCAATCTTTTGTTTGAATTTAATTTTTTTAGAACTTTATTCCCAACTAACCATCATGTATTAATACAATGAACTTTATTCAGATGCAAAGTCCTTTAAAAAAATTTATCCAACTAATCCGCCGAAAGCGCTGAATTTCTTCTTTTCATCTGTATTCTCGATGGGTACTAACTGTGCACCACTTATTGCGGACCTGTTTTTGTATTGTGATGAGTTACAATTTATGACTAAAATTAGCAAAGACCCATCAAAACAACATTTGATACAAAAAATTAACAATACTTTTATATATTTGGATGATATATTGGCTCTCAATAATGACGACTTCAGTATGTATACTAAAGAAATTTATCCTGTTGAACTTACTTTAAAAAAGCTAATACTAACAATGACCACTGCCCTTTCCTCGATCTTGATATCTTTATCATAAACGGGAAGCTTAATACAAAAATTTATGATAAAAGAGACGATTTTTCATTTCCTATCGTTAATTATCCATTTTTAGATGGTCATGTTCCCTTGTCACCATCTTATGGTGTTTATATTTCTCGACTTGTACGATTCGCTCGTGTATGTAACAACGTATTAGATTTTAGCGAGAGAAATTTATGTATTACTGAAAAATTATTGCACCAGGGTTTTCGATATCACAAACTAGTCAAAACATTTACTAAATTTTATCATCGGTATAAGGAAATAATTCGTAAATATAACTCAACATGCAGACATCTTATACGTTCAGGTATTTCACATCCAATCTTTTATGGTAATATTCTTTACAAAACACAAAAATGTCAGTATTCACCTCAAAAGCTTACAAAACCTTTAAACAGACTTATTAAGAAGGGATATAGTTACGATACTGTTGTCAGGTCATTAAAGATTGCATATTTTGGTTTTAATATTGATTCACTTATAGGGTCTTTCCATCGGAACTAAACACATTTATTTAAAAAACAGTTTTTGGCATGACACGGGTTATGTTCTGCTCATATATTTTATGAAAGTATTAACCCCTAACGGGAGGGATTGTGCCTGATATTCATATGATGACGACATAATCTTTCGATCAGTTTCATTGAGGTCTGGAGCTGGCATGTCAGTTAACTGCTAGTAGTCTGTTGTTATTTTTGTATTATTGTCATTTTTTTTAATTTTTGTTACATCTTCTGACATCGGACCTGGACTTCTCTTGAACTGAATTTTAATGTGCGTATTGTTATGCGTTCACTTTTCTACATTGACTAGAGGTATAGTGGGAGGGTTGAAATCTCATAAACATGTTTAACCCCGCCGCAATTTTGCGCCTGTCCTAAGTCAGGAGCCTCTGGCCTTTGTTAGTCTTGTATGATTTTTAATTTTAGTTTCTTGTGTATAATTCGGAGTTTAGTATGACGTCCATTATCACTGTACTAGTATACATATTGTTTAAGGGTCCAGCTGAAGGACACCTACGGGTGCGGGAGTTTCTCGCTACTTTGAAGACCCATTGGTGGCCTTCGGCTGTTATCTGCTCTATGGTCGGGTTGTTGTCGCTTTGACACATTCCCCATTTCCTTTCTCAATTTTATCTTTGTTCGTGGGGCGCTACAAGGACTTATCTATCTACTTAGGAATATTTGAATAGCAATGCTTTTTAACTTCTTAATTACATTTGGACTTCCAAGTGTTTTTCCACGTGCTACAAACCAGTCTTATTTAGATGAAATGGTCATCTTACTAAGTGATCATTGTGTTAATATGTTGATATTTCGAATTATGAGGTATACATACGCTTCAATTGACACGTACTTCACAGTTCCTATCAATAATTACTTTTAATGAGGCAATTTCTTTGAATATTTTAAATAATTTACAAACACGAATGGTAATTATGCACATGTATCTCTCATACAAAAACAAAAACAATAGATAATTAATTTGACGAATATAATTTTCTCCAGTATAGAAATATCTTATGTTATACTCGGCATAAGTTCCTTAAGTTGTTACAGTTTTGAATGAATGCATTATAGAAAAAACTAAACAATTTCCTGTTGCGCTGAATGTTTGAAAGTAACTATTGATAATTCTGCTCGACTGATGCTTAATTAACATTCGCTTCCGTAAATTATTCTACATATTCAACGAAAATGTCTCATTGAAAGTGATTTATTTCACTATTCCCAATAGCAAATAGGAATGCATAGGTTTTTTTTTTATAAATGATGCATTGCGTCTATACATGTTCCTCAATTACATAGATGTTATATGAAAGTAATATGCAAGATTTTTGTATATTTATATCACATTTATAGAAAGAGTTTTGTACTTTTCAACAGGCGTTTGCAGGATTTCTCCTTTAATTAAATCATACAAAAGAATTTCTTTTATACGAAGTTTTCTATAGAGCGAACAGAAATAAACTAAGACCTGTTGGTGACCTTCTCCTGTTGTCTGTTCTATGGTCGGGTTGTTGTCTCTTTGACACATTACCCATTTCCATTTTCAATTTTATCATTTGTGAAGACAATTTTGCAAAAGCAAGAGATGTTTCTAAAATAAAATGATGATCGAAAACGTTGGTGTAAACAGGAAAGTTTTTGATAAAATGGGTGATAGTAACTGATGCAAGACTATCTTCTCTACGCAAATGTTCGAATAAGTGTTTATTGTTAATAGATATTTTCTAATTACCTTGCTTCAACTGTTTCAAAGACCAAAAAACCGCAGTTATTTGCAGACATAATATTTATCCTCATAAACTTCCCTAATAACGAGTATATTAGAAGATTGTTGAAGATGGTAGGATAAAGGGGAACCGAGAGAACGAAGGCACAAGGAAGACAAAAGGAGATGTATAAGGAGTGAAGAGAGAAAGGAGATACAAGAATGAGAACGGCTGAGAGGACACTAGAAAGTATAAAAAAATGAATCATTAGGAACAACACAGGAACCAAATAAGGTCAATATACAAACTGAAGGAAAACACAGTTATATGAAATACAATTCTACATGTTACTGTGTCCAGATATTGTTCAAAAGCTCCAAAAAGCATATATCAGAAATAATCTTTCCTCAACAACTTTATCGTCAATATAGTTGCATAAAATTCCAGTTATGTTTTTAATGTCTTGTTATTTCATCAATCATTAGTCCTCTGAAAATGTGTCATATTAAGCGGATCATTAGCGTTTTTTGTTTTTAATACTAGCTTGAACTTGTACATGTACAATGTTGTATTAAAGTTGATTTGATTTTTTTGTTTACAGTTTGCAATCATATATTAAATACCAGCTGGTTTTGATTATTTCTGCTTTATCTACTTCTCACCATAACTCTGTATATGAGGTGATAATAAAATTGAGAAAGGAAATGGGGAATGAGTCAAAGCGACAAAACCCGAGCATAGAGCAGACAACAGTCGAAGGCCACCAATGGGTCTTCAAAGTAGCGAGAAACTCCCGCACCCGTAGGTGTCCTTCAGCTGGCCCCTTAACAAATATGTATACTAGAACAGTGATAATGGAAGTCATACTAAACTCCGAATTATACACAAGAAACTTAAATTAAAAATCATACAAGACCAACAAAGGCCCGAGGCTCCTGACTTGGGACAGGCGCAAAATTGCGGCAGAGTTAAACATGTTTATGAGATCTCAACCCTCCCCCTATACCTCTAGCCAATGTAGAAAAGTAAACGCATAACAAAACGCACATTACAATTCAGTTCAAGAGAAGTCCGAGTCCGATGTCAGAAGATGTAACAAAAGAAAATAAATAAAATGACAATAATACACAAATAACAACAGACTACTAGCAGTTAACTGACATGCCAGCTCCAGACCTCAAATAAACTGATTGAAAGATTATGTCTTCATCATATGAATATCAGGTACAATCCTCTCGTTAGGGGTTAAGTATCATACTATCATAAAATATATGAATGAAAAGAACATAACCCGAGTCATGCCAACAACTGTTTTTCAAATAAATGTGTTTAGTTCCGATGCAAAGACCCTATAAGTGAATCAATATTAAAGCAAAAATATGCAATCTTTAATGACCTGACAACAGTGTCGTAACTATATCCCTTCTTAATAAGTCTGTTTAAAGGTTTTGTAAGCTTTTGAGGTGTATACTGACATTTTTGTGCTTTGTAAAGAATATTACCATAAAAGATTGGATGTGAAATACCTGAACGTATAAGATGTCTGCATGTTGAGTTATATTTACGAATTATTTCCTTATACCGATGATAAAATTTAGTAAATGTTTTGACTAGTTTGTGATATCGAAAACCCTGGTGTAATAATTTTTCAGTAATACATAAATTTCTCTCGTTTAAATCTAATACGTTGTTACATACACGAGCGAATCGTACAAGTCGAGATATATAAACACCATAAGATGATGACAACGGAACGTCACCATCTAAAAATGGATAATTAACGATAGGAAATGAAAAATCATCTATTCTATCAGAAATTTTTATATTATGCTTCCCGTTAATGATATAGATATCAAGATCGAGGAACGGGCAGTGGTCATTGTTAGTATTAGCTTTATTTAAAGTAAGTTCAACAGGATAAATTTCTTTAGTATACATACTGAAGTCGTTATTATTGAGAGCCAATATATCATCCAAATATCTAAAAGTATTGTTAAATTTTTGCATCAAATGTTGTTTCGATGGGTCTCTGCTAATTTTAGTCATAAATTGTGCTCATAACAATACAAAAACAGGTCTGCAATAAGTGGTGCACAGTTAGTCCCCATTGGAATTCCAATAGCTTGACGATAAACGGAATCTCCAAAGCGAACAAAGATGTTATCAAGTAAAAATTCAAGCGCATATATAGTATCGAAGCATGTCCAATTGACATAGTTCTTTTGTTTATTGCTACTAAAAAATGACCTAAAAGAGTTTGAACATATGTACTCGCATTCTGACTTTTTAAATGCCCATTTAATTAGGGATGTGATTTTTTTCTTAATAAGAATATGAGGCAAAGTGTATATACGGTAGAAAAATCAAAACTTTGAACGGATTCAAATTCACCAATATATGCATGCAATTTATCAAGTACTTCCAACGAGTTTTTGACACTCCAAAAGTAATTAATTCCACTATTTTCAAAGGCCTTATTTGAACAACTTATTATCAGGTTTTTTATTGTACCAAATGTACTAGTAAGTAGAACAGACAATTTAGTAGTGGAACAAGTACATATCCTCCCCTTGTTACCTTAGGAAAGGTAGATCAGTTGTATTCATATACTACAAAAAAATTGATTTAGAAATAACTAGTGGTCAAATGTGTCCTCATTTTATATTACAACAAATACTAAGAGGTTTATGACCAAAAAGCATAACAAATAGTCAAATTTGTCGCATGTCAACTATCCCTGTAGAAGTTGGAACCTTGTTCATAAGGACGCCTAAATGTATTTATTATGAGGTCGGGGACACGGACACGTCACAGAGATAAACTGAACAAATATACCGTACTCTGTGGTAAATTATAAACGGCAAGTCCCTAAGCAAATGGCAAAACAAACCTCAAACACATCAAACAAATGGACAACAACTGCCATATTTCTGACTTGGTACATACATTTTTGATGTAGAAAATTGTGGATTAAACCTGGATTCATAGCTAGCTGAACCCCTCATTTTTATAACAGTCACATAAGATTTCGTTACAAAGGTGTTTGTGTTTGATTCTAGTAGTAGTCTATGTGTGTCAATATTCAGGAAAATAATAAGATATGATAATAACTTCTGGGTTCGATAGTTTTCTTTATTTCGAGCTATATATATGAGATGCAAGCGAACTTATTGAAATGTGGGTTATACGGTGGACATGATAATTATATCTGCAAGTGCATTTACAGACCCTGCAAGAGAATTATCGTATTTTTGTCTTTGAGAAGAAAAAAAGGTGAAATTTCGATTTTTAAACTTAAATCAATGCGGTGAAATACATTGTCTTTATATTAACATTTAGTGTCGGAATGTTTATATAATTTACCGATATACAAATCTCATAATTCAACTAATAAGACAAACAAAACCTGATACAATGTGTAATAGGGAAAAAAATAAACCACTCCAGCACCAAGAATCTACGTCTCAAGTATCTACGTCTCGAGGGTATCACCAGCCCAGTAGTCAACACTTCTGTGTTGACATGAATATCAATAATGTGGTCATTTTTTAAAAATTTCCTGTTTACAAAACTTTGAATTTTCGAAAAACTAAGGATTTTATTATCCCAGGTATGGATTACCGTAGCCGTATTTGGCACAACTTTTTGGAATTTTGGATCCTCAATGCTCTTCAACTTTGTACTTGTTTGGCTTTATAAATATATTGATTTGAGCGTCACTGATGAGTCTTATGTAGACGAAACGCGCGTCTGGCGTACTAAATTGTAATCCTGGTACCTTTGATAACTATCAAGATCATATTTTAGTTTGTGAAGTAGACACTTAGATATATATCTATAAGGTCATGGTGGTACTTTCTTAGAAAAAGGACCAGACGTTCTTTGATAGAAACTTAATTAACCGATTCCGATAACGTCTTGTGAAGTATGAGTAGCAGAGGCAAGCTGAACTGTGTGACACATTTTTCTCCCAATCTTATCTTATGATATGATACTCTATTTTTTAAGAGGAAATAAAGTCAATAATCTGATTACTTTACCTGTCAATTGTCCATTTGTTCTAGCTAACCACATACTGATGTTCATTAATATGCATCAGGTACATCAAACATCAGAAAAATTACACCAAACTCAAACGTATCATCCCAACGCTATCAGATTTTAATTTATTCTTCAACTTTAGTATATGAAATCAAAGGTGTATTAATAAATCAACTGTTAAAATATGGCATCTAATTTCTTCTTTTCACCAAGTTCTCTTTAAATTTCGAAGAAGCCTTCTTTTTTTCACAAATTTCAAAGATGTCTTTCAATTTCAAATTTCTGGAGCTTAAAGAATTACAAAAGTCACTGTGCTTTTCTTTACCGTATTTCCTTACAATTTTTCAAATAGAGCTATAGTATATTTTTGATATAATTATGGTCACTTTATTATGTTGAAAGCAATCCAATTTGCAATATAATCTAAAAGTCAGAGAAAAATTCGTGCTTATCAATATAAAAAAGAAGATGTGGTATGAATGTCAATGAGACAACTCTCCAACTTAGTCACAATGAAAAAAAAAACACTTTATAAAGATCTAATCAAATTCTAATTTAGAAATTTTTGTATGTTGGAATATTTTTGTTTAACTGGCATACATTCTTATTTATTGAAGCAAATTACTCCTGTTGTTTCGTTTGAAATGTCCTCTACGGTTAATGAACATGTATTGAGAGAAATGTGAGAAATATATAGTTTCGTGTATATTCAATGTTAGGTTAGTAGAGAGGCGGGAATTATTTCAATACACGGTTAGTAGTGGGACGACTTTGGTACTATTTGATTATTTAAATGTATTGAAAGTTCTGTTTAATATTGTTATATCAAGGTTGTTGATATCAAATTGTTATTGTTGATATCAATTTTTTTGTTGTGCAAACCAATGGAGGTAGGTTCTTAAAATTAAACACTTGAACACTTTAATTTAAAAATAAGAAGATTGTAAATAAGACAACTCTATTTTGAATTCAACAAATAAAGATATTCGGTAAGATATCGTATTAGGTCACTAACACACTATGTATAGCTTGTTTCCGAACCCTATTATTATTGTGTATTTTGTATGATGATATATTTGTATTGATGATAAATAAATATGTTTAAACTAACACACTATGTAACTAATATAATTCAATCCCAGTACAGATAGAATAGTATTGTTTTGAAAATAACCGACGTTACCAGCTGCCTGTAGCATAAACTTCATGATGCAAATGATGCATGTTGTATCTATAGTACTGTTATGACCTTGGTAATTTTACTTAAACTACTTCTAGAACCTTTTAATTTTCAAACGGTTTAATTAGTTGCCTCGTATATTTTGGTTTAGAGAGTACACGATAAAGCGAATGCCGGAAACAGATACGTGTGTGTTGACAGCTAATGTAAGTTTAGTCTAGAGAATTTCTGTTGAAGGTTATCTTCAAATGTCACGCGCACTTAATAACCTCTATTCTACTTTATATTCACAGTGATGAACGTTTTATATCATATATGCTTTACTGTTGGTTATTACTAAGGTTAAGGGGTGATGGACTTATAACGGCCGTATCAGAAAGAATAAAATTTCGAAAATACACCAAAAAATAAACATTGTACATGTAAATTGTTAGTTATTTACTCTTTCTTACGAAGATACATAATTGCTTTCAAGACGAAATAAACTACTTCATTGTATCAGTCTGAAGTGATTTCTATTTGTTTTTTCATTCAGTGTTATGTTGATTCGAACGAGTCTTGTTTCATTTCTTTTCGGATTCATGCGATTTCATCAGTGTTTGGATTTTATATACCTTAAATGATATCTTTTTTAATTGTGAATGCAATTTGAACATCAATAATTACTGTTGAGTCTATTACACACGTTCTGCAATACATGTGTCCCAGTGCAATGGGATGCTTCATATATAAACATTGGTGTTTTAGATTTAAAAAAATTAAGAAATTAGGATTTAACAAAAACATGTATGAAAGACCAGAAAACCATGGAGAATTATGTTCTAACTACCATCAAAAGTGAGGATCTAAAACATATAAAGAATATATGCTAAGGTTCCACTAAAGTAAAATATAGGACACAACAGAAACATCTAGACTTTGCCTGTATTTATCAACTTAAAATTAATAAAGTCCGAAACTGTGGAAACATATGTTCATTTAAACATACTTAACATATACATACTGTGTAAATTGTAAATAAACTTGAAATTTTTGTGTTATGGTCAAACCGGTTTTGGGGATGAACATTAAACTTTTCAAAAAATCTGGAGGCCTGTGAGATGACTTAATTTCTTTAAATTGGTTTGAACGAATACTGTTACATGTAATGCAGTACAAGCTAATGTTTATTTGTCACAGACATGTTTCAATAACATTTATGCTCAATTTCTGTATTGTACCTTCGATATTCGTTCACTTAGATCCATGAAATTAACTGAAACTCGTGAATGAATACATTTTCTTAACAATCAACATTAGCGTGTACTGCAATACATGTAACAGTATTCGTTCATACCAATTTTAAACAAATTAAGTTGTCTAGGAGGCCTCCAGATTTTTTTTGGAAAATTAAGTGTCCACCCCCAAAACCTGTTTGACCATAACACAAAAATTTCAAGTTTATTTAGGCTACAGAACTTTATTCATTTCATGTTGAAAAATACAGGCAGAGTTTTAATGTTTATGCAGTGTCCTATATTTTGACTTTAGTGGAACCTTAATTGATGAATGTTGAATCTTGCCGATGTATGAACATGTTTCTCATACGCTCCATCTGAATCACGTTTTTGTAATTGAAAGTGATAGATGAATTTGGTTTTGTAAAGGTATAAGATATGTTGCGACCATACTTTTTCAGACAAGAGAAATATTTTCGAGTGAACTTATGTATGCTAAAAGATGTTACTCAAGTAGATAGCAAGACCTTTGTTGGAGAGGGAAAGTTTCAGAAGAGATCTATTTTCCTTTTCGTTTTTCCTATGCGAACCGATCGTAAATGATTTGTGACTAGCAGTATATAAGATGATGCCTGTAACATGTGTAAGTTTGTATTAGTTGAATAAGGGTGTGCAACATAAGTTCCGACTTTTTTTTCCGATGATCCGATTTTGCATGAAAAGGATTGAATGATTAAATTCTGGTGCATAATGTCAATAACATTATTGTTCATGTCTGCTTTATGGCCGTACATACGTTTATTTAGCTTTATTAATCTTTTATTTGTTTGCTTTATAATTCAGATAGTAAATTCTGGTATTGTAGGATTTTGTAGTTTAATTGCTAGTAAATAAACCAATGATAGATACAAGAATTAAAAAAACTTAGCAGTTATCAAAATAGTTATTAGAAATAATAAGAAATCAAAAATATTACTAAATATCAAGACATGAGGCAATGAAAGCAACCAAAAAGCACGCAAAAATACAATTATAAGTCAAAACACGATCTTCACGTTAATTCTATGTCTATTTAGTATGTCCAGCTATAAGTTATTATCCTGTTCTAGGCAGGTTTAAAAAAATTAAACAATCAATACATGTCAGTCAATTCTTTGAATATATCTGTATTTAAAAAAAATGAACGAAGTAGCATATACAGCGGGAAAATATTCTTTGTGGGACAAAACTAATGTGTAAGCATTTGAATTAAATTCAGAGGCGGAATATACAAAAGTCTGAATCGAAACCTTATAAGCATATGCCAACTTGAGACCGTAATAATCCATGCAAAAACTAAAAACGACGGAATACAAACAACAGTCTACAAAAAACTGCAAGTTAAACTGAAGAATGAGCAACACTTACCCCACTTCAAACAGTATTCGTCCTGGTTCCGGATATCCTTCGATACTAATTATTACAAAAATATTATTTGCCGTTGTTAAAAGTTGTAATAATGTTTCAAAGTCGAATCGGACATATACAAAACGTATTTTCTTTTATACATTTTCAGATCATAGACCACAGGCCATGCAATTATTGTCAGTAATTATAAATTATGTGTAATTCTAGTAAAATAATACATCTTTTCTTCTTTCTTGTTTTTTTTTTTTTTGTTTTTTTTTGTTTGATATACGCAGAGGCGTTTTATAAGTAATAATCTGAGAGTAATATATCAATCACTAAAAGGATTTCCTCAGTAAGAAAATAGATTTCATAAAAAAATCAAATCGTTCACTTATATAATTCAAACATTACTAGAAGGGAGGGTTTCACGACCTTCACTACGCATGATGGTCTTGCACCATCAATATACATAATATTTGCAGAATTACTGCTACGTGATAGACAATGTTCATTATCTTACCTCCTATACATTTCTAGGAATATGATTGATTAATGCGTCCGCGTGCAAACCATGTATATTTGATATTAGGTTAGTAGGGAGGCGGGGCTTATCTCATACACGGTTAGTAGTGGAGTTACGTCCCTTTATATTCCGTATTAGGTAAGAAGAGGGCGGGGCCTATTTCATACACGGTTAGTTATGGTGTTATGTCCCTTTATAAAAAACAAAACGGTACTGAGAAAAAATCTTAAAAGTTCCAACAGACGAAGAAATTGATGATTAAGATTGAAATAAATTCATAAAACACATTTAAACCTTACAAGTCGTTATTTTTGGCATCTGTTTTTTTTAGGATCAATGGAAGTATTTTTTTAGTGCTAACAGTATTGAAGACTTGCTCATTTTGAGAATCACTAGTCTTAATTTCACACGTTAAGATAGTCGGTAAAACAAATTCGTTACATAGTGTGCTAGTGACGTAATACGGTATATATGGGGTCAGTAAATTCCATATGGGGATTCGAGCTTCGCTCTCACCCCATATGGAAATTACTGACCCCATATATACCGTATTAGGTCACTAGCACACTAAGTAACTAATAATATACTATTCCTTCTAGAGCTACTAAGGTAATTGTAAAGTGATATTGATAATATTTTTTTTTTTAATTTTAAAACACAATTCAGAATTTAATTTGAGTGAGAAATAAGATTTTATCAAACAAAAAGTCCAAAGAGTGATACAGTGTACTGTTTTTTTTTGTTTTTTTTTTCTGTACAGCCTTACCAAAAAATGTACAAAGCCCATAGCGTATGATAAGTGCATGGAAAATGTGAAACAAGTCTAAAGAGAAATATATTTAAGCCTTTGTTTTTATGTTAGTATTATTATATTAAGAATAGAAACAAGAAGAAAGTAAAATCACAAAAAAATACTAAACTCCGAGGAAAAATCAAAGCGGAAAGTCCTTAATCAAATGGCAAAATGGCAGATGATGTGGTATGAATGCCAACGAGGCAACTCTCCATCCAAGTCACAATTTTTCAAAGGTAAACCGTTAAAGGTCAACTATATTTTCGTTTTTAAATGCTTAACTATATAAGATAAAGTTATAAAAATGTGTATTCCATATTGTAGAAATACATATGATATGGTTAAAACTGGCATCTATAACATCTGATGTTTTGACTTAAACAAACAACTCAGTGCACATTATAAGAATTTATTCTAAAACGTGTGTTTGTTTTGTATTTGCGACTTTTTGTATTTCTTTTGTTCTTATAACGTGACTCTGTACTTTAAAAGATCCCGTCAATATGATATTGTTCTATTATATGTCATTATGATATATTTCTATTATGAATTACAATATACGTTGAACCACAAACGTCAAAATCATTCAATCGCGTAGTGGAATTAACTATTTTTGGATTCTTATAAATTCTATATATAACTTTTGGACTAGTTTAAATCTCGGTCTATTTTTTAAATTTATTCTTACATACTTTTGATTTTTTAACCCTGTATGCTAATATTCCCATGAAAATTTTAAAATTGTTTGTACGCACATTGAACGACAAATTTATGTGACGTATAAAATTTTCTGACGTCAGACACTCAAATCAATAAATGTGTTCGTAGATAGTAGATGTTTTTGTGTTGTGTTAAATTGTTCCTTTTAAAATTGTTAAACGATGATGACTGATGTACCCATATTTTGACTATTTTATTTATTGTGTCTGTTTATTTAACGCATCAATGTAAAAATATCGGAAATTGATGAGACTGTCATTAAAGTGAGAGGGTCAGCGCTATAGTACCAGGTTTAATCCACCATTTTCTACATTTGAAAATGCCTGTACCAAGTCAGGAATATGACAGTTCTTGTCCATTCGTTTTTGATGCGTTTTGTTATTTGATTTTGCCATGTGATTATGGACTTTCCCAATTGATCTTCCTCTAAGTTCAGTATTTTTGTGATTTTACTTTTTGAGACTTAACCATTGCCAGCATTTATAGGGAAGTAATGTATGTGATCTAGGTTGATCGTATCAACAATACATGTCTAAGCAATTATGCATTGGACAAAATATTTGTAAGTGCAAAATGTAATTTCATAAGAAATGTATACTTATTACAAATTTGATTGCACTGGTATGATTATTTTACGAGGTTGTTTTGTCCAAAAGACATTTAACTTATCACAAAAGTAAAATAAAACACTGATATAAATATTTTATCTAATGTATGATTTATTCTAATAAGTTTTAGTTTTTTTTTAATAAGTGCATTGAATGCATGTGGATTCATACTTAACAAAAACATACAAGGAAATGTGTTACAAAATGTACTTTTCGTGTATAATACAAAGGTCCAAAGGGTTAAACTGTTGACTAAGATATAACTAGATCTTAATTGATAAAATAAGCTATGTTATAACATCTGAAAATATGATACGTATCTATAAACCTTAGAACATAATGATGAGGATCATACATTTTGTACAAGGTTAGCTGATACTAAGGAAACAGGGAAACCAATAACCATAAAAATATGAGTTGGATACGAAAAAAAAAACGGTCCAGAAAATATTTACTAAAAAAGGACAATACGAACCACACCAAAAAAGCCAACTATGGTTATGGTCAATAGAAAGAACACACACCATTACATTGATATCCAAACACATATCAGAAAATTTAAGTAAAGTACTGCAACACGTACGTAAAAAGTAAAAATCACAAAAAAAAGACTCCAAGGAAAATTAGAAACGGAAAGTCCCTAATCAAATGGCAATATCAAAAGCTCAAACACATCAAACCAAACGTAATGTGCTTTTCAAACAAGTTTAAATTTGATGCATCTTGAGATGAGACAAATAAGTGTTTGACAGATTCAAGGATGAATGGATTGTTCTTATAACTGCACCAGTAACAGGGGTTAAAATTTTATTCAGTTGAGAATAAAAAACCCACGTGCTGGCTAAGTAAAAGAGGCAAATAATTTTGATTAACATAATGTTGATGAAAATCCTTGATCTTTAATTTGGACAATTCACGTTTGTTTGCAGTCAAGACCTAAAATTACAGAGTTATTTTGAGCATTCAACCAATGACTTAGCAATTGTGAAAGTTGTTAAAAAGGGCTATTCCCTTAAAATGTATGTGGGAGGGTAGGAACGGACTTTCAAAATATCCTTACAACCAAGAACAATTTGTTTTAGATAAATTTGCACAATGGTAATAGACGCATACTAAAAAAAAGACCAATGACCCACATTCAATAACTTAACTTCCGTTCCTTCCCTTTCACATTTTTTTAAAATGGATTAGCCCTAAAGTGCTCCTCCTCTATTTGAATCAGAATCAATTGCAATTGTTGTTTGTTGTCAATATTTAACATGATCGAGATTTCTTTTGAAATCAAGAATCAAGGCCTAACAAACCTGGAAATGAGCGGAATTTTAGGCGAATTGTGTCATTCGGCAATCCTCGGTAAAATCCGCTACTTGAGGGTACGGAATCGGCCGAGTTGAAACGAATGCGAATTGTGTGTTAAAGAATTTGAATGTTTGATCTGTTACGTAAAAGATTATTGAAAAGTTTCTTCTTAAGAGCGATATAAGGACATGGTGTGATTGCTAAACAGACGAGAATCCACCAGAGACCCATTGACGGTAGATGTTAGCAACTATATATCACAGTGTATTCAATATAAAAAGAATTGGCTTAACGTTATTTCAAACCACAAGATAGATACTTTTGCTGACGGCTGTATAATATAATTTTCATCCCAAGGGGTTGTTTTGCGTATGATTTGAATGTAACCTGTCTATAGAGGGTTAATAAAAAAAGATATAAGGTACAAAAACGTGCATTTCATATTGTAGCAATTCAGTAAGATATGATTTTATGTGGGTCATGGGTCAAATTAGAATATCCTCGATATCCTATCTTGGAAGTGACGACAATTAACAGAAAAAGATACAGATGAAATAATTGTACTAGTATAGATGATTTATATAACGTATGATTTCTTTTCTATAAGTCCTAGTGTTTTTTTTTAATAAATGCATTGAATGTATATGGGCTCATGTGTTAAAAAAACATACAAGGAAATGTGATTCAAAATGTACTTTTCATTTATATTACAGAGGTCCATTGGGTAAATGTGTTTACTAAGATATTACTACATCTTGATTGATGAAATGATTTATATTTTAACATTTGTTGAAGTTACGATACTAATCTGTAAATATTTAAACGTAATGATAATACATTTCGTACAAGGTTAGCTGATAATAAGGGAACGGGGAAAACAAGTACCATAAAAATAATGAATGTTGTATAAGACAAACAACGATTCTAAAAACATGAATGTTGTATAAGACAAACAACGATCCTGAAAACACATACTTAAAAAGGACAACACTAGCCACGCCAAAGTCCAATGATGTGTATGGTCAGTATAAAGAACACATACTATAACAATAATATCCCAACCAACCACCAAAGTCCAATGATGTTTATGGTCAATGTAAAGAACACATACTTAAAAAGGACAACACTAGCCACGCCAAAGTCCAATGATGTGTATGGTCAATATAAAGAACACATACTTAAAAAAAGGACAACACTAGCCAAATCAAAGTCCAATGATGTTTATGGTAAATATAAAGAACACATACTTGAAAAGGATAACACTAGCCACGTCAAAGTCCAGTGATGTGTATGGTCAATATAAAGAACACATACTTAAAAAAAGGACAACACTAGCCAAATCAAAGTCCAATGATGTTTATGGTCAATATAAAGAACTCATACTTGAAAAGGACAACATTAGCCACGTCAAAGTCCAGTGATGTTTATGGTCAATATAAAGAACACGTACTTAAACAGGACACCAATAGCTAAGTCAAAGTCCAATGATGTTTATGGTCAATATAAAGAACACATACTTAAAAAAAGGACAACACTAGCCAAATCAAAGTCCAATGATGTTTATGGTCAATATAAAGAACACATACTTGAAAAGGACAACATTAGCCACGTCAAAGTCCAGTGATGTTTATGGTCAATATAAAGAACACGTACTTAAAAAGGACACCAATAGCCACGCCAAAGTCCAATGATGTTTATGGTCAATGTAAAGAACACATACTATAACAATGATATCCCAACCAACCACCAAAGTCCAATGATGTTTATGGTCAATATAAAGAACACATACTTGAAAAGGACAACATTAGCCACGTCAAAGTCCAGTGATGTTTATGGTCAATATAAAGAACACGTACTTAAAAAGGACACCAATAGCTAAGTCAAAGTCCAATGATGTTTATGGTCAATATAAAGAACACATACTTAAAAAAAGGACAGCACTAGCCAAATCAAAGTCCAATGATGTTTATGGTCAATATAAAGAACACATGCTTAAAAAGGACACCACTAGCCACGCCAAAGTCCAATGATGTTTATGGTCAATATAAAGAACACATACTTAAAAAGGACACCACTAGCCACGCCAAAGTCCAATGATGTTTATGGTCAATATAAAGAACACATACTTAAAAAGGACAACATTAGCCACGTCAAAGTCCAATGATGTTTATGGTCAATATAAAGAACACATACTTAAAAAGGACACCACTAGCCACGCCAAAGTCCAATGATGTTTATGGTCAATATAAAGAACACATACTTAAAAAAGGACAATACTAGCCTCGCCAAAGTCCAATGATGTTTATGGTCAATATAAAGAACACATACTATAACAATGATATCCCAACCAACATTACAGAAAATTGAAGTAGAAAACTAAACGAACATAATGTGTTTTTCAAACAAGGGGTAATTTGAATGTAACTTGTCTATTATAATAGAGGGTTAATATAAAGACAAAAGGTACACAAACGTGCATTACATATTGTAGCAATTCAGTAAAATATGATTTTATGTGGGTCATGGGTCAAATTAAAATATCCTCAATCTCCTATATTGAAAGTGACGATACAGATACCAAATGTTTAGGTAAGGATTAAACTGTTACATACCTTTTCAAATGTCAACAACATCGAACCTAACACGTTTTGTTTAGGTTCTTCTTTCGACGCACTCGATCCACTATGTAAGATATACAAGTAAGAAACAAAGTTCAACAGCTACCTTTAGTTCCACTTTGTAAGGATAATGATGACAAATTATTTTCTGATCATAAAAATCAAATATGGTCTATGGAATAAAAAATAACAACTCTAGATTTTTAAATTCAATTAACGGTACAAATTTCTTTTCGCAAGATGCAAATGTGTTTTCAGAAATACTCGAGGCTTAAGAGATTATCTCATATGTATCTTTATCTTCGAATATATAGTCATCTGACATACAATGTAGAAAAAGGTCCGTGACTTGCTTACATTTTGTTATAAATCATATAAAAAAAGCATTCAACTTGTTTGTTCATGGAGAAAAAAAGACTTGATAATGTAGATCGCCCGTCCAAACAATTGAATGTTTGCAACCCCTTTATAACATGGGTATATCTATATAGTTATGACAACAGCTCATACATGTATAGAAGTAATACTATCAACGGAATTTATTTCACATGTTTCAACGTGCTTTTTTATTTATTTTTTCTTTCTCAGAAGCTTCAAATATTTTACGATGCATGCTTCAATTATAAGTTAATTTATATATGCATTGATATAGAACTGGCCCAACGAACATTTGATATCAAATGATAAAATTCACGAATATTCAATGGTTAGTTTAAAGATCCAGAAAATTTTGAATTATATTTGACCACACACATATTTGCATACTGAATAGATATATGGCGTTCATTATCACTGAACTAGTATATATTTGTTTAGGGGCCAGCTGAAGGACGCCTCCGAGTGCGGGAATTTCTCGCTACATTGAAGACCTGTTGGTGACCTTCTGCTGTTGTTTTTTCTATGGTCGTGTTGTTGTCTCTTTGACACATTCCCCATTTCCATTATAGACATAATGCAACGTTAATTTACAGGTGGATTGAACATAAATTATACGAAATAAACTGCAATCGTTTATTAATAGATTAATAGATAAGTAAAATTACTTTGTTTAAGAGTTGGGTGCAGTAATTTAAAGAGAACACTATTTATAGATAAGAATGACACAACCGTATAGCAGTGGGAACATGCGCTTCGCGTTGATATAAATAGACAAGAATAAAATTAAGTTCGGGATACGGTCTAAAGGTTACACCCTGATAAGCATGACACTACTGTATGACTATATAGTATTAAAGGTTGGACTTTGCGTTGGTACAGCAAAGCATGACACTACTGTGGGAAAGCACGGTCTTACAGGCTACACTTTGCGTTGACACAGATAAGAACTATCGTACTTTAGAAATGCGGCTCTTTGAGGTAAATCCTTAACCTATCACTGCTGCTGATACCTTGCGCATGAAATTTCGTACTTGGCATGATTTAAATTGTACATTAAACATGACGGTTGTTGTCTATTCGTTTGATGTGCTTTTTTCATTTGATTTTGCCATTTGATTTAGGAACTTTCCGTTTTGAATTTTCGATGGATGGATTTTGAATAATGTACTAATATATTTATTTCTCGATGAAAACAATAATCATATATAACCTGTAAACCTATCTAAAAAGATATGCTGTTTTTCATTTGGAAAAAACTATTTTTCTTATATCTTTGGAATTTCATACTAATACTAATACGGTTGTAAAAGTCCTGTGCACGTATACATCCATTAAATGACTGAAATAGCACCTAAAAATAGTTCCTTACGCGATCAAAATCTATATATTATATATATTTATTTATTTATAACACATGATTGCAACTGGTTTTTAAACAACAGCACTGAAAATTTTCAGTTTCTTATTCCGTTGTAATGTTTTTGTATATTCAATCAATAGCATGACTTTGTGTAATCAATCGAAAAAAAATTTCTGTATAATTCCATTTCATTAAAAGACGTGAAAAATAATATTTTGAATCTTATAAACGGAGTTAATTCAAATGTTAATTTTTGTAAGTAATTAATTACTTAATACAATATAAAGCAAACCAAATATTCAGAATTATCTTCTCGACATGAATAAAGGTTATTGCGTGTTTTGAAGCACATCCATTATTCTACATCTCTAATCTACAAAATAATTACAAGATTACATGTCATCGACTACCTACAGTGCATGTACAAATACAATTGCAAATGGAAATGGGGATGGTGTCAAAGAGACAATAACCCAACCAAAACAGAAATCAGCCAAAGGCCACCAAAATATATTTCTCTTACTTTTTTAATAAAGATTCTGAGGTATCCTCTAAATAATGGACTGTACCATTATAAATTGAAAGTTCCAAGGGTGTTGAATCGGTTGCTTAACAATCACCAAATGAAATGTTTACTATAAAGAAAAAGGGCGCATTTATTTGGTTCAATAACAGGGTCAAGATATAGATTTGTCAAATCCTGCGGGAGATTGAATATTATTGATTAATTTGTTGTTTGATTAACGCCCAGTGGCAAATATTTCATGCATAATTGAATATCATAGAGTATTTACCAAATTCTTAAAACATAAACCAGCAACGTTTCAATATTATAAAAATCATATATGTTTTTGTAGTTCGATGCCAACCAAATTTCCTAGATTTATATCAGAATACAATTAAAAAGAGGTTTACTTCCATAGTACGTTAGTGATCATAATTAAGAACTTCTTTTTTTTTAAATAGCCTAAATGCGAAATAAATCTAGAGACAAAATGCAGTACATCTTTCCTCGAAATCATTTACTAGTCGATTCTTTGATTAACTGATGCAAGATGGCAACACACAGGCTTTCTACACAGTAAGTTTACAACAGGTTCTGTCCAAGGTGAACTTTGCTTGAGGAATCAAGTTTCAACTTGTTTGCCTTTTTCTATTATTTACATTTTTGCCGATTATTTTCCCCTCTACAAACCCCATTGAGGTCTTTCTAGAATTTTAAAACTTCGGTGTGTTGACAAAAGTTGAATACAGTTATTATCCTCATAACAGCTTTGAATAACAAGAACACTTGAATTTCAACATCTTCGTTAGCAAAGAGTTACGATTCACTCCCCTCCTCTTGAGACAACCCTTGACTAGCGAAGATGGAATTTGAAAAGAAACTCTATAATTAGAACATGTTACTATCCAAGACTTTGAAGTGTTGACGACAAAAAAATGGAATCGTCGCGTTGGTCACTTTGTCTGGGCCATCCATCTGTGTCAATAACTTGGATAAGATCAATATGTATTACAAAAAGTTATGAAAAATACTGTAACACAAATGCAAGTGACAACAATGATAGACTTAAAGTCATTAAAATATATAGACAGTTGAGCAAATTGATTTATAAAGTGCAACACTTTCAAGTCATTGAAATGTCTGTGTGTGGTTACGGGTTTCTTAAATTACAGGATCAATCGGTTTATGATCTATATAAAAGTCTTGTACTTGAACCTATATTATCTAAGTGTGTCTGTAAGACTATATGACTTTGTTATGACTCAGAGAATCACTGTCCGTTATCTGTTTTAGAATTCTCTATCATAACTTAAGACCAATTATTGGAGAATTGATAGATTTTCTTGTAATTTCAATGGGTGTAAAAGCGTTAACCGAAGCCCATGTTGTATAAAACAAAAATCGTTTATATTACTGCTAACTTAAAATCGACGATTTTTAATAGTTTTCAATCGAAATATATTCCTTCTACAGAAAATGAAAAAGTTCGAAAAATTCCAAGAAATGAAAAGAAATTAATAGCTTGTACCTGAACCGTTAGTAATCATTGGTTATTCCTTTTGAAAAGTTTGTATTCTTGGTTTCGAGTTTCCACGATACATTTGTATTTGAGTGTTTGTACATACTTTCAAAAACATATAAAATTGAGAAAAGAAATGGAGAATGTGCCAAAGCGACAACAACCCGACCATAGAGCAGACAACAGCCGAAAGCCACCAATGGGTCTTCAATGTAGCGAGAAATTCCCGCACCCGGAGGTGTCCTCCAGCTGGCCCCTAAACAAATATGCATACTAGATCAGTGATAACGGACGTCATACAAAACTCCAAATTATACACAAGAAACTAAAATGAAAAATCATACCAGACTAACAGATAGAGGCCAGAGACTTCTGACTTGGGACAGGCGCAAAATTGCGGCGGAGTTAAACATTTTTTTTTAGATCTTAACCCTCCCCCTATACCTCTAGCCAATGTAGAAAAACAAACGCACAACAACACGCACAGTAAAACTCAGTTTAAAAGGTGTCCGAATCCGATGCATACCAAACATTGTACACATTTAGGGGTAAGTATGCTGTTGATTGATATCCACACCATTTTTGTCTTGTCTTATTTTCATCATACTAAAGAGTTACCGTCTATGGTTTCGATTATTTTTAACAAAGGTACAAATTAATGCCATTTTGTTTGTAATGTCATGCCTTTAAGATTTTGGATTCCATAGTAAAATAAGAACACTTTCAACTCGCATCTAACTCAAGCAACATGAATTTGATCTTTTACATCGAGATATGTACATGAGGTCTCATTTGATATCATTGTCCAAATTTTATGCAACGTCAGTGTACATAAGACGGTTACAACAATGTCAGCGTTACCACTTTGAAGTTAGTATTTTTTTTTTAAAGCTAAGTCTTTCGTACTTAAAGACGTACAATTTGGCGAACATAATGATGGTTATTTTCGGTACAAGAGCGGATTTATTTACGTTGAGTATGTATCTTCCTCCTTGTTTTAATTAGAGAAACGAGTTACTCATGCTTCATCCTAAGTGGCACTATTTTGCTTTACAACAGCGAAAGGAGACGGCTACTTAAGAAGACAAGTTGTTCACATATTTTAACAAGAGTCACTTACATATATATAGTATAAACTTGAAACGACTTGCCAAACACAAATCTCCATCGGAAACACTTGTATATGTTCACTTTAAAGGATTCCTAATACTGCATTTTATTTCTGTATTTGGCCACGTACTTACTAGTACCTATCTTTATCATGATGTTTGTGGTTTTTTTCATCATTTTTAGACATTATCGGCATATAGTGATCGATACAACTGGAATTGTCATATCAAAAGCTTATTATAATAAAATAGAGAACGGATATTGGGAATATGTCAAATAGTGAAAAACCCGACCAAAGAACAGATGATAGCCGAAGGCCACCAATGGGTATTCAACGCAGCGAAAAAGCGCCCGGTTGTAGGCCCAGGTGGATAAAAAAAATAATAAATGCAGTGCAGCCTAGTTAAACTTGCAATGTGTTAGAATTTATAACTTAAGACAGGCATATAAAGTATGTACCAACTGACTGTCAATAATTCAATACGCGTCACTAATAAGGAGTATTTATCGTTGTGGGTTATGTTTGTTGTGTTCTAGTGTTTGTAACGATATATATCGTTTGCTTATCATTATTTGTATACATTTACCTTCGATATCTGTGATTATATAGATGTGAGGAATTCATATAGAGATATAAGAAGATGTGGTATGAGTGCCAATAAGATAGCTCTCCATCCAAGTCACAATTTGTAAATGTAAATCAATATAGGTCAATTACGGTCTTCAACACGGAACATTGGCGCACACCAAACAGCAAGCTACAAATGACCTCAAAAATAACTAGTGTAAAACCATTCAAACGGGATAACAAACGGTCTAATCTATATAAAAAACGAGAAACACATCAACAAACAATTGCAACGGGTTTAAACGTTTTAGTGGTACCAAACCTTCACTCTTAACTGAAACAATAGTTTAACATCACAACATAGAAAGACACACTATAAAGTATCAATTGAAATGGCTTAACTCCCTATGTTTATCTGTCCTTTGACTTTTTTGTTCACTTTATTTTGTCGAATTTTGTCAATTGTGAACCCTGGTTCTTAACCAATCAAAATATTGTATTCCTACTCGAAAGATTTTTTGGTGAATGATCAGATAAAAAAATGATTACTTTAACTATCAATTGTACAATTGATTGATGTTGGGATCTTAACGTCCAGTGGCAAATATTCCATGCATAATCAGGAGTACAAATTGGACAATATAATGATATTATTATCAAGAAATGTGGTCCGAAATGCTCCCTCTTTTATATTTATGTATTTATTGTTGTTTGCTGAACGTGCAGTAGCAAGTATTTAAAGTATACTCAGAACAATAGCCACCTGTCAAAGTAAATATAAATATATCGCTATTGAATAAGTCACTAAATATTTTCGGGATATAAATATAACGGGAGTGTAACAAGTAAATTAATCAAAGGACATGAAGGATATACGTCATGAAACTAACAAAACAAGTACCAGAATAGACATCAAGAGATCAACGCAATTCATTCTAGATGCCTTTTCTGCAGATTCATCGACCTTTGATCAGTACCTTTGACCCATGCGCACAAGATCCGTGAAGATCGTATAAATTAAACAATAAATTGTTTTAATTGTTTTAATAATTTTACAAAAGTCATTCTCTCACTTCTATAAATATCTGATTTGCAACAAAAATTAAAATAAAAAAATTAAATAACGCATAAATAATTCAAAAAAACATTGGCACCATATTCAACGCATGACAAGAAAAATGTGTCGAGTTCCGACCCGTAATTCTACTAAATACAACATCATTTAGGAACCGTCTCAAAATATGATCTTTTCGAACAGACGACATAATGAAAATGTCAGAAAATTTGAAAAAAGTGACGATTAAAGGGCGATAACTTGGATTTGAATTCTATTACCGCCAAGCTAAAATAAAAGTATGAAAACATTTGATATCAAGACTATTCTCTTAATATTTTATGATATCAATGAAAACGGAATATTTTGAAACAGTTCCCGTGGGTCTCACTCTTCGCTCAATCACAAGGCTTGACAAATCCGCCCCAAAATATAGTTCAAAACAATGCTTAATACTGATACTAGTACTCAAAATCAATAGCACTTAAAAATAAAACCGAATGCTTGATTGCACCAAATGATTTGCTATCGGGATTTGCCATGCCTAAATTTTAGTACATTTATAACAATTTTAATGTCTTCATGGACATAAACAATGCTGGCATCTGTCCAGTTATTATGCTTTGAATTTGCATAAAGTTAATTAGAGATCTCTAAGTGAAAAATTCGTCAAACACTTGAAATTTCTATCGCAAAAAAGTATAAAACATAATCAAAATAATTTAAACGGTGGAATAAAATGTTAATCTGTTGATTTAATTATTATCAAGTTGGTGTTTAAGTTTCATGCTTTTTCTCAATTTTTGATATTAGAAACCTGAATATCTTCAAAGATTCTTTCCCCTTTGAGCATTTTAAAGTTCAAGTATTTCACGAATCTTTCATAACAATTTATTATACACCCAATTTTTCGGTGTTTTTCTTCTATGCTACTTTGTGAATCGGGGTTTATGATGTTGCATTCTTTACATTAATACTTGCATATGATTGAACTCGACTAAAAAGCTAATTTCATGAAAAATATAATGTTAAGGCCGAAATAAAATAAAAATATTTGCGTTTAGTTACCATACTTCCCCTAGTTTGACACCTAACAATTCTTACCCTAAAATTTGTATTGTCTCTTCTTATAGTAAAGTTTGACAAAATTGCAAGTCTCCCTATGTATAAAAAAAAAGCAAAATAGAGGAAATTCCAACAATTTATATACATTTAACATTTTCTTGAGGAGGGAACCCTAAACGCACATATTTTTATTATTTTTAAATTAGGGCCTATCATACATATCAACTACATGACAAGTTTATCTCTAACTAAAGATACATGATTGCTTTCTATAATTTTGGAAAACACATGTATTCCATATCAAATTATCATTATATATTCGAAATTGAAATATAATTTCTCTAAACTAAATTATCAAGCATTTCCAAAAATTCATTTTTCATAAATGTTTTAACTACAGCAAGTTTTAATTTTTGAATTCATAATGCACTAGATATACCTTTAATACCCTGAATAATCGTATAATAAACATTATATTCTACCGCACCTTACCATGCATATAATGTTAAATTCTAAACACATGTGTATCACTGATTCCTGAAATATTGCTTGCTTATATTAAAACAGAAAATGATTAAAAATAAATAAATTGGTCGTTTCAGAATTAAAAGTAGTATGGGTAAAAAATTTCAAAATCGTAAATGAAAACGTTGTGATAAGTAAAAGGCGTCCGAAACAATGGAAATTCAGTCAACGACGAGACGTTATTTCAATTTTGGAGTACGTAGAAAGAAATTGCCCATGTTCCTATTTAGATTATGAAACGACCAATCAAAATATTATTTTCTCTTTAAAGAAATGTTTCTTGTCCATCCCAAGTCAAAACATGAACCTGAAATTTGTACAAGCCTAACAAAAACTTGAAACTTTAAAAAATCAACCAGGTTAACAAGCAACACTTCAACAGTGAAGTCAAGCTATTTTACAAAACATTCAAAGAAAGATAACTCTATTTAGCAAAACAACTCGAAAGTTTGAAGGAAACACTTGTCGGTCGAGTTTATTCTTTAAAACTCGAATAACTAGTACTGTAACAACTCAATATCATCACAAATTAAAACAATCATTTTGACAGGCTGATTTGTTCATTAACACCTATTTATTTATTCATCTTTTTTTACAAGTTAATTTATATGATTAACCTCAATGTACGTAAAATCTGTGCACGCTGCCTTTATTTTGAGAAATGTTAACCTATAGTTTTAATGGTTTCCTTCAATGTTACCAGTAACCTGCTATTTATTTCTCTACGTTCTTTAAAATATTTACACTTCTCTTTACTATTGTTTAAATTTACTTAAATTAAGTTATTTCCGAAATACTAATCTACTCAGAGACTATTTGAAAACGAGCTAGTCTCAAATAAAATCTGGAGACAATTCAGGACTTAACAAAAGTTCTCTGAGCCTTCCGTTTTCAATTCATTTACCTTTGAATAACTGGCATGTTTTAAATGAAAAGTTATGCTTGTTTTGTTTTTCCCCCTTATACAAGAAAAAGCGGATATTTAGTGAATGTGTCACATTCGGAATTACTAATTCTACAAGCATACCATTATCACTTACACTGACGATGAAGCAGCCAATTTGGCTTTGTAATGATGAAATACAACATCGAGGTGGGCTTATTTATAGATTAAAATCTCGTATTTAACGCATTTTCTATTTTTAAAAATCAATAACAAAGGTGTATATATTTACGAAATACATTTTTACAAAAATAGCTTGGATCGTATCCAAAATCACAAAATATCAAAGTCATAAAGGCATGCCATTAGGTGCATTTACAGGATGAAAATGTCATTGAAATAATGAATAATACAAAGAAGTAAATTAAAAAAGTACGATTTGCATAAAATTAATTACATATAATAAATTGAAATGAGCAATTTCATTTTTGTTGAGATCAGCTGACTTAATTATGTATAAATGATATTTGGAAATGTTGATGTTTATGAAAAGTGTCGCAGATCAATAAATCAATAATGTTGTACAAAATCTAGTTCAAGTTTTTTTTCTAAACATAGATGTATAAATCCAAATATAGTATAGGCTTATGTACGCTTCATTTAGATAAACAGTATTATCTCTTTAATAGCGGTTTCGGCAATAGTAAATTGTGTATTAAAAAAATCAAATTCATGTTACAATAAGACAAATTTAAAGAAATGTTATTAAATCAAAGTTTCTATTGTTTCATAAATATGAACCAATAAATAGGCACTTAAAAGACAGACAGTTTCATATTAATAAATAAAGATTTGTTCTCAAAAAAGAAATAACAACTCTTATATTGCTGATGATAATTAATATTGCATAAATCGACTGCTCACCGAACAGACGCATTCCTTTGGAAAAATGAATTAATGTTCATGACATTCTAATTAAAACTATTTTATCGCACTTTTCCAACACAGCTTGCGGTATCTCTCTTGTGTATGAGATGAATAAGACGATATTGAACTAAGGAATGCATCCAGTGATTGTAGATCGTCTAACAAAGAAAAAATCAATTGGTCGATAACGATGTCAATACTCTGTTAGGGAAAACCCCTTTCCAGGTCCATGTACACTGGAAAATCCTACAAACAGTAGACTTGGAAAAACCTTTTACCTGCACCATTTCCATTGATGATATATATCTGATTGTCATGGAATCCACTACTTCCGGTCTTTCCAAAATCACAATATAGTACCAAAGCGCGTTGGAATTTCCGGTACAAATTACTCATGTCAGGTGATACTCTGAATCAGTCATTTTCCCCATGTTGTATATAAAGTTTTACTTATATAACTTCAATGTTTAACGATTATTGAACTTCGGGTAACAGATGTATAAATCTAAAATGAAAAGAAATACATTTGATATTTTTAATTTCCATACAACATAAGTGTGATTTTAATTATAAAAGTGCATTCCATACTTCAGGGTCAATAAACAAAGTGTCCTAAAGTATTTGAGTGTAACCTATTTGTTCTATTTAAGGCATTACAAAATATCGTGTTCATTAATATATGCATGTAATTTGTCAATAACTTTAAGTCTATGTCTAGAATGTCTTCAAGAGATGAAAAATAACAAAGGCGAACACAAAACTTAAAAAAAGAAGGACTTGCAAATTTGAATGGATAAAATCATGAAAAAAGAGTGTTAAACAACATTTTTAAAATTCAGTGCTTGCTTATGGGTGGATTTTGTTTTTATATGTTGATCAACTTTCTGCTGCTCTTTTTCTCTCTCTCTGCTTTCAGTGGCGACAAGGGGAGAAGGGGTGCAAAGATATATTTGTTTAGATTGCGAAAAATAAACCTCGACAAGTGTTACCCTTTTGACATTTTATACCCTAGAATAAGAAGTAGAAAACGATGAAGCAGAGACTTGGCATTATTCTCCTGATGTAAATCGCAATTGTTTTCTCAAGAAATTACATTACCAAATTTTTTAGTATTGTGGTAACTCCAAATATTACAAATTCGCTATCAGTAAAACAATCACTTATTATATATCATAATCTTTACGCTTTCTACGACAATTATATATACAACGATTATTCATATGTATTTGCAATAATTTACAAGCTAAATATTGAGACATGTTCAATGCTAGTTTTCACTGGGTTTGTTTCTTTTCAATTTAGCAAAACAGGTCTCTGAATACAACACACGTTTTAAGGTAAAAGGGTATTTTTTTCCCAGAAACGAGTGTTGGTAACATTTAAGATATGTTACTGCATTAATTAATACAGTTCAGATTATATATCGTTTTTGAACCGTGTTTCAAAAAAACAACTTTTGATCATAAATATTCTTAAAAGAATACTGTCCGCATAACCGATCAAAATAGAACTGTATATACATATTTAGAGTTAAGTATTTGAATAACACATGCGCTTATTAGCGTCTTAATTCCTTTAGCGTCGATATAAACCACATATGCGCAAAAGTGTAAGAAAAAAAAGTTTTTGATCAAAATAGGTAGCGTTTTTTGTTTTACAAAGAGTTATCACTCAGAGGCGTAGATTTGTGTGCTTTTAACAAAATTTAGGCATAGTAGATATGCACCAGTTGATCCGGTCCTGTAACGCGTTCAAACAGAACGCAGATACTAGTAACAGTTTGCAAATGCATTTCCTCCATCAAAAGTTTCATTGTTATGACATGAAGGTATATTAAAGGTACATTTGTCTGATAACAAGACATTTAATATTACCAACACCTGTTTGCAATACACATTTATAGCATCTATATCGTTCAGGTAATTTTAAGTTCAATATAATTATCTATACTGGTGTCTAGACAAACACTCATTGACACAATGGCACAAATAACTAAGAAATTGTTGTATATATACAAAAGATTTTATGTAAAGGAGTTAGAAATGATACATGTAGCTTGAGTTTATAGATGTAAAGGGTAAACAAACATCGACAAAACACAGTTGAAAGTCTATATCACAAACAAAAGTGGATCACAGGTAGATACAGTAATATGTTGTAACGAGTACAATATCATTAAAGTTAGAGTGTTCACGTTGTCCCATTACGTGTAGGTTTTTCGCGGCGTAAACTTCAATAAAATTTTATACAGCAGTGTATAGCTAAAATGATTTTAAGTCACTAACAGCTCGTAAAATTTAAATGTTGTGCAACGTCTTTTCACGTATTGCTAGCCTAAAATCATCTCATCAAGACACCACGTACAAGGAGAACAAAATACATGATGAATAAAAACTCTTTTCACCGTGTAAAGCAGGATTTGCAGATATTAGTTCCTTATAGTTTGTAGATTCAATGGAAAAATTAGTATGACACACTGTTAAAGTCTTATTCTGACGAAATCTAATTATAAAACATTTTATACATATCTATAAATCATATCAATATTTTAAGGAAAGTGTGAAATATCCAAACGGTAGGACCCTCAAAACTAAAATCTACCAGATATCTGATTGAAAATCATTGGCATGGGTTTTCACAAGGTATTCAAACACAAAACTTCCTTAAATAGTGGCGGATCCACAGGGGAGTCCGGGGGGGGGGGGGGGGGGGGGGGGGGGTAAAACCCGCTTTTTTTTTTGGACGATTAATGCATTTGAATGGGAGCATTTAGTTCGACCCCCCTTTATCCTGGGTTGGGAATCCCCTTTTTAAAATGGTTGGATCCGCCCCTGATAAAGGACTAGAAATACCAGAGAGTTTTCGAATAATATCCAAAACCTTTTAAACTGGTTTCTTTTTAATTCCTTGCATCCTGCGAACAGTAAAAGGCACATAAAATCTATTGAATTACAGAGGAAGGTTTATCTAAATATAAAATAAAAGAAAAAGAAAAACAATCCTCGAAATCGGATTGAAATGAAAGGCTTAATATTAAAAATATAAAACCTCTGTTCAGATGCTTAACATTCCTCAATCCAGTTTTCAACGTCCATTATTTCGTGGTCGTTCTAAATTGCCGAAATGACAAAACAAATCAGATCGCTTAAACTTCATCATATTGTATATATATATATATGCATTATTGCCATAGTATAGTACCATTTACTAATGACACAACTATACATCTACAGTATATAAATGACAGACAGGCGAGGCTTATCCCTGATAGAGATATGTCTCGTCTGTATATAAATCTAAGAGCATAGATACACCCATCCCCACCCCTGACCCCCTTAATTTGCCTCTGCATAAGAAAAATAGTTAGCAGAAGCCTTTACCTTAGAATTATTCTGATAAATGGTTTAGGCAGTTCAGCAATTGATTATGCCTTGGCATCATTAAATGAAAAAAAGTCTGTACAAATAAAAATTAAAAGTTCAAAAAGTATACAACTTGCGTATATCTTTAGTTTTAGTGATGACGTATCGTGGGAAAGAATTGGATTGATAGCAGATCAAGGTCATAGATATGTATTCTTATTCACGTGTCTTCAAAACACGCACGTGCATTAGTAAACAACAAAGAAGCAATATTTAGAACCGCTGTAACATTGCCTCTATGTCAAGTGATTCACCATACCTGAGAAAATGACCTATCATAAGGCTTATGTAAATAGTACAGACATATACAGATGACGATCTCCAGGGGGTCCTTTGTTTCTGTATTCTTTAATTTTGTAGGGCATTTTTCTTTATTCTTAATTTTTTTTATCCTTCTATTATTCACTTTTCTTAATTTTATGGGACTGTATTTCTCTTTTATATTTATTTGACCCATTTTTCTGCAGAATTGGCCTACTGAAAACCCCATCTAGACCCTCACAGATTGTAATGTGTAAATGTAATAGGTGCAAAAAGGTATACACCAGGTATCGTGAACTTTGATCTTATGTCTTTTAGAACATGAATTGGCTTGTAAACACCTGGACCAGATTTCATCCATTTGTTATATATAATACAACATATTAGTTGTCATGCTTATCTCGAAATTTCGCACATGATCTTTTTTATTATAGCACATTAAATTCATATTGATAGATGCATTAATTTGATGCCAATTGCTTTATCTATGCGGAGTTTTCAACACAAAAGTCATTATTCTTAATCATTACCAATTATATATGTTATATAATTTGTCAAATTACATTTATCAAATTTCAACAATCAATTTCTCTCGTTTATTGTCATGTAATGGACACAAATGTTTGAACAACAAATAACTACTTGATGCAGAAATAATGTGCATAAAAGATCATCAAACTCAACCGTGATGCACTTCATAAATAGACTTTGAACCATCAATTTTATATTTACGACAACAAAGAAATCATGTTATTGACATTTAGTCAAGAGTTTGACACTAAAACTGTTATACTTAAGTACTTTATCTGAAGTGATTATTATGAGTACAGAAGAACGTGACAAAGATATTTTAAAATTGACGGACACTGTCATACAATAGTAACATTTATCTAAAGCCTTTTAAAAATCATTTACGTAAAAAAAAGCAAATTCATTTGCATTTGCATTCAGGATTTATCTGTATTGTTAAAATGTAAATATAATTCTACAATGCTTATGTTTTCAATGTCTACCCCGGCTTATATCCAGCTTAATTTTAAGCACTGCAACTTATTAAGATCGTTGCCCCGTACCACCCCCCCCCCTTTTTTTCGCTTTTCCCTCACCCCCACACTTTCATGTATGTGAGATACGTGTATACACACAGAACAAAGTAAGGGCATATATGCTTTTTTCAGTTGTTTTTTTATTGTTGTTAAATAGTTGAGAGATAAAATTTACCTGGAATGTTTCTTCAAATTTCCAACCAAACAATATGTATAATATGTATACAAAAATACAGTATATTCACAATTTTTTCCCGCACATTTTCATTGACTATCCATGGCGAATGACCCTCATTTTGCGCAGTTGAGTAATAATCGTTCATTTCATCGCCTATGACTCGTAAAGATCTTCCAACAAATTCAGGATATATTTGTTGTGAACTATCTTCCATTGTTTTTAGCCATTACATTCGTCAACATTTGTTTCTATGTCTGCTTCTGTCACATTTCCAACTTCCCGCGTGTCAAAACCAAAACATCATTTGCATATAAAAACAAACAAAGCCACGTGCATGGGAGAGAAATTTAACAATATGCGTCATTTCTTTTTCTATATATACTGATTCGTCATTATCGTAACCATAGAGATAAGCCGTAACAAGCTTCTAACAAGAAAGTGTGTCGCATGTCGAGACTATTTTTACAACATTAGACCATGATGCAATGTTAAATTTTTAATAGATGTTGGTTTAAGTTTTCCAAAGTGACCTAGTTCTATATTTTCATCGTTGCAGTTAATTGATATGCAGTTAGATCAATAAGTTTTAATATTACATGAGATGACTCACAAAAGGCATTAAGAAATTTACTTTGTTCGTTTAAAAAAAATTATAAATAGAAATCATAGGTCAAAATGTTTACACCTATTCGCTACATGTTTACGATTTGTTTGGAAGTGAGCCAACTTGTCATCAGACTCAATATGTCAAATAAATGACAGGGCTTCTGTCAAAACCGCAAAGTACTTCACAATTTTACTTATCGTGTTTGTCATAATAGATAGGTGGAGACTGGTGATATATTAGATTAATTCTTAAGATATGATAATGAGGCCTAACTAAGGGTAGATTGATCGTTTTCCATTTATTTTTCCGTTATTAATAATACCGAGGATTTTTTTTATCAACACTTTATATTATATTTCCTCATGGAAAATCAAGCTGAAAATTCCCGGTTATGTATTTTAATTTGTTTTAACTAAACTAATTTGTATAACAACTTTACATTAGAATAGTTAATACACCATATCAACATATGGCTCATTTTAAAAGAATAAATCAATTTAAAATTAAATACCATAGAAAAAGAAAAATGATACATTGGACCAAATACCTGTAATTATCTTTGCAGGAGGGAGAAGGGTTTTCTTCTCGGGATGAACATTTTTATCCGACTTTAATAAAATTTAACATGTTTTTAAATAGTAAGAAGAAAGATATTTTGGTAATCAGTGTAGAAGTAATTTATGTCCTCACTTCTGACGATTTTTTTGTATATAATATTTCCCATCTGAATCAAATTATCATTGAAAAAGATATGAGCAAATAATTGTTTTCTTCTTCTTCCAGCTTACGAGTCGAACTCTGCAGTAAAGTGTAATTGACTCGGGCAATTTTAAAACATGTACGTATGCATTGTAACTATTTTGATATTTTGATATATCTGAACGTCCATCCCTTCAATAGGTACATTTATAGTATTAATGTGTTCAGACAGCATGATGACATCATAATAAGTAATAAGTAATAAAAAACCTGTATACATTGGGTAAAAATGAAATAAAGTGTATGAGGAAAAATGATTTTCAAGTATAAGCAAATTTATTTGTGTGTCGTTCATAATTCATCAAAATTGCAGTTTGAGTGTTGAGTTTTGTTATATTACATCGAAATGTGAGTGAAGGGAATTCTAAGACCATTTAGTAATTCTAAACAAGAAAAGTTGTTTTCTACACTCGTTTATCAAACTAAAAGTATCACAGCTTTATTCATATGTACTTTGAAATTAATGAAACATAATAACGTTTTTGAACATCTAGCTAGTTAACGAGATGTAAATATTTAAAATACTTGAAAACCGCATGTTTATACATCTTTTTTGTTGTTGAAAATTTAAAAAGAAAAAGAAACTCATTTTAGACAAAACAACAACAACAAATTAAAGAAAGTCTGTCAAATGTGTTTCTTTATTAATTTACAAAACGTATAAAATTATATTTTAAATTGAATTATACTATTAGTTAATCTAGAGATGTATTGCAAAAAAAAACCCGTTTTAGAATACATTCGTATTAATAAGCTTTTCTTTTATTTACATTCCACAATGTTTCATCATCGACTTTTTTTGTTTATCCAATAAGTGAAAACTGCAAATTTAATTACAGCGAAGCAAAACCATGCCTTGAAAAAAGAATAAAGAATAAACGCATAGCTGCATCACGGAAATAGAAATACAATAATGTTACTTTAATAAACGGGTACAGTAGAGGTCGACTTCCTAACCCCGACACCTGAAATTAGATATAACATTTAAACTATGACAGCAGCGCATTCCTTACATACGAACAAAACACTTAATACGTTGCATCTGTCCGAAGCGCTTATACTCTAGATTAACCTTCATTCAAGCGCTCAAACTAAAAATAAATTGAAAGTCATAATTATAAGAGATACAGTAAGACTAAAAAATAACATAAAAAGTCAAATCATATGAGCAACTTTTTGTCGTCATCTTTGACAGAAATATTGCATACCAATTAATTAAATCTTGATGGCTTTCGATCAACTTTCGAAATAATGATCAATAAAGGCAACAGTAGTATTCCGCTGTTCGAAAGTCATAAATCGATTGAGAGAAAACAAAGCCGAGTTACAAACCTAATGTACTAATCTATATGTTGCAGTGATCAACTTAAAAAATATATATTCTCAGGAATACAAAGTAGGTTAGAAATATGCTTTTCTACAAGTAACATTATTGATAGGAGATTAAATCCCAAAAATAGTTTTTGTGTATAATTACTATATCAATTATGGTAGGACTATAGAAAAGTAAGTTATCAATCAAATCATGTCACTGCTCATATTAGCACTGGTCACACTCTGAGATTTTAAGTTTATGACAATGAACTAAAACTGAAGGAGGGGCGAGAAAGATACCAAAGAGACATTCGAACTCGTGAGTTAAAAATAAAAACTGAAACACTATGGCTAAAACAGAAAAGACCAACAGACAAACAGACAAACAGACAAACAATAGTACACAGCGCACACCATAGTAAACTAAAGACTGAGCAATACGAACTCCCCCAAAAAATGGTTATGATCTCAGGTGTTTCGGACGGGTAAGCAGATCCTGCTTTTCACGTAGCACCCGTCGTGTTGATCATGTAAGTACATAAGTCTAAATCGGTAGATTATATTTCTGGAACAGAGGACGGGGTTGTTGTTACGACATTTGAAAGATATCCGCAATCATATGTGAAATGGATATTTCATAACGGTCAACCAACTCGTGATGACGTCTGAAAAAAATTACGAAATGAGGAGAATTTTAATTTCACAATTTCGAACTCTTGGTTTAATAGCTTCCTTGTGAGCAGCAACCCAAAGTAAAGGGATAGGAAACACAATCCCTGGAATATCGTATCAAGTGTAGATATATACACCATATGCAGGAGCTGCAGGAAAGTCCTCCGTAGAAATGGAATGTTCACAATTGGGAAGCTGAAATAATCTCTTTTTTTCGTAAACCGTAAACGTAAATAAGTGGAAAGACTGAACTGTATCTGTTCTGTATTCTTTATCTAGACTTAAAACAAAAGAGTTCAACATTAATACCGAATTTTGATTATTAAGTAAGAGAATGCCATCAATATATCGGAACGTAAAGTTCAAGGATACTTTCCAAAACAGTGATGGAAGATCCAGTTCGTCATCTTTGGAGAACATTCCAAAGGAACATAAGACAGACCTATAATTCAAGGATTTCCTCAATGGTAAGGTCGTGGGGTATATGTTGAGTTTCCAATTGAATTCTCAATACCTAATGCATTTATCAAGCAGTTTATGTAATGCGATTTACACACACAAACGATGTTGTTTAGGTCTTTTTCTCCGGTGACAAACTAATTTTGTCATGGAGTTAGGACAGTGTCTTCAACTTCGAACTTTACTTGGCCTTTTTTTTTTATTCGAGTGTCACTGATTAGTCTTTTGTAGACGAAACGCGCGTCTGACGCAATTACAAAATTTCATTCCTGGTATCTATGATGAGTTTATTTGCAACATATTGGTCTTTAGTGATTGATTTAGCGGGGGTATTCATAGACCCATCCAGTTTCTTAATTTGATTTGTATCAAGGAACTCTCAGCCTTAAATCAAGAGTTTCTACGTCTTCTTTTTCGAGTTTAACCCATAACCTATTACCATGAACTTGCTGAGGTAAATTCTCCTTTCAATTATTTGTTGTTCTCCTATGTCCTTTCGATTTTTATGCTCTCAACGGTTAACGCTGTTGCTTTTGCTCCAGGCAAACGTATTATATCTAAGGGTTTCTAACCTTTTGATCTCGACTGTGCCGAACGAAGGTTATTATATAGAACCAAGTGTCGACACCAGTCACGAAAAAGGGTATTTTCTGTTTTTCTTAAGTTTTATCAGGAATGGAGCCAATGTATCGAAACCGCAGTTGGACAGACCAGTGATTGTTTTTTGTTAATATCACCATCTGTTGTCATCTCCACATTACTTTACTGAGCTGATAGGTAAAATGTGATATTTTGTTTTATGTAGTATGGTAACATTGCTCTGCTTTTGTTGATCCTTCTTCTATATAGATAGAATTGTGTGTAAATGAGTTTGTATTGCTTCGTTGTAAGTTGTCTTTGAGGCTATTACACGAATGGTTTTTTTCATTTGTTCTAGATTGCCGAATGTTATCAAGTCAAGGTAGATACAACAAACACATGTATTCACGGCATGTTATAATTTATCTGTTGCTGTAAGTATGACGATTGAAAGAATATATTCCTGGGAATACTAAGTCGGCTAGAAATTTGCTCACCTTGCAATTAAAACAAAATCAACTACTATGTGTAGCTGAGTCTTCTTATCCTTTCAAAGCACCCGATATTATCCCTAGTTTTGATGGGTTTTCTTTTGCTAAGTCTTTAATTTTCTATGTTGTGTTTTGTGTACTGTTTGTTTGTCTGTTGTTTTCTTTTCGAATTTTAGTCATGGAGTTGTCATTTTATTTTCGATTTATGAGTTTGAATGTTCCTCTGGTATATTTCGTCATTTTTTTTTAAACTAACATTATTTTCAAAATAAACCGAACAATACGCGTCGAAACGGGAAAAATATTGAAGACACTTCTTAAAATAACTACGAAGTTAATTATTTATGTCCTTGGTAGAAGGATGTTATGTTGAAAGACTAATACTAACACAATTTCATATACATGCCTTCTATTTCTGAAACGTTAGTTTTTTTAGAAGTTTCAGTTTATCAAACTATTATTAACCTCCATAAAACTTTATATTTGAATTATTTAAAATTTATAAGTTACTCATAACTAGTCAAAAGACAGATTTATAGTACACTTGTCCTAGTTTTGAAGATACATATATCGTGAATGATACCGTATAATGATATCGACAATAATTTTTGAATACTTTTACGGTTTTTATGGTATCAGTTTTGATACTTGCTATTTCGTTCGTGATTTAACAAGAAATGGCGTCTCAAAAACGAAATACAAATGTATATAAGATATTAATCTTTATTTAACCTGTTATAAAGTCCAGATATTTATAAATTCAATTTTACAAAATTTTGGAAGAACTTTCTACGATTTTCTATCCTTTATTAAAGAAAATGTTAATTGTCAGACATAGAACAAACAAGAATACTATTAGAATAACGTTGAATGTCAAATAACGGAGATCTTCTTTAAAACTGTTTTCTTCTTGAGATTTTTGCACAGGAAATATTAAGAAGCAATAATTGAGAATTAAATCAAACAAACTTTCAATATTATTTACAATAAATTCTATAAAACAGGTATATATACAAGACAAATGTTTGATTAAAATACAGAACAAAAGGTGGATATGTCTTCATTTTTGTAAGTACAATGTATGCTCAATATAAAACAGCTGATGTCGAAGACGTTGAAAAAAAAGGATGCCACTTGACACAAGCATAAAAGAGAAGAAAAAAACTGAAGTCATCTATAACAGTTCCGCAAGTATCACTTTATTTACAATACAGTTTTTGTGTATTGATTAGACACTCTTCGGGATGTCACATAACAGAAACGTAATTATAACTTCTTGATTCAAATGTTGGAACCGACATAATACAGTTAGCAAATGGTCCAAAAGAATATAAAGTCGAAATGTTTTGAACATAATAGAGACTATCAAAATATGTGGCAGTTTTACACATGTTACAGGTGCTCTAGTTGTTGTCAACTACTAGTATATCGATTATAATATTCTATGCCACATTTTCAACACCTTTGTTAAACACGGATTGGGTTCGTCGAAACTAATAATAAGTTCACAATTATTTTTTTAAGGAGTGTCTTATTAAAAAAAATAGCAGTGGTGTAGTTCTCTATCTTTTCCTTATTAATGCTACCTTTTGGTTCTATTTATTTTTTAAACAAAAGGGTCTCCATCGAAAAAGATCAACTTTCAATTAATTAGAAAAGTGGCAATAGATATAAAGTCGAAAAAAACTACTAAAGCTAAAGCGTAAAACGAATTGCAACGAAACGACAAACAAGACAACAGTACACAAATTAAAAACATTCAAGACTGCGCGGTAAAACATAGAGTCACAGGTGCTCTGGCAGGCTGAACAGATGTTGATCTACTATGGGCACTTATCACGTTGTTAGTTATAATTACACATTCATGGAGATGACTCATTCGAGAATGTCAAACTCGAAGATATCATGACACAGTTGCTATTACGACAATTCGCCGTTTCAGAATCGAATGCATTCTTGGTAATATTTTCAAAAATGTACACCAAAACGTTGTGATTGGTTAAAAACGTCCTAAACAACTGAAATTCAACCGATTCGTGACTACTATTTTTATGTTGGGTTACGAACAATAAAAATACCCATGGTCCTTTAGATTCTGAAACGGCCAATGGGTTAGCGTTGTTTATTTTTCAGTTTCCTATGTTATGTTTTGTATACTGTATTATTTTGATATTGTGCTGCATTCTGTAACATGGCATTGTAAGTTAATTTGTTGCTTCTTATGACTTTCACAATGTCTTTCGCATCTTGTGCCTCCTTTTTGGGACATAACTATAAAAATAGATAGTTTAAAAAAGTTATGTTATAAATCATATCATTACCGAATCACTGCTTTCGTATATCATTGGCACTAACAAGTATCTGATTCGACTCTAGGCTAGGTAATAATATAACATTGGAATAACCTTTATCAGAAACGGACAAACCCAGAACTCAGACTATGTGAGAAGATATATAACCGAAAGGAACAACATAATAGACAATCATTATCTATCGATTTGCCTGAGGAAGAACGAACATTATTTCTGTAATGATTTTTGAAATTATACACGGAACACAGAACATTTAAGAAACGTAACCTGGAATTTGTTTCTGTCAATCAATTCATGACCTATGAAAACCGGTATACTACTGTTGCCTTTATATAGAATAAATGGTGTCAATACTACAGCACTGATTACAGCTGGTAATACCTTTCGGAGTTAGGCATACTTTAAAACTATAGCGTTGCTTACAATGCAATCTGTTTTGGTTTCTAGTCATTTTATATATATACATACGATTTTGTGAATGAATAATTCGTGTGCTATGAATTTTTTTAAAAAAAGGTGGAAAAACGTTTTAATCATGCATGCATTGTACCTGCAAATTTAAACCTATTTTGCTTTTCGAAAAGCAATTAGTCTGTTTATACCCTTCTTTCATTTTGATATCAGTTCAAACCTTTTGGAAATAGTCCTTTTCTATAGTGTAAATGAATTGTTTTGTATAGAAATTTATTAACAAAAAACAGTCTTGTCTTATTTGAGATATAGTTTATGTTATTGTTACAATTTTTGTAGATCAAACATATCAGTTTATATAATTTTCATTTTTATTAAAATATCAATGTATTAGTTCTTCATTGATTTTACACCGTACGATATCAATATACTTTTGTGAATGCCTTTAACCCCTATATATCTGAAACCCCTCCAGCACCGACGGGAGTCATTAGCACACGTTTTAAAGGTATGTTGTTTATTAATTATGTAAAATTTGTTCTTTAATTACATTAGTTAAGGCGTTGGTTTATCATCAAAACAAATGCATTGGTTCTTTGTTTTTATTTTTATTAGAGGCATAAGTGTTTTTTAATCCCAATTATGTCGAAGAAAACTTCACTAGATATGTCTAATACTAGTAACCACTTGTTGGTACTAAGCACCAATTATTAAAGAAAACTTTATCTTTGAATCGTCGTTACATTATTATGATTTAACTAACGTGTTTATAACAGTATGACGAGAGTTATATTTCTTTGTGCACTTACAATCAGCAAAATGTTCGACAATTAAACCTAGTTTGTTTTAAAAGAAGGTCAAAGATACTAGAGAGACATTCAAACTCATAAGTCGAAAATAAACTGACAGCGCCATGTCTAAAAGGAAAAGAAAAAAGACAAACAGTTGTACACAAAACACAACTTAGAAAACTAAAACCCGAGCAACACGAACCCCAGTGACTGGCGTGCTCCAGAAGGGTATGCAGATCCTGCTCCGCATGTGGCACCTGTCATGTTAGATAGTAAGTATTAAGAGAGATCCTGGATCATGAGGCTGAACAATTTCAAAAGATAAAAGTATGACCATGCTTCAGCTCATAGGTGATATATATTATTCAATAAAACTTTAATCGTATATCCATCGTGATATCGTCATAAGGAACGCTAAATACCCAAGAATGTATAAGAACCAAGACAGGTGAAGAGCTATATGACAACAAAGTACAAGTCCAAGGAATACAGACCACAATCATTCCTAAAGGAAACACGAAAACGACGAACAACAATCTACGATACATTACATGGTACACTGACAATTTGCAGAATGAAGAACACGAATGTCATTTAAATCTGGCGGACACAAATGGTTAATAATTCCTTCTGTACTATTGTCAAATAAAAAGGTAAAACATTACTTCAAATATAGCTAAATTGCCAGTTCGAATGTTATATCGAGAATGAGTTTATTTTTTTAAATAGTTTGAAATCACATGCAGAGCAAATCCATTTGCAAAAAGCAAAATTATAAGTGCCATTAGGAAAATACGATGAAAAGGATTAACCATAAATTAAATATATGAGATTATTATTCATAAAGCAGATTATTGATATGGATGACTTTTTTCATGCATTTTATTAATCAGAGAACTGTCTGTATGATGTATTGGATGGGTTTAGTTTATGGCTAAGTAATAGTTTGATTCACATAATATTATTTGGCATGTAGTTTTTATCTTAATTGAATGCCACGGTACTTATTTTGGGAAAACCCAGTTTTTAACAAAAATGAGAAAAAAGAGAATACCTATGACGCGGTTTTTTTACAAACGGTTATAACAAGATAATTTGAGTTATTTTTAAAACTTGTTTTTTAAGTTTGATATTGTTTAAGAAGATTTACCTTTTCTGTAGTTTAATTTTCAGGACAAAGTTAAAGAGTATGTTTTACATTTTTTTTTACAATATAAGAATATTCTTTAATCTTGAAGCTTTTAAACTAGAGATTTGATAAGAAGAAAAAACAATAATTGGGAGATAAAAGTTGCATACGGTTATTTTATCAACACGAACTTACTATATCGGTCCTTTTTATAAGCCATCAGTTAATGTAACATGCTAGGCATTTTAATCTTTTGAGAACAACATAAAATATTGTTTTTTATCTATGTTCAAACGTAATTGATGTATAAACAATACTTTAAAAAATTGTATTGCTTTAATACCTTGTTACGATTAAAGGATTATGCAAATAAAGGAAACAAGCGCAAGTGTATTGTCATATAGATCAACAAAATTAGACGCTGTTAAAATCAAATACAATTTAATCTTCCTTTAATTTGCCAATTTTACACTTTAAAATAGCTTGACTTGATAGTTTGAATATCCTTCGGATTTTTAATAAAATCCCATCCCCTGTACAAACTTAAGAATACCCTTTCAAAATGCATCACGTGCATCGTTACTAAGCAGACGTTAATTGTAAGGAACACGTCTATAAAAACGGTTATCCTTAAACGATTAACAGGCTAATTGCTACTTAAAGGCATAAATTGTTGCATTATAATTGATTTTCCGACATAACCTCGGACTTTCTACGTTATATAATATGGACTTTCCAGAGAACACGTGTGCTCAATTATTCCCTGTGCTGATGCTATAATAGGAACGTAATTACTATCACGACTTCTCCGTTATCCTTATAAATGATCTTTTCTGAACTGTTATTATGACATTGTTAGAAAAACCACTATTTTCAATTAATCAAATGCTAATTTAAGAACTTTTCAGATATTCCATTTTCCTAATTGGAATTAATCATGTCTAATAGTAGTTGAAGCTTATGCACTTCATTCAACTAAAACGTTGGTTTTTGAAAATAGTGTTTTAGTAGGTATCCCAAACAAATCATTTTTTTAAATTATGTTGGCAGTCAACATAAAATAAAAAAAAAAATAAAAAAGAATTGCAAAACTGTTAATTATGGTGTCATATCAAATCAATTTCATATCAATAAAAATCGATAACGATAACAAAAGAGCATGCTAAATAGAGAAAACGCCACAATAGTAGACCGATGTTAAAAATATTTTTTTGATTTAAAAAATAAAACACGAAAGAATCGCGTTAACTGGAAGCGGAACTAGAACGGATGCCAAGAACATCCCGTTCCCCTTTCAAGAACGTGACCTACCAAATTAGACTATTTACCGGCTTTGTAAAAACATGAGCAACACGACGGGTGCAACATGTAGAGCAGGTTCTGCTTACCCTTCTGAAGCACCTGAGATTACCCATATTTTTGTGGGGTTAGTGTTGCTGTTGTACCCCTATTTGTGATATGTGTTCCTACTGTGTCTGTTTTGTTCACACATCGTTGTCAATATAATGAATTTTGATGCGATTGTCATACAAGGGAGAAGTTTAACTAGCTTTAAAACCAGGGTTAATTCACCATTTCTACATAAGGAAATGGCTGTACCATTGCAGGAACATGACGGTTTCTATCAATTCGTTTGATGTGTTTGGGGTTTTGATTTTGCCATTTAATAAGGGACTCTCAGTTTTGAATTTTCTTCGCAGTTCAATATATTTGTGAGTTTACTTTTTTCCTAAAAAGTAGGAAATAGTACACGATCGATATAGCTACCGTGCAAACGACTATCCGATGTCTAAGGTTCAATAAAACCTTGGTGTAGCAGGTGAACGAATGAAGAAGTATTTCATAGTTATTCCATTGCAATGGTTGAGTCGCCATAATGATTTTATGTGAACCTGATTTTTTGTCTGTCTTTTCATAAAAATGTGAAAAATATTCTATAGATGTCTTGGGTGAAATAAGAATGCCTTTAATCGTACTTATGTAATTTCATAAAGTGATATGTTTCTCTTAACTACTGATACATTTCAAAATTTATTTTTAAGATGCTTTTGAATCTTTAAGCAAGTGAGTTTTAGGTAATTGCGTCTTGTAATAAAATAAGTTTTATAAGTTTTTTAATCATAGTTCCAACCTTTTTTGTGTTTTTTAGACTGCATTTTCACTTTGAGTCGGTTTTTTTTTTTTTTGTATTTCCATTGTATTGCGAGTCTTTCTTTTATCTATGCGTTCTACTTGACTAAATGCTGGTGACAAATATATCATGCATGTTCAAATTAACGCTATAAACTATAGGTAGATCCTGATATAAGAGGAGGATCGAAATAAAGGTATGAATTTAAGACTGTGTTTGAAAACTAATGATTTATTGGATAGAGACATAAATTTAGTCTGCAACAGGACATATTGAGCCCTGAAAGAGTTGCAGCACTCTCTTTACATCAGGCATCAATTAAACAGCCTTATTCCCGTCTATGCATCACTGCTAACTTATACATTCCGCAGAGCCATATGGAATCCTCATTTCCTCTATTTGGCAGGGGGTCTACTGCTGTACGACGGAAGACCACAAGTGCCCATGTTTCTATTCAACAGTTACCCTTGTGGACAAAATCTTTATGATACAGTTATATACTCAAACAACACAATTTTCTCCACCTCATTTGATTAAGTGCCGTTCATAAGTTTTTCAGATAATTCAACATCTTGTTGTTTTGTACAGTTAATACAATTTTCTGACCAATCTGAACGTAGACTATACATAATGATATCCTAATTAATTGCAAGAAGAGAGTCTGAACAGATCTGAGTTAACTACAGAGGATAAATATGAAAATTTTACTGAAGGACTGATCAACGCTCTTAATCTATTGTAAAGTATTTTCAAGTGTGTTCAAAACAAAATGATCGTTTCAGTTCTACATCGATTTGCTATTTTTTTCCATCAATATCGTCAGTGGGTTTTTTTTCCTCAGAATTCTGGTCCTTTACGTATTAAAATCAGTGTTTTCTCCGCGGTTGTAATGTTAGACATGTAGGGCATAGTGAACTAACCATATGTTAACCAGATATTCCATCGTTGGGCACTGTTTAGTGACTCTAAATGTCTTTTTCAATTATTGGATCATAACTTTTTTGACATATTAACGTTAATTTCATGTTTTGTATATGTCGGATTCATGTTTAATTCATCAGGTATGCTGCTGATCAAACCCGTGTAAAGATATGTGAAAAAAATAACACGTTGCCTACCCTGAATCAGGATCTGTGTACCCTTCCGAAGAACCAAAGATAACTGTGGTTTTTGATTTGGTTGTTGCGCTGTCTAAAGATTACTTTTTTGTGTTAATACTGTTGTTTGCTTCTTGGTCGGTTTTTGTTTGTTACTATGGCATTGTCAGTTTGTTTTCGACTGATGAGATTGACTTTATCTTTGTAATATTCTACTTTTCTTTTGAGGCATCAGCGGCATTAAAATCAAAAAGGACGCAACGCATTATTAGAGCTTTCTTTCCATAGTTGCTATTTTATTTACATGTTTTGCAATTCAATCTATCGCTACTGCTAACAAAAAAGTATCCATAGATGCTTTATATTCACAAGCACCCGTATATTACAAATCATATGGTATTTTGAAAACGAATTAGACACTTGTTTTAGTGGTTACGGCATGCGTTCTACGCACATGTTTTTAAATACCTTTTAAAAACTCAGTCAGCATACCTAATGCATGCTGAATATCATATATGCGACATTGTACATCCCTTAATTGATCTATTCAAGCAACTGATCCAAAACGGTTGTGGTCACTTTAATCAGTTGAGATTGAAAATTGAAATCCACCATTTTCTACAAAATAAAATGCCTGTACAGAGTCAGGAATATGACAGTTTTTATCCATTGGTTTGATGTGTTTGATCTTTTGATTATGTTATTTGATAAGGAACTTTCTTTTTGATACTTTCTCGGATTTCAGTATTTTTGTGATATTACTGTTTTGATGAATAAAATCGAATGTTTTCTTTTGCCTCGATTTATGGACCCTGTTTGAAACACTGAATTTGGATTTTGTCTCGATTTATGGACCCTGTTTGAAAAACTGAGTTCAAATTCAAATTTTCAAACAGGGTTCATAAATCGAGACAACATTCGATTATATTCACCAAAAATAGTAAAATCACTACTTCTGTTTTTGTCTTTTTAATACTTTTTGAAATAAACCTTTTCAATCATTAACAGTATAGATTACAAATCATTGACAATGAAAATGCTACTTTGAATATTTGAAAATAAGGACAATAATAATATGGTACTTACGGATAGATAAGGACATACACTGAAGTAAATAAAAAATCTGGTTATAATTGTTTTTTAATCTTATATAGAAAGATTTAATATAATTAAATAATAAAAATAATAACTGGTAAAATATACTACTTTACTTTGCTCACAAGTGTCAATGAATTTATATGAGATTCCGTGTGTGAAACCTTAAAAGATCTATAGATTTTAATACGAACGAATTTGGACGGATGTGTATATTTGGCACAATAAAAATATTATACGATGAAACAAAAACAAAAAAGGTAGACTTTTTTATACAATAATAATTTCTCAAAATCATATTAACAATACCAAATGAAAATCATAGAAGAATGAACATATCTTATTTCCTCAACTTATTTGACACAAGAGCAATTTTCAAGATATTTTTACGTATGCAATAATGTTATTCAGTCCCTTATGCCTTCCGACTTTTTACAAAAATCTGTAATATAATACTGCCTTACTTTTTCAAACGTGTTTAAATTACAAACTTATAGCCCTGAATATTTTTTTTTTTAAATTTTGTGGATAATGTAAAAGTTAGGATTTTGTTTTTAGAATATTCAGACTTCATAATATATCTTAACGGGGATGAATTGAAAACTACCAGTTCACGATAGGAAGAATACATGTCTTGAGTTCCGAGCTAACTTTCAGCTTATGGACGGAACTAGCATTTCTGTCACAAATTTCCCAGACCGATTTTGCAGCTAGATGTTTCAAAGGTTGAATTGTGTTACTTTGCCGTTCTAATTCTTTCTGTACCATAGTGATATACTTTGCGGTCTGTTCTATTGGTCTGTAATGTCTGTTTTTGAATAGTCGAAGGGCATCTTTTATAGATTTTCTCGACATGTATTTGCACATTTTAAGCATAATTTCAACATCATTCACGTGGTCGGGTTTTCTAATGTATGGAGCTATCTGGCTAAGTTTGTCTAACAGACCGTCTAAATATGTATTAATTACATATTTGTCATTTAATTTATAATTAGCGTCAGCTCCATAACGCAGTAGGAACCGGAATACAGTTTCATCAACTCCTATCGCGACACTTGTTTTAGCATACTGGTGAAGAATTGGTCCTAAAACACTATTCCTATGTTTGGATGAACGCGCATTTTTGTTAGTTTTTGCAGCATGTGAAAGCAATGCTTCACCACATTCTAGAACAAATTTTACTGCCAATGAAGCCGATTCCAAAAACTCTGAATACGTCTCTACTGTTTCCAAAAGGCAGTGCATTGCTGATAAAAAAGATCGTCTTCCAATCAGAGATTTCTTTCCTTTAGAATTCATAGTCTGTTCATATTTACATTCATCAAAGTTTGCGTTTGCGCCTGCTTCCAGTAAAATGCGCACACATTCAATATAGTATTGCGTATTGATAGAGTCATGCATGCACAGCGAATTACATAATAAACTATACAACGGATACGTATTTGTTGGATCTTTGACGCAGACGTCATATTTGTGCTTCACGAGGACGGTTGTCACGGCAGGTAAGCTTGCATAGCCGCCACGGCCGAATTCCTTTCCTGAACTGAAAGTATAAAGCATATGAAATGGGTTTTTCCCTTCAAACAGGTCACGTGTCTTTACTTTTGTTTCAAGAAGAAGATCAAGACAGGAAGCTCTGGCACATCTTACTGCTATTTCAATAGCTTCTCGCACATCATCATTTTGATATTTATGTTTGAGCAAGTATCGTAGTGCTTTTTCGGATCCATCTATTGTCGCTAGTGCAATATATCCGCTGTTATTGTGTTCTGGGTTTTTCTTTAGAACGCAAATATTTAATATTTGATGAACACAGTCCATGTGCTTGTTTAATGCGGCAACATCTAAAGGTGTAACCTGAAAACATATCAAATAAAAACAAGTTATAAATTGTAAATATTAAAAAGTGAAAATGAATTTATAACGTATAGCCTATAGGATCTTATTTGCATCATGGTATTTGTATGTTCAAAACAAGGGGGAAACACAATAGATTCACACGACACTTAAAAAAATTAAATAATAGCCAAATCCCTAATAAGACAAAATAAGCAAGATCTGCTACACCATAGCGAAATGAGCGATTACGCCGATGATACTATATATCGGTCTTCATAATAGACATCGTACAGCAGCTATAAACATTGCATTATCGTCTGATATTTTCAGCCCTTATGGTGTTGTCATTTAAATAGATATGTAGCCATTGTAGAATTTCTAAGAAAACTATACTTCATTTGTAAGACCAAAGTAGCTTCCTTACTATCAGACAATTTTAGGAGTTTAAGAAGATCCCTCAAATTTTCTTTATATCGAAAAGGCGGTCAAGTTGTTTAAACAAAAAGATGATAAAAATTCAATCTATATGTATAAGAGCTACGTATTTTAAGATTGAAAGAGTAGCATAAACGAAAAGTTTGATATTGTTGAAATGATTTATAGTATATGAGTTGGGTTTTTTTTTGTCGAAATTAATATCAAATATTGCTTTGTAAATTTTGACATGTATGCCTATATAAAAATATATAATATGATTTGTGGCGCAAATGAAAGAATTTTTGGCGCAACTGAATTTCATTTTGATGGCATCATGCAGGCTTGACTAAAACGATTGATTGATTGATTGATTGATTGATTGATTGATTGATTGATTGATTGATTGATTGATTGATTGATTGATTGATTGATTGATTGATTGATTGATTGATTGATTGATTGATTGATTAAAAAAGCCAAGCGGTATGTTTTCTTTTTTAAAACAAAGCAGACTTCGGTGGTGCCCCTGGTATTGTCTTGATTATATATATTACCTTTGATTGATTTTCTAGCTTTATACATAAATTTTTGTCATCTCTGTTCATCACATCGGGATAGATTAGATTTGTCATCGGTCGATTATCGTTCGGACGATGAGTCAGGATTACACCAAGAATAGTCCTCAACCCTAGTTTGGCGGTCAGGTGTAGATACGGGTTGTATTTTGGTTGATGCGATTCATTAAAATATCGATGTGACAAAAGAAACTCCACTGCTTCCGAGCTGTTGAGAATAATACAATGATGTAAAAGGTCAAGGCCATTGTCATCAGTCCAATCGACGATGTGTCGAGGTTTAGATTCTCCTAAATAGTGACGCAATCTGTCAGGAGGCGCACGTCCTTTGACTGCGTCAATAAAATGTTCAATTGTCTTTTGTATATCTGTGTTCCCATTCAGTGCTGACATCGTCAAGATTTGTCAATCAGGCTGAAATAGAAATATAAATATATAAATGCGTACATGGTAAGTACAACATAGCCGAAAAGAGTATATTGTGCATTTTTCGGTTGCATTTAAAATCAATCACAACTCTACAACTCTAAGATCCCATTATATTGAATTGATAATCCTTTCTGTCTTATTTATTCATTTTTGTCCTAATATCTTGGTATGGCAACTGTAGCATTCTGAAAGATTTTCTTTATATCATATACACATTTGACAGTGTACTAGTTCATAAAGGTTAGAGACGTATTTAATGAGAAATTCTGCATGTCACTTAATCATACAAAAGACGTACCAAAAGACGTAATGATTGTAAACTTTTACAAGGTTCCTTTTTTGTCTATTTCATTTATGATTTACATTATCTTACATTAAAAACTAACGAAAAAAAAGTCAAATTAACATGTATACAGAATATATGCTTAATGTTTAGTATTGAGATTCTGTAATTGAAAGACCGAATTTATTCCTTGAGTGGATGCATTATAATATGATTTAATATAATCTAATAAAATGCAGGTGAAAGTTTATTGACATTCAAGAAAAGGTAATTAACATTTGTGCAGGTAGACTTAATCTTTTAAGCAGAAAGTTAATATTTCAATCATTCTGTGTGTATTGAATGAACTTAAATTTTTGAAAAGATTGAAAAACACCTTTGTATCTCTTATCTTTACAGCTCAATGAAAGCATTAATAAACATAATTAAAAATTCTTTAAATAAGATTCAGAATGGAAACGGGGGCAGCAGCACGACTTAAGAGCAGAAAACACCCCAAGGCCAACATAGGGTCTTCAACACAGCGAAAATTATATGGCAATCATACCACATCTAATAATATATGTATGAAATTTAAGCAAATTGTAGATTTACTGATTTCGATTTGAGACTCAAAAAATTCCAATGCAATTGTAAGGTAAAAGATCGATTTAGCCTTTCCCGCCATTTTCTATTGATTTTAAAAAAATCTTGAAAAATTAAAGGAGCTCCTTTTTTGTTTTGGTTCTTAACTAATGTTCTTCTAATTAAAGTATCTTAAATTTTAGATTTTGTTTAATATCACATAAGTACATCCTTAATGTCCCACGTCAAAAATTTATTTTTAATCGATGAAAGCATAGCAAGCCTCATTAAAAGGCCATTAGATGTTCAGCTTCGCACAAAAGCTTAAGGGACATGACCTGTCTTGAAGTACATGCGACAACAATGGCAATGTATTTGTCCATTAATAAACATATACTAATAAGAGCAATATTCAGTTGATAATATCTTTATATTTCATTTATAATTTGTAAAATAATGGATTTTGAACAGAATCAATTTTTCCATAAATGATTGATTGTTTCTGATTTTTAACTATTTTGCACTCGACGTACATGTACTTTATAACAAAAACTGAACAACTTGTCAAGTTAACTAGCTATATATATGGTATATCAGGAATAATAAAACAAAATCGAGATTTAACTACATCCATTTTATTTCAACCGTCAAATTGCGTTGACTATATATATAGGAAAAGGAATGATTAGCCAATAAGGGCGCTGGACATTTTCGCAAAAAAAAATTAAAACTGCTAGGGGACATTTTAGCGCAGACTTTACAGCCCATTTAGCGCAAGATTAATCCGTTGACCCTTTAAATTAAATAAATATAACATATAATTTATTGCGTTTCGTCCATCTTAGGTTTGAAAGAAAGTATGAACTAAAGAAGTTGTGGAGTAGAAATCGATGAGACAGCAAACCAACGATGAAAAAATAACTAAAAAGACATATATATATATAGATATGTCATTAATCTCTCAGATATTAGAGAAAAAAATAGTATAAAACGCGTGACTGTCGTGATATTTCCCCTTTTCTTTTTGTTTTAAAACTTCTCTTTTTTTAATTATGGAAACATTTTGAAACATGCGTAAGACGGTTATTTTTGAGAATTTTTTTTCAAAAGAAGCCGTTCCTGATTTTTTTTGCAACAGATTCCTATATCAGAATATGTTTATATGAAGATTCCTATATCAGAATATGTTTATATGAAGGCAATTTTGGTTTTCAAATACGACTTTCAATGAAGTGACATGTCTGCTCTTAATCTCTGAAGCAACAATTCATCTTATTATTTGATTAAATTGCAATATTATTATGATTTAGAAGAAAAAGTTGAAATTTTACCGAAAAATAGCCAGTCAATTAAGTTAAGCAAAACTATCATTCTTGTTGTTAAATTTCATAAGTTTGTCATATTATAAACTTGTTAAATTAAATGTCTTTAGTTGATTATTATCAACGTAACAACAAAAAGAACGGATAACAAGAGGCTGTCACAATGACAGCAAACCGGATTTATTAACATTTATTTGTGTCCTGGCAATATCACAAGAACCATTACTGATGAACGGTGAAAGTGAAAATCAAATTTGACCTCCATTTTGTCATCAGTATCAACATATCAAAATTTGAAAAGCTTAGATTGAATGGTTCATGAGTAAATGCAATAAAGTGAATGGAAACGCCATTTTACGATCTTTCAAGAACTCCTGAACGGTAAAAGTCAAAATCGTCATTATTGAACTTGACCTCTATTTTGTCATCAGTAACAACATATAAAAATTTCAAAAGCTTTGGTTGAATGGTTCATGAGAAAATACACGGACACGACTTGAAACACCATTTTTCAATCTTTCAAGAATCATAACTCCTGAATGGTTAAAGTCAAAATCGTCATTATTGAACTTGACCTCCATTTTGTCATCAGTAACACCATATTAAAATTTGGGAAGCTTTGGTAGAACAGTTCATATGTAAATACACGGACACGATTGGAAACTCCATTTTTCAATCTTTCAAGAACCATAACTCCTGAACGGTAAAAGTCAAAATCGCCATTATTGAACTTGACCTTCATTTAGGTGTCAGTAACAACATATTTAAATTTTAAAAGCTTTGGTTGAACGATTCATGAGTTAATGCACGGACAACATTTGATTGCCGCCCGCCCCAAATCAATAACCGACATTTTTGTCACAAAAATCCGGTTAAAAACCAAAAACAAATCAAACTTTTTTGGTACTTTGTTTAGTCCTCCTTGGAAGGGAAGAAGCTTTTTAAGTGGAGAACAGACGTTCTTTCAATGTTAGTCATAAAATATGTTATCCTTCAATTTGATAGAAAACAAACGGGTGTATCACTCAATGACACAAAATCAGTCCATGCACAGCGAGAGAAAGAACACACGTAAAGCAAAGAAAATGTGCTTTTATTGTTATGCTTCATCTCGTAGTCACAGTGGGATCTTAATCACAGAGCAAAAAAAGTCCTCACCTCACTGCAAGATTAAAACGGCCACTAGTACAGACTTGAGCGAAGTTCTTTACAAAAATAATTTGGATAGACTTAGTTAGACGAAATACTAGATAAAAATTTGAATCGCAGAATTTAAAAAAAAAACCCAACAACAAAAAAACACAACAATATTGCATTGGATTGAAATTTAAAAAAAAACAGAAGGTTACAGGCTTCGGATCGAAAAGGTAATACATAAGACTAGACTGCTAATAAAGTCATCAATGCTAGCGCTTTGCTCTCACCCATTCAAAAAAAGTAAGAAGAAAGAAAATATATTATCAAAGGTTTACCCAAGCAATCGTGTTGCCTGAAAGAGTATCACAAACTGTATGATCCCATTCTATAAAAAAAAGAATATGAATAAAACTCTTAGACAGTATAATTTTATGACAATCTTCTTAAAGTTTAACTCCTAAAATATTAGCAAATAATAACTGAACTTACCTAGAAGAAGTATCTCAATATTAAACTTCAACAAAACACCAGGGGAGTGCGAGGAGTATTTTATTATAAGTTACGTAAATATTGCATAACATCGATAACAACATGCGATATTAAAAAACGTGTATTTAACTTGTTATTGAAAAACTTAATGTTAGTATTGTGCTAATTGACAATTTTCAAGTGGAGTTCATGGACTGATTTGCTGACAAATCAATAGAGATCAATTCTAATAATTGTTTATAATGCGTAATGGAAAAATCAGAAAAAAAATAATGCAAATTTTGAGGATTTTATGGCAACATATTCTATATATGTGGGGGTCTGGATGGGTTAACACAAATAGGAGTAATAAAATTAAAAAAAAGAAAGAAAAAAAAACAATACAGATAATTTAGCCAAACATATAAAAAATAAAGGAAGAATGAACCAAAACTCAAAATTAAAACCCGCTCTACACAATGAAGTATATGTATCAGATCTCCGCACTATAGCCTTTTTGTGCTGCTGCGGCTTTAAGCAACAACCAGTCAATCAATCAATCATATTATAGAATTAGAACACTAAACGTATAGGGATAAATATTGCAGCTGCTTAGAAAAATGATGTTATTAAATGTTTAAAATGTAGTCTTTATGGAAGAGAAAAAGGTATGTATGCTATCTTGTGCGCTTCTCGTGTTTCCTGGATAACACACGATCCCAAAGTTTGCAAAGTTTAACAAAACTTATAAAATTAACCGAAGACTTAAATTTTAAATCGGCCTAAACTGCTTATAGTTAACTTTCCTTGAGAGAGTTGTAACTTTAGTTTTGCTAAAAATTAATTTTGGAAAAACGTCTTTTAGATTGTTTCTGTGGTACTAGAATTTCTGGCTAGAAAAATATATGAGAATGAATGTTAAACTGAAAGAAACGCGTAGAAAAAAAAGAAATTATTTTACAACACTTATGTTTCAAGTGTTTGCTTTTAAACATATATATTTTGAGTTGCTGGACGAAACGGTTTTCTACAATGCCTATAGATTGTTGTTTGCAATCAGCCAAATTGTATGCCAATAACAGCCTCGTTTTTCGTCATGTTTCTTTAGCTCGTACAACATTTTTTTTTATTTTCCGACAACGAACATATAATGGTATATTTCATTTGAAAGCATACAACATCTCCTTATTCTATATGAATGTATTTCATTGCAAATCATATTCAGTCATTTAACGAAATATCATCAAACAAACAAATTTATATAACTCGTTTTAATGCAACCTTTTAAGATTGTACCTTTTCTAATGACATTTTAATGACTTTAAACGAACTTTTCCCTTTGAAATGTCACTTCATATAACTTAAAACAAATTACAGACTTTAAGGATACATTAGCAATGTAAATTCTTGTCTACGTATGTGAAAATTTAAAAATTGCGAATTCAAGGTCTCATGCAAGCACGGGAGAGCAAACAGAGGAAGACAAGTCTTAAATAAATGCGACGATACCATTACTTTTTGATCAATTACTACTTTCCAAATAAATTTGAATCAGATACATGTTTAAAAAATAGGTGACTAATCGATATTTTTACTACCCCCCTCTTCTATTTTTATAATATTAGGGTATGGTTGGGGTTTACAGAGTAGAGAATAATGGAGGTGTAATTGAGAAATATAACAACAAACTAAAACCAAATCACTTGAAAATTAACTTATAAGATAGATACAAAGCAGAAACACATCTAACAAAAACACTGACCGGACGTGGCAGGGTATTTATTATAATACATCCCTGAAAACATAAATGCTGCAGGACCCCTCTTATGGCGCAGTCAGTGCCTCGTCCCCTTTAAAAAGTTCTGCGTCCGCCACTGGGTCGGATGTGCAGTTCCGTTTGAAAAAAAGTTTTCTACACGTGCAGTCAAACTTCCAAGCCAAATATTTGTATCCATCGAAGAATTAAGCAAAGCTTTAAAGTAATTTGTGGTTACAAAATCGGTGACTTTATGAAATATATACTCAAGTAATACATACTCAAGTTAATTTGAACGACAAAGTATGAAACGAAACAACTGGATTCGTGGCTGATTTTTGGAAAAGAAATAAACCGTGTATTTCAAATTAAAATATACACGTGTTTATTCATAGTTTTTGTATTCATTATGTATTTAAACTATTTGATGACAATGTGTTCAATTATGGGGTTAAAAGTTCGCTCACAATCTAACATCTCATTGTAATTTTAATTTTTTAAAGCTGAGATTAGGAAAAATATTTCAATATGTAGTCAGAATTGTCATAATTAGGTAATAATTATTATCACTGTTAGAGACTTAAGACTTTGAGTATGTCAATAAGCTTTTTAAAGACTTTTTGACGGTTGGGAATATCTTTGACAAAGAATTAAAATAAACAATCTTAATTCAAGATCCTATGTCTACGGCATCGATTCGAAAATTTTAAAGAGGATCGGAGAAGGTTCCAAAAATATGGAATCCCGGTAATTGAAAATCATAAAAAAAAAGTACAAAAAGTTAGTTTAGGGTCCTCGTCAATGGATCCGCCTTTTTGACAAGCAAGTGCCTCATTATGCACGTATCTTTTCATATCCTGTATTCAATTGATATAATTTCACTCCGCCCGGTCAGCATATATACGAGCATATGTATAACATATAAATTTCATTTTACGTAAATTCTATACGACTTTTAGATTTAAAGTTGATAAAATTTTGTATAATTTACTCAACACACAAAATTTGTAATTTATATTTAGACTGATGATAAATAAGATATTACTCTGATGAGCCGCAAGGCTCAAATTTAACAAAAATTTGAAATTTGAAACAAGAAACGTAAGTATCATATTTAAAAGAGGGACGAAAGATACAAGAGGGATAGTCAAACTCATAGATTTAAAATAAACTGACAACGCCATGGCTAAAAATGAAAAAGGCAAACAGACAAGCAATAGTACTCATGACACAACATAGAAAACTAAAGACTAAGCAACACGAAGTCCACCAAAAACTGGGGGCGATCTCAGGTGCTCCGGAAGGGTAAGCAGATCCTGCTCCACATGTGGCAGCCGTCGTGTTGCTTATGTTATTACAAATCCGGTAAAAAGTCTAGTTCGGTAGGTCACAATCGTGAAAAGGGAAGGGTATTGTAGTTACGACATAAGGAACATATCCGACACCATCTGTGAAACGGTTATTTCATAACGGTCAACCAACTCGTGATGGCGTCCGTAAAATTTAAAAAGGGATGATTTCAACATCACAATTTGGAATTCTAGGTTGGTTTAACAGCTTCCTTGTGAGCAACAATCCTCTATCAATGAAATCATGATAGGAAATACAAGCCCGGGAATATCGTATCAATTGGGAGATATATAATCCGTATGCAGGCGCTGCTGGAATGTTGCTACCTTGAAATGGAAAGTTCACAATTGAGAAGCTGAAATCATCTCTTTTGTCGTAAAGTTTTCTTTTCAATCGACTCTCATTGTAAATTTCTAGATGTAAGTTAAGACTGCCTCATATATGAGGCAGTCTTAATTGTATCTGTAGTAAGTTAGTGACCTTTATCTCTAGTTCTTTGGGATATATTCGTTCAACATAGTCACCAAATTTTGTATTATTTAGTGAGAGAACATCATTTTGGAATTTTGGATCCCCAATGCTCTTCAAATTTGTACTTGTTTGGCTTTATAAATATTTTGATATGAGCGTCACTGATGAGTCTTATGTAGACGAAACGCGCGTCTGGCGTACTAAATTATAATCCTCGTACCTTTGATAACTATTTACACCACTGGGTCGATGCCACTGATGGTGGACGTTTCGTTCCCGAGGGTATCACCAGCCCAGTAGTCAACACTTCGGTGTTGACACGAATATCAATAGTGGAATTTTGGATCCCCAATGCTCTTCAACTTTGTACTTGTTTGGCTTTATACATATTTTGATATGAGCGTCACTAATGAGTCTTATGTAGACGAAACGCGCGTCTGGCGTACTAAATTATAATCCTGGTACCTTTGATAACTATTTACACCACTGGGTCGATGCCACTGCTGGTGGACGTTTCGTTCCCGAGGGAATCACCAGCCCAGTAGTCAACACTTCGGTGTTGACACGAATATCAATAGTGTGGTCATTTTTATAAAGGAGTAGGTCCGGTAAGGGCCGTTTTTGGCCTCAAATTTCAGGTTCATCTGACAAAAGATTTTGGACACTTTTTAAACACTTAAGTGTCTATTTCGTCTATTTCAGTTGATTCAATTAGTTTATCTGAAATATTTTAACTTTTTTAGTCATTAAAAACTATCCGATTCAATCTTAAATATGAAAAATCTATCAAATATGCCAAAAAAAATGTCACTTTTGAGATGGTTTTTGTCAAAAATGAAAGTGGCCGCCCGCATCCGTGTTCATCCTCAACCTTTACATATGTTATATATTATCATCAAATACAACTTATATTTCAATATTAAGAATGAACAGAAATGCGGCCACTTTCATTTAAGACGAACCATCTAAACTTTAACTAAAACGCTAAAATTGTGAAGATTTCAGTAATTTAGCATGACTTAATGATGCTAGTACCTGAAATAGTGCATTGTATTGTAAAAAAACAGCCCATATTGATGTAGCAGAAGCATTCTACTTTCCAATTAATGACTAAAAGTTAACATTTTAACAATTTTGTTAAACTGCTATATTTTGGTGCAAAAAGAGGACCTACTCCTTTAATTTCCTGTTTACAAAACTTTGAATTTTTCGAAAAACTAAGGATTTTCCCAGGCATAGATTAGTAATACCTTAGCCGTATTTGGCTCAACTTTTTGGAATTTTGGATCCCCAATGATCTTCAACTTTGTACTTGTTTGGCTTTATAAATATTTTGATATGAGCGTCACTGATGAGTCTTATGTAGACGAAACGCGCGTCTGGCGTATTAAATTATAATCCTGGTACCTTTGATAACTACATTTTGTATATAGCGGAAGGTTAAGTTAAAGGATGTTGCTAACGTCTTATCTTTCTTCCTAAGAAGTTCTTGAATGAAGTCAGCCTCATAACAATAAAGAAACAAGTCGGCAAGAAGAGGGGCACAATTGGTTCCCATTGGTATTCCGACAGTCTGCCTTTTCCGAAATATTCTGAATAATTCTGAGTTCAAATGAATTTTTAACTAAATACTTTTTGCAACGTTAACAATAGTCATTCGAAAAAGTAACATATCAATAATGGCAACCGTAGTATACCGCTGTTCAAAAGTCATACATCGATTGAGAGAAAATACATCCGGGTTACAAATTAAACTGCGGGAAACACCTCCATTAAAAGAAGAAAAAACTGAACAACATAAACACTGAAGTGCAAACAAAAAGCGAACTATAATTAGAATATGTCTTTTTGTTAATTTAATTAAATAAATGAGTTACACTTATAAATTCAACCAAACTAAAACCCGTAAGGCAGCAAAATTCCTACATTTCTTTACTTTGTATTCTTTTAAAACAAAATTTTCGAAACTCACTAATGTCTTAGTCTGTATATGTTGTTAAAAAGGAGACAGTTTGGTTTCACCTTAACACTAAAACATACATCAAAGATAGCTATGTTATTCATTTATTTAAAACTATCGATAAGCTCAATTTTTGAAATTGTCGTTAGAATAGATACCAAAGGATTAAACGTCTATACGATACAAGATACATACAATAAATCTATAAAATACTAAAGCACAATCAATTAATAGGTTTACTATATCTTATTATTGGCATTAATTCTTCTTATCTATTGTTTACTTATAATAAAGAAGAAAATAACTGATAATGCAATTTAAAAACAAACAACATACAACATGTACAATATAACCAAACCCATAGGCAGAGACAACTAATTTCGAATAACACTTGAGCTACGCCGGATGTAAATCGAACTTATGCAATTGAATATTAATACATCTGTTAACTTATTTCAGGTTGAAAAATCTCTCAGAACGAAAGTCTGTAACTATTTGAAAAACGACTTGTTTAAGAACCGTACAAAACAGACCAAATATTTTTTGTGTGTATTTGAAATAACCTTAAAAATACGGTGCACACTTTTAAACAATCTGCTACGAGGTTTATTCAGTGTGCACCACATTTTTTATGTGTTTTCTTCATAGACGAAAAAATATTATAGTCATTCTTTGAATGTATAACTTAATTTAGAGGTATTATAGTATGCTGAATAGAGTTCAAAGTTCTTACTGAAATAGTCTATTGTAACATGTCTAAGCTTTATATGTTAGGCTTATTGATGTATACTCCAAATTTACGTTTCCATATTTTTATAATTTTTATAGTTCATACATTGTTCGATAGTAAAGGGAAAAACTATACGCAATAATCCCAAGAAAAACAAGAATACCCTTACAGAGAACATGGGTCACTTTCGGCTTGTTGGTTGGATTCGTGTTGCTCCAGATTAGGTTTGTTTGTGCTTAGAGAATGTTGTTTGCCTGTTAGTTTTTTTTTTTCATCGTTCTGTCCGCCTGTCTGTTTGTCCGGTCACATTTTAGGGCAAAACAAAGCTTCCGTCGCAAAGTTTTTTTTCTGAAGGGTTAATTACTATTATTTCAAATTTCATAATTGAGCTATTTGCTGCTTTGTTTTATGTTAATGTAAAATGATGAAATGTTATATAGAAATTTCCTCATAGACATTAGCCGAACGGAAAACGTTTTCGAAGCAATGACAGTCAAAAAAGTATCACCTAACAGCAATACATGTACAATATCAGGTCAATGTCCGAAAGGTATAAAACATTTGTATGAAGCTTAATATAAAAAAGTTATATTTTTATGACATTGACCTTCTACTGTTTTTATAAGGTAACTTAAATAAAACATTGATAGCAGAATAAATTGTAACACAAATTTCAAACTCATTTTCAATCATCCCTTTATGAACTCCTAATTGTATAAAAAGTGTTCCACGATGAAATTGACATTGTACTGCCACAAAATGTAGCTGAGTTACTATATTCAGAAAATAAACACACTTAGCTGCAGTATAAAACTTTCCAAATGTAACAAGTACAATAACAACAATAGATCAGAATCTGATTTTAAAGAGTGTGATGATAAGAGGGGACAATGAATATCGTGATCAAACGACATAAGATGAAAAGACAACCATTAAGTTCAGAAAACACATCAAACAAACCGAAGACACAACAACACGATAAGATTATTGTTTAGTTTCGAATAATTCGTCGTTGCGTAGTTTCTTGCATCAAAAGTTGTTTGTTAAGTTCTAAAGATGACTAAAGGGCTATATATTAACACTACAACATATATCAAAGATTACAGGGTTATACTTATATATCAAACTAGCGATAAGTACCATAGTATAGGGTTATCCAAGGTAAACATCTGGTACTATTAAGTACCGTCTATATATATGTAAGACCTATAATTCAATTTTGTTCGATAATATTTACAACCTGAAAGGATATTTAGGTAGGTTTTTTTTTTAAAGAAAGCCATACATTATGTATGTGTCTGTCCTCAGCCAGGAGACTGTAATGAAGTAGTTGTTGTTTGCTCTATAGCATGTTTGTTTTTCGTTCATTAATTTGTAGATAAATCAGGACGTTGGTTTTCACGTTTTTAATTGTTTTATATATCATTTCGGGACCTTTTATAGATGACTATGAGGTATTGGTTTTACTCATTGTTGTAGTCCGTACGATTACCTATAGTTAATAATCACTGTGTCATTTTGTCTCTTGTGGAGAATCGTCTCATTGGCAATCCTACCTAATCTTCTTATTTGTTTGACATTCAAATTTGGCATTTATTTTCATACTAACACAAGCATCTAGTATGGTTGATACAGATTGAAATGAAAATAATACAATTTACAACAAAACATCGATATATGTTTTTAAAAGGGCCCCTTACACGCAAGATAATTTTGTTTTTAATATACTCGGTTCCATGCAGTAATATCTATTTGATATACATTATGTGCAGGTATTGTTTGCACACTGACCATAACTACATGACTGTTTAGGCGTACATGATTGAATAGGCTTCGGTTTAAAAATAAATAATACAATTCAGATCAACATCACCGATGCAAATTTAAAATGTATACACCCGTTTACCATGTTTTGCAGAATGAATGATTTTTCATTAAAATGTACTTCAGTAAAATTTTAAGTTTTCTTATTTAAACAGTTACATTGTACAAATCGGATATTATTCAATAAATCCACCAACCAAATATTTTATTGAAAATTTAATGGGGTCATTATGACTTTTAAAATACATTTCCGTCTTATACAATAATGGAAGTAAATACCAAAGAAAGATTTAAATAACATTTTACATACTATACATGTAACCCTTGACATTTTAAAATTTAAAGAATATTTTGCATTAAAAAACTATATAAAAAGTAGACATGGTTCGATAACATAAAAATAGGATATCAACAGGACAATAAATCACAAATTTCATTTTCATGTTAATTTCAGCAAATAAAGATAGAAGTACAAGTATTCATTTACATAATACAAACTTCACGTAGTTTTAATGTTTAATGAAGCAAAAATAACGGTCACTAAGCGTGGATATTTCGTGGGTTTCATTTGTGCAATTTCAGTGCTACCACTTTTTTTTTTCTTTCAACAAACTATATGCATTGAGGTATTTTCGTGGTATTTCGTGATCTTGAAAAGATAACATGATAGAATTTTTTGAAAGGTACAAACTAAGAAGTTGTAGCATGATTGCAAATTTGACACGAAAGACCGAAAGACAAGAACTTGAACAGCTCCAGGTCTTCACACGTTCATCTATCATTTGTGTACAGTACTTCAGATTTTTTTCACAAAGCTACATGCCTTCCATTAAATATTTGAGATTACTTACGGATATTCTTTCATTTACATGAGTTAATGTGTGACATTAATAGGAAGCAAATTTTAATCTGAAACGCTCTTAAATAAACTCATCATAGATAATAGGACTAAAATTTTGTATTTGCGTCAGACGCACGTTTTGTCTACAAAAGACTCACCAGTGACGCTCGAATGAAAATAAGAGTTAAAAGTGTCAAATAAAGTACGAATTTGATAAGCATTGAGGACCAAAACGTCCTATAAGTTTTGCAAAATACAGCTAAGGTAATCTATTCCTTACGTAGAAAAGCATTAGTATTCCAAATTTGTAATTTTTTGTAAACAGTTAATTTATGATTTTGACCATATCAATGATCATTCATGTCAACATAGAAGACTGAACAATGATTCAAACAGTTTATTTCTGAACGTTACCCTTGTACGAAAAGTTGAAGCATCGAAATTCAATACTGTTCACTCATTTCGCTTTCAGGTAACAAAGATCGGTTCAATCTATTAGTAGGTGTTATTTATGGATCAACATCATACTGAATTGTCTAGCAAGCTACTGAACAATACTGATTTTATTTCAAACGCATGGCCTAAATGGTCTAAATAAATATGACGTCTTGAAAGGCTTTTGAATTTATTTTTGTAACACTGTAGGTCTTAACAGTACAGACTTTAGTGAAGTGGACAAGCCTGGCATTTGATTGAAGGGCTGCACATGGATTAATAGCTTAATTGTTCAAACTTTAAAGATGATGTCGAGATCAACATGACCGTTTAAGACTAAAACATTTACTCGTGTATACAATAATGGAACTTGTTTCATTAACATTTTAACTATTTGCACCAAACTAAGCAGTTTATATCAATAAATATCTAAATTGAATTGATGTTTCGGTAATTATCAATTGCAAAGCAAATTATCTAACAACATCATGAGAAACATTCAACATATATACTAAGTCTAGTTTATCATAATCATCTTGGTTATAACTGTATATAATAGACATTTATCTTGTTATCTATTTTTTCGTTTTCTTTGAAAGATGTATAAATTGGATGAATTAATACTTAATTTCGTTTTATGATATCTTTTCGGGTCTGTACCTAGTAAGATTTGTGCAGAAGTCTAAAGAAATGCCTCATGTAACTATATGTTAACACTATGACATGAGGGTAACTATGAAGAATGATTATCGTCTTGGCCTTTTGATGAATTCGCATTAAGTGCAATTAATTGTCATCGTATGTTTAAGTTTGCGTTTCGTTTTGTAACAGATTCGATTTAATTCGGAATAAATATACTTTTCTCTTTAATTTAATTTCTACACTGGCTTGCTGACTGAAGTCAGGCTCATAAACATGTAGCGACTTTAACAAGCTATAAATCTCAACAAACAAAATAAAAAAGGGTACACATAAGAATATACAATGCAAATCATTAATAGAAAAACGTATTTTAGAAGATGAAGCCCCTGTGATTTCAAAAATGTAATTTCATGACGATTTAAGCTATACTTATTTGAAAAGCACAAAAAGTATTTAAAATTAATTTTATTTTTTTGATAATAAATAAACAGACGTGCTTTTATTTACATATGATAACATAATTCGTAGCTGAAAAGTCTGATATCTTATTTCAAAAAAAAAGAAGAAATAATTCACACTGTAAATGATGTACAAATAAATATGCCCGATAATGCTTTAATGTTTTTATAATCTGTTCCAATTCTGTTTATAATTGCTTTTTACTTTAAATCTATTTTACGCACTAAATGTAATTCTGTATCATATATTAGATATTGAATTATAGTGTGTCTCAACTTTTAAGGTTCAAATTTTGTAAGTTAGAATGAATTCAATATTCATGATATTCAAGAAGTCACATTGATAATTTTGAACTTAATCAAATCGTTAATCGTATTATGATGACAACATGCATGTCGTCATTATAAGTCAAGAACTAGATTATTAAATGAAAGTTCCTTTAGAAAGTTGTATAACTAAGGTATAGTATCGTCTAAACATATTTAGATTTTGAAGTATTGTAAATATTTAAATACTTTTTATTTGGCACAGCAGTATCTCAAATTAACAACCCAATGAAAGATAGGTTAAACGTGGGAAGGTATTCGTCCATTATTGTATTAACTATCGTTAATTTGATCCTCGGTTTAAGTGTTCATTTGAATAGATTTTGTAGTAAAAGAAATGTCTGCATTACGTTCAATTTTTTTTTTAAATGAAAATGAAAATACAACTTTTGAATCAAGGTCACAGTCAGTAAATAAATAATACATTAAAAATACACCGTCATGAATATAAATTTGAATTCGATTTAAATACTCCAATGTTGAGCATGTTTATATTTCATATAAATACTTGAAATATTTTGACACATTATATCAATTGTAAATAACTGGCTAATGACCAAAATACAAAATAGAGATACTTTGTTTATTTACATGTACTTGTGTAATTGTATAGGTGATCGTTTCAATTTCGGATTTTTAGCTTGTTTCTTAAGAAGGAGCATAACACTGAACCAATGAAACTAACAACCAACTAACACAAACATCACAAATGTGATTGAAAATGCTTAAACTACGACTTAAAAGACTGGTGATTCCGAACCGTTCTTCTGAAATTACTTTCATCGGGTACTCTCAAGGCAAAACTCTTAAAGCCAAGAATTTATGAATACGATAAAACATGTAAGTAGCTAGCTATATCTGATCGAAACAAGTACACGTAAA